>NC_084808.1:15927724-16527724 GCF_963583255.1 Pyrus communis
TGTTTTGTAATCCAAAAACCAGAACCTCTTAGTTTTCTTTAGAAGCAGAGACTTTGACGGCTGTAGGTTAGACAGGGAAGGGCTGCCACGAGCCAATTCCAGCACCATGATCCCAAACGACCAAATATCCACTTTGTTTCCTTGTGCAAGTGTGTGACTTCAGGTGCCATCCAATACGGCATTCCGACGATGTTGGTTAGCCAAGTCGACAACTCTTCAGTTGAATTGGCTTTGTAGACTGAGGCAGAGACCCCGAAATCGGTGAGCTTGGCCGACTCATCCGGGTCGATCAAAATATTTCTGACCTTGATGTCACTATGGAGGTGGCCTTGATTGTGAAGATACGAAATGGCGTTTAACGTCTCTTTCAGCATGACAACAATGCAAGGTTTTGGTAATCTTCTCGGGAAAGAAGAGGAGATTATTGATTGTAGAGAGCCCACACACATGAACGGCATAACCATCCAAAGATAGCGGTAGACGGTGAATGAGCAATGAGTGGAAAGAATATTGGGGTGGGAAAGAAGAGACAAAGTCATAGTGTCGCATCAAATGCTGTCGAAATCAGCCCGGGATTGATCGCATTCGATGAACTTGATAGCCATGATGGCAGAGTTCATAGGGATGCAGACGACCTTAGAGACAACAACACTGACGTCGGATCCCATTTCATCGAGGATTTGGTAGGAGGTGAGGTCCAACGGGAATTGGACCTTTTTTGGAAGTGGGTTTTCTTGGCTGGAAGAGGAAGAAGTTGTCATTGGATAAGAGAAAGATAATGGATCGAAATGGGTTTGTGGGATTTCTGGGAAGTGGTTTTTGATGGAGAAGATGAGTGGGTTGTGAGGGTGAAGAAAAAGTAGGGTTTGTGCAGCAATCTTGTGAAAGGTTGATGGTGAGGCGGTGAGGGTGGCTTTGGGACAATGCATGTGAATGCCTACTACTCTCTGTTTTCTGGGGCTTTCCTATTCTAGTTGGGGTGGCATTATATATTTTGTTATTTAAACAAAATCTTGATTCTATTTTGAGGGGTTTTTTGGGAATTAGGATTGGGTGAAATAAAATCTTGATTTTATTTTTTGTCGTCTGATTGAATAAATCAACTAGAAGAGAGAGATATGATTAAACATGAGAGTAAAAGAAGCTAAAAAAATGTGTGTGTTTATTATTTTTCTAAATTTATTTGACCATTAGGGTGATTTGGAAACATATTCTATTATTGATTAAATGAAGGGGCGATTTGGAAAAAGGACCTCCAGAACTAATGTGGACTTGGACTATCGAGGTACATATTCTATTACCTATTAATGTTGCTGCCGAAACCTATTGGGCTTAGTTTATGGTAACTTTGCTCTGATCACTGGTCAAAGACAATTTAATGGCGTTTCTTTCTTCGAAATTATGGCTCTATTCATGCATTCTTATTGCCTTGGGGGCTGAAGTACAACTCTTAGCCAAGAGAAAAAAAGAGTATATCTTTTAGACACCCTACATTTACAATATCCCAATGATTAAGAAGTAACAAAAGCAAAGAGTGAAACAATAAAAACAGTTAGGAATCATATTATTAAATCAGAAAAATGTATACACATATATAGGTCATGGCCTTGCTACGTGAATATAATAGAACCCAAAAAATAGACATTGAGGGAAAATAAGGCAGATAGTAGGGTAACAGATAGTGGAATGCTTCCTTTGTCTTTCCTTATTAGCATTCCTTCAATAATAGGGTAGTTCATTACTATGACATAAAAGGCTATGAAGATTTGTATGAACATCTTGTCCAACTCCCCCACAAAGATCCCTCTAGCAATCCCCACAGCAAACGAAGCCATGTTCAAGATGACTAGGGCAACCATTGGAGCAAGAAATTGTAGTGATGTTTGGAAATCAAATACTCCCATATTGTAAAGCTTGAGTTGTTCAACGTCACCGACTTTATTTGTTGGGAGAAAACTGGCTTCTATCATACCAAGTTTCTTCATGAAAGCATCCACACTACCATATAAGTGAGATGTGACTGACTTCATCATCCATATTCTCTGCTCATTTACCCAATGTCGAAATTTTAATCCTGTTGCGAGCACCTCGTATAAATGTTTTGAGAGCGATGATTGGAATACAAACGAAAATACGATAAAATATGTATTTGAAACCTACAAAGAACAAGAACATGATCGGCATGTGAATTACCCATAAGCACTCTAAAAAAGGGTAATGCTTTCTTATGTACTTACGTTTGTATACAAGTACTCATATCGACAGACTATGAAATTGAATTTTGTCCATAATCAACCATAATAAATGGTTTAGATTCATAATAATGCAAGTGAACATTTCCCTTGTTGCTATGAAAATTCTTAATCATATTTAAAGATATTTAACTATGTATAGTTATAATGAGAGGAAAACAAAATTTAATTACCTCGGGGTACAAAGGAATGCTATTGAGTAGACACACTTGAGGAATGACAGCAAAGCACCAGAGTGTCAAGAAATAGAAAATGGGGAAGAGAGCAATTTCTGCATAACACATGCTTTGAAGGAAAGTGTGGGTTTTGAAAGGGCCATATATAAGAGGACTGAACTTGGAGATAGCAACATCAACTAAGCCAGAAGACCATCTTGTCCCTTGGACCAAAAGCTCATCCAATTTGGTGATGCCTCTACCCAAGAATTGTGGCCTTTTTGGATCACAAAACACTGAAATCCAACCTTTGCAATGCAAATAAAACTCTGTGAAGTAATCTTCCACCACTGAACCGTATAAGAAACCAACCTGCATGCCACAAATAAGAGTAAGATATCACCATTAGCATTAGAGGAATGCTAGGTTCAGTCACCTCCTACGCAGGGTTATTATGATCTGTTAATACATTGCACGACCGACATGTATCAACTGCTCACAATTGACTAAGCTTACCATAATTATTTTAATAAATTTATCTTTCAATTTTGGGGTGAAATGTAAGATTCCAATGGTTTAATTGTACTTGCCTCTTCACCCCATTTGGTGCCATCTTCATAGGCACAAGAGGCTAGTAGTGGGCTTTCATTTAGCTGTGCATTATTTCTCTCGATGAACATATGGTCAGGCTTGTTGATTTGGCGGAGGGATTTGACGAACTGATTGGATGGACCAAAACATTGTCTAAGTTTCAGTGCATCCCCATCTGAAAGCATATTATGATATACAACAGAGAAAAATGTCCACGAATTAATTAACACATATATCTATAGTCGATCGATACATCATCCAACAGGTATTGCAGAAAATTTGGTCAATTAAAAAGTATATATATGTAATTGACAAGTTCATAAATTTGATACATATGATATGCTTATTATATATTAAACCTAGTTAAGGTGTTTTAATTAAGACAATTTATATACTTGCCTTCACTAATGGAACTTCCACTTAACGACACCCTCTTGATGTAGTAGCCAGTACCACACACACAGGGCCCTCCAAGCCCATCATAACCTTGCCATCGCAACTATATGTTCAATAAGTGGCCAAGTGGCCATACTTTAGAATTAACAAACAAAAAGGGGAAACATCTTTCCTTGTTTTGGGGAAGAAAATATGGGTTGCTTTTTCTTTTGTCTACCACCCGTGAGTTTTGGCTCTTTCATAATGAAGGGTTTGGTCCATTCGGTTGTGTGGAAACAAGAGAGAAGGGAGAGTTGCAGAGAGTTTTGCAGAGAGAAAGAGGGCAGAGAACAAGGGGTGCCGCATCCCCCATTTGAAAAGAGCTCCTCTCTTCGGTTAGTAATCATCCACCAAAGTAGTTGTTGTTGCAGAGAGAAATTATTCATTATATTTCTTTCTCTATTTGTTTCTTTGTTGTGTGAGAGTTATTGGGTGTATTGGGCTTTTGGGTTGTGAGATTGCCAACACTTTGTAAACTCCCATTTGGTTGATAGTGGATTATTGGGTGAGCTCCTACTGCTCCGAGGACGTACTCCAGTTACACTGACTGTGGAGGAACCTCGTTAAAATCTTTGTGTCATTTTATATTTTGTTCTTGCATTTCCATTTGATAAATTTCCTGTGGGTTAGCTTGATTTGGTTCCGCGTGGTTTGGTGCTATCCTAGCACAACAATTGGTATCAGAGCACTGGTTGCTCTTGGGTACTGTCTAATTGCCAAAAATGTCAGACGGGCAAGATGAGAATCCTTTTGGAAGCAGCTCCGGATTTGCAAGAACTACGGTGCAAAATGCAAAGTTCGAAGTTGAAAAGTTTGATGGCACAAACAACTTTGGGATGTGGCAATGTGAGGTCAAAGATGTGTTGGCTCAACAAGATCTACTTGCCACTTTGGGAGAGAAGCCGAAAGCTATGTCGAAGCAGGAATGGGAGAAATTAAATTTGTGGGCTTGCTCTTCAATTCGGTTGTGCCTTGCAAAAACTCAGAAGTATTTTGTGATGCGGGAGACATTGGCAAGTGTGTTGTGGCAAAAATTGGAAGACAAGTATATGACGAAGAGTGCAGAAAACCGGCTACACTTGAAGAAAAAGCTCTACCGCTTCCAATACAAAGAAGGTACAAAAATGATTAGACACCTTGATGCTTTTAATAAGTTGATTGCCGACTTGTTAAATTTAGATGAGGATATTAAGGATGAAGATAAGGCCTTAATATTGTTGAATTCCTTGCCGGACTCTTATGAGCATTATGTTACCACTATTATGCATGGTAAAGAAACTGTGAAATTTGAAGATGTGTCAAATGCCTTGATGAATTATGAAATGAGGCATAGAGATAAAAATCATGATAGTACCTCGGAAGCTTTATTTGTTAGAGGTAGATCATCGGAGAGAAGATCATCTTCTAGTAGGAAAAAATCACAGTCTCGACCTAGAGGAAACTCTAAAGGTAGAAAACCTTTGGAAAGGGATGAATGTGCCTTTTGTCATAATAAGGGTCATTGGAAGAAAGATTGTCCTAGGTTGAAGACCAAAGGAAAAGAAAGCTCTGAAGCTAATGTTGCTGAGGTTGAAACTGATTTTTCTGATTTCGCTTTAACCACTTCCTCATCATTTGATTGTGCTACTAAGTGGGTGTTGGATACGGGTTGTACTCATCATATGACTCCTCACAAGGATTGGTTTTCAAGCTTGAAAGAGTTTGATGGTGGTGTTGTGTTCATGGGAGATGACAATCCTTGCACAACAAAAGGGATTGGTACAGTTCGTTTGAAGTTGCATGATGGCATGGTTAAAGAGTTGATAGGTGTTCGGTATGTACCGAATTTGAAGAAAAATCTTATTTCTTTGGGTACTTTGGAATCCAAGGGCTTCAGGTTTCATTCAGATGGGCAGACATTGAAGGTGACTTATGGTGCACTTGTTGTGATGAAAGCTCCTCGATGTGGCCATTTGTATTTATTGCAAGGAAGCACTGTGACAGGTGAAGCATCTGTAATCTCAGAAAATATGGGCACATCCGATTCTGATACTACTAGATTGTGGCATATGAGATTAGGCCATGCCGGTGAGAAAGCTCTACAAGGGCTTGTGAAACAAGGTCTTCTAAAAGGTGCCACGACTTGTAAGCTTGATTTCTGTGAGCATTGTGTCTTGGGGAAGCAAACTAGAGTGAAGTTTGGTACTGCTGTACATCAGACGAAGGGCATTCTTGATTATGTGCATTCGGATGTTTGGGGTCCTACAAAGACTCCCTCTTTGAGTGGTAGACATTGGTTCGTGACCTTTGTTGATGATTATTCAAGAAGGTCTTGGGTCTACACTATGAAGCACAAGAGTGAGGTGTTGAGCATTTTCTTGGGTCGGAAGAAAATGGTTGAGAACCAGACTGGGAGAAAGATTAAGATTTTGAGATCGGATAATGGTGGTGAATACACATCCGACCCTTTCTTTAAAGTTTGCAAAGAGGAAGGGATTGTGAGACATTTTAGTGTCTGGGGAACTCCACAACAAAATGGAGTTGCAGAAAGATTGAATCGAACCTTGCTTGAGAAGGTTAGATGCATGTTGTCTCAGTCGGGTTTGAGCAAGTCGTTTTGGGCAGAGGCAGTTACTTATGCATGTCACATCATCAACCGATTACCCTCAGCTGCTGTTTAGGGTAAGACGCCAATGGAGGTATGGACTGGAAAACCTTCTACTGATTATGATTATATTCGTATTTTTGGTTCACCTGCTTATTTTCATGTAACTGAAAATAAACTTGATCCTAGAGCCAAAAAGGCTATCTTTCTTGGTTTTAGTAGTGGTGTCAAAGGTTACAGGTTATGGTGCCCGGAGATGAAGAAACTTGTAATCAGCAGAGATGTGACATTTGATGAAGAAAATATGTTCAGAGACTCTGAAAAGAATGTGAAAGATGTCCAACAGGTGGAGCTTGAGAAAGTTGCCTCTAGTACTTCAAATCCTATTTCCGCTGATGTCGAAGCCACTACAAGTGAAGAAGTGGGAGACCATGAGGATGTTGAAGAAGTTGAACTTGAAGATTCTATTCAAGTTGAAGAGCAAGTTTCACCTCAAGAGTCTATTGCTAAGAACAGAGGAAAAAGACAAATTACCAAGCCAGCTCGGTATAGTGACTATGTTGCTTTTGCTCTTCCTATTATCACTGATGAGATTCCATCCAATTTTGAGGAAGCCATTGAGAGTGAGGAAAAGGAGAAGTGGTGCAATGCAATGGGTGACGAGATGAATTCTCTCATGAAAAACAAGACTTGGGAGTTAGCTAAATTGCCTAAGGGTAAGAAAGCTATTGGTTGTAAATGGGTGTATGCCAAGAAAGAAAATGCTGATGAGAAAAGCAATGTAAGATTCAAAGCAAGATTAGTTGCTAAAGGGTATGCACAAAAGGAGGGCATTGACTACAATGAAATCTTTTCTCCAGTTGTGAAGCACTCCTCAATTCGCATTATGTTAGCTCTTGTTGCACAATATGATCTTGAACTTGTGCAACTCGATGTGAAAACGGCTTTCCTACATGGTGATTTGAATGAAGAGATCTATATGTGTCAACCGGATGGGTATATGGTGAAAGGGAAAGAAAATTTGTTTTGCAAGTTGAAGAAATCACTTTATGGCTTGAAGCAATCTCTAAGACAATGGTATTTGAGGTTTGATAAATTTATGAGAGGCCAAAATTATTCTAGAAGTCAATATGATCATTGTGTGTACTTCAAGAAGTTGCAAGATGGGTCTTTCATTTATTTATTGATATATGTTGATGATATATTGATTGCCTCAAAGAATGTCGAAGAGATTGAGAAATTGAAGAAGCAAATGAAGAATGAGTTCGAGGTGAAGGATCTTGGTGAAGCAAAGAAGATCCTTGGCATGGAGATCACTAGAGACAGAGAGAAAGGTTTGGTATGCTTGAATCAAAGACAATACCTTGAGAAGTTGATTTGGAAGTTTGGAGTTCATGATTCAACCAAATCGGTTAGTACCCCTTTGGCTCCTCATTTTAAATTAAGTTCTCTACAGTGTCCTAAAACTGATAAAGAGAAGCTGAAAATGAAAGATATACCATATGCAAATTTGGTTGGTAGTTTGATGTATGCAATGGTATGCTCTAGACCGGATATTGCTCATGCAGTTGGCATGGTGAGTCGATATATGCATAATCCAGGTAAAGAGCATTGGTAAGCAGCTAAATGGATATTGAGATATCTCCATGGTACTCGAGACGTTGGTTTATGCTTTGAGAGAGATGACTCTGGTATTGGTCATTTTGCAGTTGGTTATGTTGATTCAGATTATGCAGGTGATCTGGATGGAAGGAAATCTACTACAGGCTATGTGTTTACTATGGCTAAAGGGCCAGTTTGTTGGAGGTCTATTTTGCAGTCGTCTGTTGCTTTGTCTACTACAGAGGCTGAATATATGGCAGTTGCTGAAGCTATAAAGGAGGCCATTTGGATACATGGGCTGATTAGAGATTTGGGGGTTGATCAGAAGCAGGTGGAGGTGCATTGTGATAGTCAGAGTGCCATTTATTTGGCTAAGTATCAGGTTCATCATGCGAGGACCAAGCACATAGATGTGCGTTATCACTTTGTTCGTGAAGTAGTTGGTGAACGAGAAATCATTCTCCAGAAGATTCCAACTAAAGACAACCCCGCTGATATGTTGACTAAGGTTGTTGGTGTAGCCAAGTTTATTCATTGTTTGAACTTGGCTCACATTTTGCCTATATAAAGAAGGCGATGAGCAGTAGGAGTTTTGGAGCATTTGGCTCGGCATGAGTTGTTCTCTTGCTAGTGATTGGGAGTGATGTTGTGTGTTAATTGTGTTGTTTGGCTTATCATGGCGTTTTTCGGAACTTGGCCAAGGTGGAGATTGTTGAATAAGTGGCCAAGTGGCCATACTTTAGAAATAACAAACAAAAAGGGGAAACATCTTTCCTTGTTTTGGGGAAGAAAATATGGGTTGCTTTTTCTTTTGTCTACCACCCGTGAGTTTTGGCTCTTTCATAATGAAGGGTTTGGTTGCTTTTCCATTCGGTTGTGTGGAAACAAGAGAGAAGGGAGAGTTGCAGAGAGTTTTGCAGAGAGAAAGAGGGCAGAGAACAAGGGGTGCCGCATCCCCCATTTGAAAAGAGCTCCTCTCTTCGGTTAGTAATCATCCACCAAAGTAGTTGTTGTTGTAATAGCTTTGAGCTATATGTATAGAGAAGAAATTATTCATTATATTTCTTTCTCTATTTGTTTCTTTGTTGTGTGAGAGTTATTGGGTGTATTGGGCTTTTGGGTTGTGAGATTGCCAACACTTTGTAAACTCCCATTTGGTTGATAGTGGATTATTGGGTGAGCTCCTACTGCTCCGAGGACGTACTCCAGTTACACTGACTGTAGAGGAACCTTGTTAAAATATTTGTGTCATTTTATATTTTGTTCTTGCATTTCCATTTGATAAATTCCCTGTGGGTTAGCTTGATTTGGTTCCGCGTGGTTTGGTGTTATCCTAGCACAACACTATATATATACAAGTGATCAAGACCAACTAGTCAAAGATTACTCTATGATGTAAATAATACATTTACTTATCAATTAATTAATGTAAAGTTTGTCCTTGAGTTCTTACGTACCGTAAATATTGATCTCAACTGACTGTCATAAATATCGTTGGTACTGATATTGTGAAATTTATGAGGGAATTGAACAAATGCTAGAGAGTGTGATATCTTAGGGTCAAGATGGAAGCACATTGCTTGCCGAGCCGAACTTGCATCATTGCAGTACATGTCACAATCTAACCCTAATATGTAAGGTGAATTGCTTATAACTCCCGACACACGTCGCTGATCAAAACAATGTCAATGTTCGCTTGTCAAATCCTGTAGCAGATAAGTATTATTTAATTAGACTGTTAATCTGAATCATTGATTAAACGATTTATTATTTTTTAACACACAACAATCAATTGACAGCTTACATAATGGTAATGGAGAGAATATAACTTATAATCGAATTACAAAAAAAGATAGAGAGAGATGCATACATACAAGAACATTGAGCGCTCCAACCTTGAAATGATGGGGATGAGAGGGTCTTTTCTCGCGAGAAACATAAACAAGGAGAGGCATATTTTTTGCTTCATTTGTTTGAATTGCATCATCACCTTCACTGGACGTTTCTTGTATTACCTGCCAAAATTCAAGATATGATTCTAGGATTATTTTGTATTATATAATTAGAGATTTGTCTTTCCTTGCAAAAGTTTTCTTTCTTTTTTTTTTCTTTTTTTTTTCTTTTTTTTTTTTGTTTTGTTTGGATTCTTATAGCAAGCCGGGCTGATGGTGAAAAAATTAATGGTATAAATGGTGTGGAGACCACTTTTTTCCTATTTGTTGGATATATTGGCAAATTGGGAAATAAATGGAAAAGTAGGCATGTGAGTTGTGAGGCAAGGCTTACTCTATCAACGTTCTAATTACATGTAAATATGTTATGAGATAATAATTTGACTGTCACAAATTAGAACATCAATGGGCAGAAGGATGTGTCAACCAAGGAGAGCGACCCGATCCAATAATATATGTAAGGGAAACTTTGGATGTGGTGCCTACCTATGAATATTTTTTTACTGAAACTTTGTTAGTTTTCAATTTTTGTTCATGTCATTTAGTACAATGTTTTACTGATATTTCTTTTCACTTATGAGTAGAAAGGTAGGTTTAGCTCTCGCGCAATTTCAATACCATATTATTAAGACAATCCCCTTGTGTAACTTAATTCAATCCTTCATTTTAATGTAAATAATATTTTTATATTAATCTCATATATTGTTTCTGAAATCATTTTTTTATGCTCCACAAGATACAGAGAATGCATGAGACTTTTTCTAAAAAAAAAAATTTAAGATATATAGCTCTAGCACAAGTTTAATACCAAATTATTATGACAATTCCCTTGTATAATCTAATTCAATCTTTCATCTTAGTGGAAATAATATCATTATATTAACCTAACATTTATTGTTCCTAAAAGCATTCTTTTATGCTCCAGAAGAGACAGAATGCATGAGAGTTTTCTGGAACAAAAAAAATCTTTAACATATATAGTTTACTAGGCAATTTTGTGCGGAGATTTGTGGGACCACGAGATTCCATGCACCAGCTGGTTAAAACCACTTTTGCTTGGACCGCAAGAAAAATACTTTTCCGGAGCAGGTAAAATAAAAAATTGATTCACTTGACGCAGTTTTACAGAAATGGTAGGTATCACTCATTGATACGGAACGCACATCTCAATTCTTATCATTTGATAACTTTGCACATGCATCTCGAAACGGGTAGGAAGAAATGATAGAAAATAAAATATAGCGGTAGCTAAAAGGATATCCTACTCGAGTCAGTGTTCAATTTAATCAATCAAAAGAGGTGAGGACGATCTTTTTTTTTTTTTTTTTATAATTTTTTTTTTTCACAATACTTGACTATTTAAATATGAGTAGAAATTTTTACTCAAAATTATTCGTTGTCAATTTATAAAACTTTATGTTTATAATCAGAACCGTTCATATTTCAAATCATCCTATAAAAATCGTCTTTGCAAAAAATCACTTAAAACTAAGATCGTTTAGTCATCAAACTTTTTTAAAATAAATAAACAGTATTGGTAAAATCATTACGAACCGTCTATGTATTTGCTTCAATAAATTGTCTAAACAACCTTAGTTTTAATTTATTTTTTGCAGATATGATCTTTATATTGTGATTCATAATATGAACGGTTCTGATCATAAGCATAAAGCTCTGTGATTAAAATACTAAGAGTTTTGAGTAGGAGTTCCTACTCATCTTTAAGTAGCCAAATATTATTCTTCTTTATTTTTTTATCGAAGGGGACTTGTAGCTTAAGTAAATTTTTGTTGTTTGTTTTAGGAAAATTTAAGTAGTTAAGATGATTTATGAAAATTTAAGTAGTTAAGACCGTAAGAGTATTTATATAACGCATTTAGTGAATTCCTCCCTTAATTAATGAGTGCATTTTTTAGCTTACCCTCTAAAAGTAGAAGTGATGCTCAGTTATCGTTAGATTAGTTTTGTTTGATTAATCTAAGACATGAATCTTGAAATTTAAACTAATCTAACAAAAACCAATAAAATGAACCCCACGACGTGGGGAAAAGTTTTCCTCTAATTAGTCCACAAAGTTTAAGCCACGAAATCTTTGGATTTAAGGGTGGCCCAACTTGAAGAATTATTTCTAGCAAAAAGCGTTTGGGATTTGCTTGCGTTCATGCATAGCTCAGCACCTAAGAAAAGCTGCAATCCTTTGACCGAGTTTTCATTAGACTTCGGACCTCCGGAATTTGTACGGAAGATGAGCCAAGTCAAAGAATATAGGGACGTTGTGACATAGATGTTTTGTTTTTAAATGTCATAGACTAAACATTTTTTCTACAATTTTCGTTATATCGGTATGTTTGGTATGTTTGATTATAATGGTACATTTGAATTTTTGGTCCATTTAGCTTCTTGGTATATTTGAATTTTTGATACGTTTGTCTTCAAAACATAAGTTTTATTATTTTTTGTCCTAATAACAAGGAATTACTTTAATTAATTTTTTATTTATTTATAGAAAGAGTCGTTAACAATGTAAAACTATTTTAGTTAATAATTTTTTTTTTATATAAAAAGAGTCATTAATTGGACAATAACCTTTCTGTTAATTCAAAATTATATGATTTATCGTTATTATTTAGCATTATCTACAATAATAAGGATTTATCTCTGATTAACTAAAAGTTGTTCCACATACTAATCTATCAAAAAACAAGACTATCTAGAGCATTGTGCATGAATCAAACATATTTTTAAACATTCCAAAAAGATGAATATTCATTTTAATATAGTTTATAATTGGGTACGTTTTCGTTTGACGTTGGTACGTTTTCATTTAATGTTGGTATGTTTCCATTTGGCCTAGGTGTACATTTAGATTTGCATAGTTTAAATTTTAAACTTAAATATAATTGAAATTATCTAAAATATATAGCAGATATTTAAATGTAAATTAATTTCAATTAATCTGAAATAGTTCAAGTCTGAGTATCTTAATCAAATGTTTCAAAAGCTTAATCAAAAACTCAAAAAACATAAATGTTTAGTCTACAAAAGTCTAAAATGAGGCATCTAATTCTAATTTTCTCAAGAATATAATGAGTACCGTACCAAGAGTTTCTTTCACTAGAGTACGTGCAGCATGCTCCAGACCGAACACAATTCGTTGTCGTGCCGGTGAACCAAATGGTCGCGGCGATGGAAACTGGGGGCATCGGAGAATAATGTCAGGGATAGGGTGAGAACCTTCTGTAGAAAAGTGCGAGTGAGAAAGAAAAACTTGGTTACGAAACCGAAGGATAAAGCAGCCCGATTGGGAGTCAGAATATCTATATATAGTACCTGCAACCCCCACGTTGAACATTCCAAACTTTTATTGTTGACATGATTAAAAGCTCTTATCGATCTCCATAGAGAATTCTTTTGCCATGACAAATGTTTGCTCCTTTCTTAATGGTCACTTTGCGATCGCTTTTTACAATCGCATGAACTTATCCTATAAAGGACGAGTTCCCAATACAGGTCTCATTGTCCTTGCAGCCAATCTGACCTTGTAACCCAAGCAACCATTGCACCCGCAAGCTGGCTCCTGGACTCCAGAGCAAAATGCACATATAACAAACGATCCTGGCTAACTCTCCAATGCTTAGGAGTAGATAGGCACATACAACATCAATGGTGTCAATGGTGGACAAGGTTTATAATTTTCTAAAATTGGAACATCCTACATTAATACTGCTAATTTTGTGTTTAATTCTTTCTTAATTTCATTCATCCTCAAATGTACAAATATATAGGAAATACAAATGCATGGATTAAATACAATTACACATCATTTACTCTTCATACAATGAACATAACATAGAATAGTCAATGGACCTCTGTATAAGACTTAATGAGCTTAATTGTTCAATGAACCTAATTAACACTCCCCCTCAAATTGCTTTAACAACTTTTGTGAAAGATGGCTTAAGCCATTTTTGTAGGAGAATCTTCAACTTGCGCCAACACTCCCCCTCAAGTTGATGCATAAATGTCACCTATGCCCAACTTGTTGGGTGAGTTTTAGAACGCTTGACTTGTAATTGCTTTTGTTAAAATGTCTGCCAGTTAATCCTCGGACTTCACAAATGGAAATTGAATAAAATTCACGTCTAACTTCTCCTTAGTAAAATGTCTATCAACTTCAACATGTTTGGTTTGATCATGTTGAATTGGATTAGGAAAAATATCAATGGCAGCTTTGTTATCACAAAATAAATTTGATGCAGACATTGGTGGAGACCTAAGGTCTGTAAGTAATCGTCGGAGCCATAGTAACTCACACACTCCTTTTGCCATACCTTTGCATTCCGTTTATGCACTTAACAAAGTCATAACTGTTTGCTTCTTACTACACCAGGTCACTAAATTGCCTCCCACAAACATAAAGTATCCTAAAGTAGATTGCATATCAATGATGTTTCCTGCCCAATCTGCATTAGTATAACCATCCACATTTAAGTGTATATTCTTAGAAAACATAATGCCTCTACCGGGTGCCAACTTCAAGTAACGAGGAATTCTCTTAACAACATTCATGTGGATCTTAATTGGAGAGTGCATACACCAACTGACAACACTTACTGCATAAGCGATGTCTAGTTTGGTATGGAATAAGTAGATCAATCATCCAACCAACCTTTAATAACGGTCTTTTTTTTTTTTGTTGGAGTTTGATCAGGATACATGGCAAGATGATGGTTTTGGATGATAGGAGGATATCAACAAGTTTAAAATTGAGCATCCTTGTTTTCGTCAATAAATCCAGAACATATTTCCTTGGAGATAGAAATATGCCTTGTTTCGATCGAGCCACTTATATACCAAAAAAAAAATACTTAAGCCCACTAAGATCTTTCATTTCGAACTTGGTTGCCAAGTAGTCCTTCAATTTCAAGATTTCTTCCTTATCATCCCCAGTGACAATCATATCATCCACGTAGACAATGAGAGCTGTTAACTTACCCATCCAATGTTTTACAAAAAGTGCATAGTCAAAGTTGCTCTGCTTGAACCCGTATTTTCTCATGGCCATTCGAAATCTCCCAAACCACGCCTGGCATGATTGCTTTAGACTATATAAGGCCTTGTTCAATTTACATACTACTCATGATTGTGAGAGTGATATACCCCGGTGGAATATCCACATACAACTTCTCTTTAAGATTCCCATGTAGGAAGATGTTCTTCACATCAAATTGTTGTAAGGCCAATCTGGATTTGCGGCCAACGAAAGCAATACCCTTACTGTATTGATCTTTGTTACTGCAGTAAATGTCTCTGTATAGTCAATGTCATAGGTTTGAGTATAATTCTTGGCGACCAATCATGGATTTGTACATGATTGTATACACCTACTTGCACCTTACTCTTTATTTTTTTTCCTCTAGGTAATAAAACTAGATCCCACGTTTGGTTCTTTTGAAGTGCACTCATCTCCAGGGCTGGCCTTAAGGGTAGCCCAAGTAGGCACCCGCCTAGGGCTCCCACTTCGAAGGGGCCCCAAAATTTTTTTATATCATGTAAATAACATATAAATACAAAAAAAGTAAGAAATATCATAATTCATTTGTTGGCGCAGTGGAAATGTTTGGCTTTCTTTTTCTTTGGAGTGTTGAGTTCAAAACATGGAGATGCCTTTTTTAGTCATTACATTTTTCTTGTTTTTCAAATTTACTGTCAATCCATCTGACCAAATGCATATAAAGTTATAAAACTTAAGTCCCTTTGCAATCTTTTTTCTTTTAACTTCCCAATCTCTCCATTTCTATCGAATTTTTAAACCAACTATCACATGATCTTGAAGATTGTACTTTAAGATAATCAAAACTTTGAATTTATATTTTGCTTTTCAATAATTTTTTATTCAATGGATTGTTTTAGTATTCGATTGTTAGTGTGATGTTGATTTTACGAAAAAAAGCACAAGAGAAACGATTGGTGTTGTTGAATTTATTATACTTATCAATCAAGTATTATTGTTCTTTACTCCCTTGATCATCAAGTTTTATCGTTCTTCACTCTCAAGCTTAGACTCTTGACTACAAACATTTAGTACATTTGTGTCTAAAAACATGAGCCGTGTAATGTTTAAGTAATGTTTATGTATTTATCTTTTTTTTTTTTATATTAATTTTTAATGATATTGGATGTGGAAATAGAATTTTTATGTATTTATCAAATTCTTTTTTATACATATCAATGTACAAAGAACCGGAAATCAGAGAATTTTAGGGCCCCATTTCGAAAACTCGCCTAAGGCCCCCAAATTCTCAAGATTGGCCCTGCTCATCTCTTCTTCCATTGCTTTAGTCCACCTAGCATCAGTTATTGCTTCTTTTAATGAGCTTGAAACACAATCTTTGTTGTAGGAAAGCTTTACTTGGTTATGATAATTTATGTGATGACAAATAGTTGGTAGTGGTATATTTGGACCTTTTTCTTTCACCCGGTGAGTATCATTTAGGAGGTTTTCCTCGATTTTGCCTGCAAGGTAAGTGATACCTCGAACTTTCCAATACATTAATAGGGGAAGTGTCACATCCCCGCCTAGGGCGGATCACTTCCTGGGCCCGCTCCACCACCGTAGTACGATATTGTCCAATTTGGGCCCCAGCACACCCTCACGGTTTTGTTTCTGGGAACTTACACGAGAACTTCCTGATGGGTCACCCATCCTGGGAATGCTCTCGCGCGCTACTTGCTTAACTTCGGAGTTCCGATGGAACCCGAAGCCAGTGAGCTCCCAAAAGGCCTCGTGCTAGGTAGGGATAGGAATACATATAAGGATCATTCCCCTAGGCGATGTGGGATGTCACAATCCACCCCCCTCAAGGGCCCGACATCCTCGTCGGCACACCAATCAAAGTTGCGCAGCGGAAGTGTGGTGTGTTGGGGCCCAAAGCGTACAATATCGTCCTACGGTGGTGGAATGGACCCGGGAAGTGATCCGCCCCGGGGTGTGATGTGACAATTTGGTATCAGAGCCTAACCCTGGTCGTGGTCACATCCTGGCCAGGGGCGTACCACTTCCCGGGCCCGCTCCACCACCGTAGCATGATATTGTTCGCTTTGGGCTTAGCATTCCCTCACGGTTTTGTTTTTGGGAACTCACGAGCAACTTCCCAGTGGGTCACCCATCATGGGATTGCTATAGCCCACTTCTCGCTTAACTTCGAAGTTCCTACGGAACCTGAAGCCAGTGAGCTCCCAAAAGGCCTCGTGCTAGATAGGGATGAGAATATACATATAAGGATCACTCCCCTGGGCGATGTGGTATGTCACAGGAAGTGAGACTTACCACATGAATATTCTCAAAAGTATGGTAATTGATAGGGATTTTTACCACCTGCAAAAATAGGGATAAAAACACTTAAAAATACTTGCAAGAGAACAAGGTAGTTGTAGTATAAACGGCTCAAGCAATGTCATTTTCCGCAAGGATTGAATGAATAATTTATGTAAATACCAAATCTTAATTGATTATTTAAAAACAAAGATTGGAAAAGGTTGCTTTTATGACCTAGAATATTAAAAACAAATTTTAAATTAAAACAAATAAATAACTTGACAAAGTAAAGAAAACGAAAGGAAATAATTTTGAAAACCAAATTGTAAAAGCCTAGGGTTCCGCCGTCCCCTTAACAATTCTATGTAGATTTACCAATTACTTATGAATTACCCATGCAACTTTGAAGGTTAGGTTTTTCTAATGCATATTCTACTCGTGGTATTCAAGCTAGAACGTATATCAAACATGCAATCCGTCTATGGTATTTAGATCAAATATAAACATGCATGACTCATTACGCTTTGTGAAAACCCTTTGAAAAACCATGCAACCCCTAAGACGTGGTATTTATCCTAGGTGAAATTCCAACTATCAACCACAAGAAACAATACTCAATCCCCCGGTGGTATTCCGACCGAATTGCATCCGATTACTTATCTAAACATCCTAATGGTAGCTAAGCATTAAGATATAGAGACAGTTTAAAGCACTGTGATTAATAATTCAAAGTATGCATGCATAATATCATAAGCAATTAAATAAAAACTACATATTCATGCTAAGGTTCAAGACATCACCCTAGCAAACGAAAATTAGCTACTAGCAATCATAAAACAAAAGGAATTTTATTGAAATAGAAAAAGGATAGAAAACATCTTGAAAATACAAAGCGTTAAAGCCTAGCTATATTCTCCACGTACGTTCCCCCCAATGTTGCGTAGAGAACCCTAATGGCTAACAAGCCTTACTTATACTACTCTAATTAAAATCCTCCTAGTAAAAGGTCTTAGAATAAAACTAGGAAACCTAATAAATTGAAATAAAATAGGAAACATAATCTTAAATTAACTTGGTAATTTGCCCAAAAATCTGCACATCCACGTTTTGGACCTAAATCAGCTCCAAAACTGGCCCAAAATAGCTGGATTTAAAGCTTTGACTATTCTGAACACTTCTCCAGAAGGCCACAAACCTATTTGAGGTATCTTGAGATCCAAAAACTCAGTTTAAGCCCAAAAACGTCATTTTTTAGCAACGTGCACTGCTTCTTTATTTGATCGCCAGAAAATAACCGCTTAGTAGAAAAATCCCAAATTTTGACACGAAGACAGTAAGAGACACACGAACGTCCTCCAATTTGAATCACTTCAAAATTCGTCCATTTGATTATGTTTTGCTCCAGAGGAAGTCGAATGTTCTACATTGAAAACATAATCCAAAGTTTCAAAATTCTACCAAAATAACCAATAAATTAATACTAAGATTAGGGTAAAATATATGGTATAATATGGACTCATCAGTAATCTATTGGTATTATATTTGGAGATGAAGAGGGGGCAAAGCTTCGACATTTTGATTCACAATAGAGACTACACCGTTTGCAATCATTTCCAGTTGTTGAGTTGCTACTTCTGATAGTGGTGCAGCTTCTGTGCTCGGTGCTACTACAGGCAGTGTCGTGGGGGTGCCGGCAGTAGTGTGAGTGGTACTGGCAGTGGAGTGGTTGTTGCTAGCTGTGATGGTCAGTTCACATTTTCACTTGTTCTCTCCCCCTAAAAATGAGAGGTGAATGAAGATGAAGAATATATCTCGGACTCCAAAAAAGTCATATCCATAATGATATACGTCCATCGGGTGAGAGGATGATAGCAACGATACCTTTTTTATGTGCCTCATACCTCATAAAAACACAACGAATGACACAAAGGTCAAGTTTGGTGCATTGGTTTATGTGAAGATGGACAAACACGACACACCCAACCACATGAGGTGGCATAATTAAGATAAATCATAGAGGCCCAAACCAAGAGAGAGCCTATAATGGTGTCTGGAAATCCGACTTTAGAAGGCATTCTGTTTATGAGTTAGATAGCAATATGAATTGCAAGCAAGGAACATTAGCACCAAGTAACGAAGCCCGAGCAGTATGTCGGTTTTTGCGCTCAACCACTTTATTTTGTCGAGGGTTTGAGGACAAGTAGTTTTATGGAGGATTCCATGAGCAATGAAGTACTAGGTAAAATTATGATTGACATATTCCCCACCATTGTCAGAACATAATGTATAAAGCTTAGTAGAAAACTGAGTCAAAATCATGGTGTGAAAAGTCTTGAAAGTTGAAAAAAAAACTTGCTTTTATTTTGTAGAAGATAGAGCCATGTAATCTATGTACAATCATCCACAAATGTTACAAACCACTAGATTTTAGAACTATAAATTGGAGATGGCCCCCCAAACATCAGAATGTATTAATCCAAAAGAAATGGTACTCTTATTACAACTTAACAAATAAGGAACACAATGACTCTTGGCTAGAATGCAAGTATCACAGTTAAGATCAAAAGCAAAACACCCAACAAATAAATTGGGTAACACATGTTGCAAATAATTGAAAGACGAATGACCCAAACGACGATGCCACAACCACACTTGTCTTTTCTTGTGATCAGTTGCCCCTTGAACCAAGTTGACCTGACCCGTACTGACATCATTAACGAAATATAGAACATTCTTTTAGTATCACGACCAATTATGTCCTTCGTGAGAATATCCTAGATAAGACAAAACTTATGATACATTAGTACACAACAATTCAATTGTTTAGTAACTTGACTGCGAGACATCGATTTATGTTTTAATGATGGAACAAGTAAACATATTGGGTAAAGAGAAAGTAGAAGTAAGAGGCACAGTGTGAGTGCCAGTAATAGAGGGTACACCAATGTTACTAGTGATACTATTATGTCTTAATGAGATGGTGTCACAAACAAGATCGTTGTTGTCATAAGTCATATAGTCCGTAGCACTTGCATCTATGATCCAATCACACTGATTACAATCACTAGACATATGCAAGGCACAACCACAGTAACCTGAGAGCTCTGGATAGTAGTTGGTTGTACTAGAAATAATAAAAGGATCGTCCTGAGATAGCAATGACATTTGAGACATATATATATATATATATATATATATATATATATATATATATCGCAACAGTACTAGAACCTGATCTTGTAATGCCAAGGATTTTTGATGACCAAACATAGAAGAAATGAAATTGTTATAGTGTGAGAGTTCAACTCATTTTATGCAAGTCAAAATACATGTCATAAATCATTTGAAGAACATGCACGTGAATAAGAAATTATGTCTGAGCGAGACAGTTAAGCAAACAATAACTAAATTAAGTGATGAAAAGCTACAACTACAAAGCTAGTGGCAATAAAAAAGCTGAGTCCATGCACATACTTTTGGTGTTTTGGGCTCGATTGATTATTCAAATCATTTCGTTCTTGCATGGCCCAAATAATCAAGGAGGCTAATGTTAGAGTCTAGAAATTTCACCAACAAGCCCAAAGCATAATTGTCGCATATACGTCACAAACCAAACTTAAATTCATGCATAAAGTGTGAAATGTTGGGTATGCAAATTTACAATCATGCCATGCTAATAAAATAATATTTTATAAATTGAATGTTTGTAAAATCACACCAAACTCGTGCAACTTACGCATATATATCGTGCCAAGCCGTAGTATAGTATTCATACATCAACATTTAATCGGAGTCACGCCAAGCACATGATATGCTTAAATGAGTCCAAGCCACGTAACGGGTTTTGTCGAATGGGACATTGTGTGAATGATTAAGGAAGTTCATTGGCCTACGTGGATTTAGGGCTGCGGAAGATTTTGGGTTACTTGGGAGCACCAAAATCTAAGCCCATAGTTTTAATTGCACGTAGGAAGACATTGAGAGAGAACAATTTATTCTTTCCTTTCTGTTACAAACCAAATAAGACACATAGGAAACAACCAAAACCCAAAGCTAGCTGACCAAATCAAAACCGAATCACGTCTAGACCTAGAGCCGTGCGCCACTTTAATAAGCCAAAAAAAGCGTCTTTCCCTTTTAAGCTCTTACATGGAACACAAAATTATAAATTTTTGGACAACAATACCCCTTAACTATTTCATTAATTCCATTGTCTACCCTTTATATCTCTTGTAGCCTCCCTCTCTTCTCCTCTTCCACCACAAATCCAGCAACCTAACCATGGCTTCTCCACCGTCTTCCTTGTACGACGATTTCATCCTCCCTCTCTAATCGGCCCCAATGCTAACCCAATCCCAACAAACCCACCCGAACCAAACCCTGTATTCTTCCTGCCTCCTCTGTCCTAGCTACTGGTCTGACAACGAAACCATCATATTCCACCGCGCCAACCCTCAAGGTCATCTACTGGCAAGACGTGGGCGACGCTGTTGCTTGACGATGCCCTGCTGCTTCTCCGACTTTGTCACGAATCAGAGCTTCTATCCTTTCTCTCCTGTAGCCTTAATAATTACAAAATCCTCCACCACCTCCTTTCCCTCTCCTTAATCTCCAGATCATCTACCTTATTGACTTCCTCTTCGCGGCTCAGGACATTTCGACATCGTAGTTGTTGTGGACGGTGACGCTGCTCAACTCGCACCCGGAGATCCTAGGGAAGGTCTGGTGGCACGCCAGGTGATAAGGTACAGAGCTCCGACGATGATGGTCCCGCATGTTGCTTAACCTTCATTCCCATACCCATGACAGCTGCAGAAAATCTATAGGGTTGAGTCGATGGAGTCAACGGAGAACCATGGGTACGTTTGTCATTTAATCTTTTGTTTCATTCCGCCCTACACGTACCAAATGTGGAACAGAACAACTGTCCTATTCCATCCTATACGTACCAAACATAGCATGGAACCTTCGTTTCGTTCCGTTCCATTTTGTCCCGTTTTGTTCCGTCTCTTCTTTGTACCAAACACTACCTTATAGCACAAGCCCATCAAAGCTTTGGATACAAAAACTTGTTCCCCACATTTGTCACTACCCTATGTAACCCTGCATCCCCTTTCATTTTAATTTTACCCTCATCAATTTTGTTTTTCTCAATTATAAATTCTTTTAATTCTCAAAGGTGCTTTTAATAATTAAAATTAATTCTATTTGCATTAACAAAGACATAGAAAAGAAGGCAAAGTCAACATCTCCAAAAAAGAAACATAGAAAATGGTCATTTACCATAGTAGTGGAAAAACTGTTAAGTTATTGTATGATGGTGTGGGTTCGAACCTCTTCAGAAGCTAATCTAATATTTAATTTAACAAAATCTATTGTTTGATTAAAAAAAAAATCAACAAAATTCAGTAAAATGGAAAAATCGAAAAAAAAAATTAAAGGGGTGTATTCAATTAGGAATTTGAGAGATTTTAATGGATTTATAAATCCATGAATTTTTATGGAGTTTAACTTAGGGGTGGGCAAATGGGTCCTGGAACCACAGGTCGAGGCGGGTACGGGATGGGTCCAAAAATTATATATACTAAACAAGCTGAGCCGGGCTGGTTCCTGGTAAATAACGGGCAAACCGATTTTAAAAGTTGGAGAAAATGAGCCCCCGGCCTGGACCGTTCATTGCTCTATCCTCTATCACGTTATCACCTTCTCTCTTATTCTCAAACCCAATTCACAACTCTCCCCTCACTCTTTTTCTCTATCCCGATTCTAAGTCTCCGACACCACTTCGAGTCTCCTCCCTCGATCTCTCTTCCTTGTGGGTTTTTGATTTTGCTTTCAAATCTGTCGATTGTCATCCCTCTTGATGTCTCTCTCTCTCTCTCTCTCTTTCTCCTTGAACCTTCTTTTTCTTCTTCAAGTTCTTAATCCCAGCTGGGTTTGCACAAATCATGCATCGGCAACCAAATCGACGATCTGGCTCTACGAGGACTGGAGCAACAACCGCCAAAAGCTCGCCGATTGCAGCATTGGGTTCGACATGGACACCATGAGAGGTAAAGAGGGCCTGGTCTATATAGTCACTGACTCTGTTGAGCATTCTCCCTATTCGTAGCATTTTGTGAAATTGAATTCTCCATCTCCGAAGCAATTGTTTCTATTGCAGCTGCTAACCTGAACTCCATTGATTCCAGATTATTGATGATATGGTTAGTCATCGAATTCAAGTGCAACACGATTTAGCTACATCCTGCATTTGCAAGAGCATTGAGTGGGATTTAAGCAAGAGACGGAGGAGTGGCCTTGGCGGAGGGAGGCGGAGACGTCGAGGAAGGTTATCGTTTCGGAAAAAAAAAAAGTACCCGTTGGACCCGTAGGAATTGGCCTGGCCCACCCCGTTGTATTTTCAAGCTGGTTCGGTTCGGTCCCTCCAATTTTGGCACGCCCTTGCCCGTGCCCACCCCTAGTTTAACTGATTGGTAGACATTTCGTCTAAAATTTTGATTTAATTCTCTTGAAATATCATGGGGACATAAAATTCGTGGATGTTTAAAATACACAACAAAATATCTTCAATTCCCTATAATTCTTCAACTTTTCCAAGTTATTTAAATTCAAATTCTAATTGAATACACCTGAAATGTTATAAATTTCTTTAAAACTTTAATTAAATATACCCGAATTTCTAAAGATTTTAATAAAATATCTTAAAATCTTAATTAAATACCTCTACATTCATTAAAAGAATTAAAATCTCAATACACCCCTAAATTAAAAAAAAAAGATTTTCTTTTTTCGGTTCCGCCTTTGCTCAATTCTATCTCTCTGCCCGCTGCTCCTTCGACACCCTTCGACACCCACCCACCACCCCCCGCGGGCGCGCCTTTCTTTTTCTTTCTTCCTCTCTCTAGAATCTCAGAGCTTCCGTTGGCCATTGCGAATAAGCTCTGGTCTTCGTTGCAGGTTCGTATCACTATTCGATCTATTGGATGTTGTTTCCGAGATTCCCTTTTCTGTTCCTTCTGTAATTTGTTTTTTAATTTCGTTCCTCTGTGGTTCTATATGGTTTGTTTTTTTATCGCGGTTAAAAGGGATTGATTATCCTCGATCTTAGTTCGATTGGTTCGGATTTTTGTGGGTTTTTATTTGGATTGCGTTTTCCGCAATTGGGTTCATCAAAATGGTCCTGACTTTTGAGGGTTTTTGATTAGCAATTTCGTACTTTCAATCTGTTTGGTTTCAATTCAGTTTGGTTTCTTCGAGTATTTGGAGTTTGATTTCAGGGTTTATTGGTTTTTGGATTTTCGGATGTGGGTTTTTGGTGTAGGGAATGGTAATTGATAAGCTGTTTGGTTGCAGAGAAACTCATGAAATTTTTTTACTAGGTTTAATATTTTTTGCGTTCTATGTCGCCTTAAGTCTTGATTGCTGTAAAACTGTCATCATCTAAGCCAATTAATCGGTTGAACTGAGATTTTTGTTTTGTCAGGTCCCAAAAAAGTAGAATTTTATTTATTTATTTTTTTTTTTGGATTTTACGGTTGTCTCGTTACATTTACTTGTTAACAGACAGGACAGAAAGTGTGATTCAATTTGTTAAGTTTGGTTCTCCCCTGAAATTCAACATTGAGATGTCTGTTGTTGTTTTATATCTGGGCTCTTTAAAAATTATGGTGTAATTGGTAAAAGAAAGTGTGGCTTGTAGTGTGCACATGCTACTTTTCAGGCAATGGACTCCCAATGTATATAGATTTTATTATTGATTGTTTTTCTCTTATCATGTGAGCAGGGTTGGAGTGTGAGGACAGGAGTTTTGGAGTGGGAAATGGCCGGGATTTCTAGTGAAGAGTCCGGTGCAGGAAGGTCTACGGAGGGGATTTCAAGTGGGCAGCGTTGTCTCTCTGGGGAAGCCTTAGCAGAATGGCAGTCCTCTGAGCAGGTGGAAAATGGAACCCTATCTACTTCACCCCCTTATTGGGACTCTGATGATGACGATGATGGTGGTATGGTTTTTGTGCACTACATTGCTTATTGCCTAGTGTGTTAGAATGTGTATTCGTTTTTTCCAATCTAATACCAGGCTTGTGGAAATTTTGAATCAATGGAGCTAAAAGATGACATGCACCTGGATCCTTATGTGAAATATAGCTACTGTACAGATGATTTTGTTATTTTCAAATACATTAGCCTTTGCCATATTTAAGTTTGTATTCACAAGTTGCACCATTGGATGAGTCCAATCCTTTTCTGAAGTATTTTAATCTTGTGTTGAAATGTTGTAAATGTTTTCATGAGTGTGTCTCCTGATCACGTAGGTCAATTTGGAGAATTTAGGTTGTCCTAGGGAGAGATTGCTTAGTCTATTGTTTTACTTACCACGTAACTACAGTTTGTTTTGCTTAGTATGGCAAAAAAGACTGGACAATTGTGCATTTGAATATCTAAATATTTAAAAATTCAAAATTTGAAAAAAATTATTTTTATTGTATGAAACACCTGTTCCATTTATGTATTTTTCACTTGAAACATGTGAAATAACATAGTAGCCTGTTCCATTTATGTATTTTTCACTTGAAACATGTGAAATAACATAGTAGACTTTTTTTCAAAGTTTTATTAAACCTCCCCACACTTAATTGTAGCATGCGTCCGTGAAGGGAGACAAGGGCAGCATTATACTTGATTGCTCATCTCTGCATGGAATCAGTTTTATAATATGTCATTTCCTCCCAAATTTCTTATGTTATATATGGGTTTAATTCATCTTTGTTATATTTCATTTCTAACTACCCTTTCACTCCACCTTGGATTGAAACTTTAGCCTTCCCTTATTCTATTGTAAGAAATAAGACCTCTGCATTTCCCATGCCATTTTATCAGTGAGTGTTTCTGCTTTCAAATTTTATTTGGATGAGTTGGTTAAATGTTCATGAACCTCTTACTTCTTTATAGGGCCAAAGCCGTCTGAATTATTTGGAAAGTTCACGTGGAAGATAGAGAAATTTTCTCAAATTAACAAAAGGGAACTTCGCAGTAATGCTTTTGAGGTTGGTGGCTACAAGTGGTATGAATTCTGAATATTATTATTTTCTGTGCATGTTGAGCACAAAAAATGCTAGTACTTTAGTTTGCTTGTTTATCCAAGTTGTATCAAATTAATTTCTGGTTCTGGCGAATTAATAATCATTGGGTCCTCTTTCCAGACAACACATGCAACCCACCAATAAATAGTTAAGTAAAGTGGAGCTGAGGTCAACTACGTTTCCTTTACCTTGTTCTCAATAATGAATGTGTTTGATGTACCGTGTGATGTTCTAATCATGAGTGGTTATATGTTACAAACATATTGGGGGGTTCCAGTTCGTCTTCTGGATTCCTTCTGTACCCACCGAGGGAGTGTAGCCCAAATTCATTTCTGAAGGGTTGCATAATTGCTGGAATATGAGAATTATGTATATGTCCATGCAACATAGTTTAAGCTTGGCACGTATTTGCTGATAGATGCATGTGGCTTGGGCAAACAGTCATCATAAGATAAGTGAGTTTTGAAATTTTTGTTATGGCAGGTACATCTTGATCTATCCCCAGGGTTGTGATGTTTGCAATCATCTCTCTTTGTTTCTTTGTGTAGCTAATCATGACAAACTTCTTCCAGGTGTGTTATTGTTTCCTTTGTTGAATTATCTCTGATTATTGATTTTGTTGGGGGTATAATTGTGGAATTTCTCATTTGTCTGTCTAACAGGTTGGAGCCATTTTGCTCACTTTACTATAGCTGTGGTAAATAAAGATCCTAAGAAATCGAAATATTCTGGTTGGTTGGTTAATCAATTTTTTGTTGTTCCAGTGGGTTCTCAATATATCCATCACCACGTTTGAGTAAGCATGCATTTTTTGTAGATACATTACATCGCTTTTGGAAGAAACAGCATGACTGGGGATGGAAAAAATTCATGGAGCTGTCAAAAGTATTAGATGGGTTTATTGATGCTGACACTCTTATAATAAAGGCGCAAGTCCAAGTCATCAGGTGCTCTATGATTATTCAAGCTATAATTTGATTTACTGCACTAATGTTGTATTTTTGACTTATAATCACAAACTAAGTAACGTAGTTAGGTCTCAACAAGGATACAATATAGCTAAGAAGGCACTATATCTTGTGATATTGAAGGGAATCCACTTATGAATTTTTTGTTAAAATTTTGACTCTCTCTAGATCTTGCTCTTTGATGTATTCGGCAATAGACTAAAACTTAGCCAAATAGAGAAAACTAGAAAACACACAAGACTTATACTCGTTCGGCAGCACTTTTGCCTACGTCCAGTTGTGATTTCCCTGGTTAGAGAAATCACGGCTTCTTCAATTGCAAATCCTATCGCTCTTTCTTGAGCAACAATGGGATTGTGCAGCATTTTCCACCCTCTTCTCAGATTTGGAAATCAAAAGTTCCTCCGAAAGTCAAAGTCCTTGTGTGGCTAGTGGCTTTTGGGAGGCTCAACACTTGTGATCAAATTCAAAGGAGAAGTCCCTTTATTTGCATTTCTCCCCATTGGTGCAGTTTGTGTAAAGCAAAGGAGGAAAGTGTTGACCACATTTTTCTTCATTGTTCTTACACGATTCAACTGTGGTGGAAATTGTTTCAGGAGGTTAGAGTAAGTTGGGTCATCCCAAAGGGTTGTTTCGAGCTTCTAAGCACTAATTTTGAGGCTCTAGGAAGTGGGAGGAAAGCTAAAGCTTTGTGGGGTTGTCTGGTGTCGGCAGTTTTTTGGAACATTTGGTTGGAGCGTAACAAAAGAATTTTTGAGAATTATTCTGGTGTGGGGGTAGCAGATCTGTGGGGAAGAATAAGATATTGGGCAGCTTTCTGGGCTTCAGTTTCAAATGATTTTAAGAATTACTCTCTTTCTCACATATTGTGGGATATGTTAGCAGTCGTAAAATGATTTTGGTTGAGGTTGTCCCACTTGTAATCTGATACTCTGGAGAGATTTTCTTGTTCTGTTCTTGGTGGATTTCTTATCCACTTCTGTGTATTACTCTTTGTTTTTAATAAACTGTTATAGTTTCTTCTCAAAAAAAAATAATAGAGTATACAGTACTTTTGCAAACCCTAGAACTAATCTCCATCTCTTCTCTCGGCTGTCGCATATTATCTCACTGTTTTAACCCTTGTCGCACCCTACTTATAGGCATAGGCTGCAGTTTACATGTCCTTTACAGATTAAAACTCCTATTTTAAGTGGAATAGGAAATTAGACTTCCTTTCCAATTCCAAATAGACTTCTAGAATTTCTAATCTAAATTGAATAAGGAAACTAAGATTCTTTCCTAACCCTTTTAAGAGAAGAATCGGTGCACCCTTTATTTCCTAAAACAATCCTAAACAGAAAAGGACACTAATTGACGAGCCAAAATGAAACAATCTCCACCTTGGTGAGTCACACCAAGTCTTGATCATTGCTTCCCAAAGTATCTTTGAAAATTCTTGAAGCAGCTCTCGAAATCTTCAAGAATCTTCACCTTGGCAATCTTCTCTTTCCCTCATTGCACCTCAAGTGAGGAGGTGCTTTGCTTTAATCAATCAACGAGATTGATCAAGTTCAAGCAATGGTTGAACTTCTTGGTCAACATTATCTTCGTAAGGAAATCTGTGGCATCGTCGTCTGTGTGAACCTTTTATACCCAAATCTCCTTAGACTCCACCCAATTTCTAATTCTATGATTCCTTGCTTCAATGTGCTTTGACCTTTGATGAAAAACCTGATTTTTTGCCAAGTGAATTGCACTTTGACTGTCACTTTTTAGCTTCACATAATCCTTGAGTGATTCCCATTTGACTTACCAAGCCACTAAGTCAAATTGCTTCATTTCCAGCTTCGGCCAAAGCAATATACTCTGCCTCTACGGTTGACAATGCTGTAATTGGTTGCAGTAGTGCCCTCCAATTGATTGGTCCTCCTGAGCATGTAAAGACATAACCATAAGTTGACCTTCTCTTGTCCATGTCCTTGCATAATCGGCATCCACATATCCCAACACCACTGCATTTTCTTTTTGCTTCTCAAACATAATCCTTTGTCGCCAAGAACCCTTCAAATAACGCAAAATCCACTTGACTGCATTCCAATGTTGCTTTCCTGGATTTGCCATGTGCTTGGAAACGATATTGATTGCTTGAGCTGTCAGGTTGTGTGCATACCATTGCATCATCACTTGTTTCTCCTTTTTGAACTTAGGACATTGTTGCCCACTTAACCTGAAGTGAGTCGCCAAAGGAGTAGAAATTGCCTTTTGCTTCTTGCATGTTAAACTTCTCAAGAACCTTCTGAATATCTACGATGTATGGACATGGACATGAGGATACGACACGATACGATATGGGGAGACGTCAAATTTTTAAAAATTAAGACATGATACGACATGGATACGGCAATTTATATAATAAATATATATTTAAAAAATATAATAATAATAAAAAAGTTAATTACCCAAATTTAATTTATACTATTCAAACTCTCAATAAGAAAGGATGGTAGTGGTGTAAATTTGGTGGGCTATGTAGTTTTGGGCTTTAGTCATTTAAATTCAAAAAAAAAAAAAATCAAAAAAATAAAAAATAAAAAAACTTTGGTGTTGTTTTTCTCGACAAAAACAAACAAACAACAGCTTGACCTATAATAGTCATCTTCTTTGCGAAGCCTCCTCCACTAGATTGGGTTGTCTCCGTGTAACGCCTTCCTCCACCAAATCGCGTCATCTTCTTTGCGAGGCCTGCTTCCACCAGATTGTGTCATCTCCGTCATGAGGTTTTCTTCCACGAAATTGCATCAAAGGCCATGGTGCTGATATCCATATCCGGGCAGTCAGATACCTGTATCTAAACTGTCGGATACCCGTATCCATCTGTCAAACGCCGTATCCGTTGATCCAGATACATATCCAACGCATATTCGACCGTATCAGAGGCGTATCGTGTCCATTTGCGTATTCGACATGCGGTACATGATGGATGTGCCGTATCTGTGCATCATAGCTGAATATACTTGGCTTGTGATATCCAGATCCTTCCAGCGGTCCTATATTTCTGAATTTCCTGCCAAGGATCTTCTGTGCAGCACCTAGATCCTTCATGTCAAACTCCTTGCTCAACATCATCTTCAAGTCTTGAATTCTAGACTTGTCTTGACAAGCAATTAGCATATCATCCACATAGCAATAGCAATATGATCATCCCATCTTGGAACACATGATAGTAGACACAACAGTCATATAAACATCTCCTAAAATGAATTTCCAGCATGAAGGAATCAAACCTCTTGTACCACAGCCTTGGAGATCGTTTTAGGCCATACAAGGACTTCCGTAGACAACATACTAGGTTCTCTTTCCCATACTCGACAAACCCTTCTGGTTGAGCCATGAAAATCGTCTCCTTTAGATCCCCATGAAGAAGCGCAATCTTCACATCTATCTGCCTAATCTCCATGTCATGCTGAGCTGCCATTGCTAAAAGTAATATGATAGAAGTATGCTTGACTACGGGTGAAAAGATCTCATCATAATCCACCCTCTCCTTTTGTGAGTACACCTTAGCCACGAGCCTTGCTTTGAATTTCACGACATCTTGTTCATGTAGTCCTTCCTTTTTCCTAAATACCCACTTGCATCCATCTAGCTTTTGTCTTTGAGCTTAGGAACCAACTCCCAAACAAAGTTCTTGTAAAGAGACTCCATTTCTTCTGTCATAGCACTTATCCAACTATCTCGCTCATTCCTTGCTATAGCTTCTCGATAAGTAGTTGAATCTCCTGGACTAATGTTAAGAGCCTTCGTCATGGTCAAACCCAAACTTGTCAGGTTTCCTCTATCGAATGCATCTCTGGAATTCAGGTGGATTGTGGGTTAGAGTTCGAACCCCTTGGGATGTATGGCGGATTGGAATGCCTTCAATCTGCTCTGTTTCTTGCTCCACATCCTAATTGGTGAACAATGTTGATGCTCTTCTTCTTCCTCTCCACCTGAGCTTCTTCCTCTGAACTAATTAACGGAATCTTTGTTGCGTGTATTTCAACATTGTCTTTCTTCCCACTGCTCTCGGCTTTGTTCAGAGACATGGTTGTCTCATCAAAGACAACATCTCGACTGACAACCTTCTTGTTATTGATATTCCAAAGCTTGAAACCCTTCACTTCTTTCTGAAAAGCTAAAATTATGCAATGTGTAGACTTAGGTTTGAGCTTGGACCTTTCATCACTTGGAATGTGTGCGTAAGCACTACAGCCGAACACCCTGAACTTGGAATAGTTCACCGACTTCTCAGACCATACCTCTTATGCACTCTTAAAACCGAGAACTGTAGATGGTGATACGTTAATCAAATAACTTGCATGATTAACAGCCTCTGCCCAAAAACTATCAGGTAATCCTGCATGAAATCGCATGCTTCTTTCTCTCCATGAGAGTTCTGTTCATTCTTTCAGCAACTCTTTTTTGTTGGGGCTTTACTGTGAAGTGCCTTGTCATGCCTTCCTACTTACAGTAATTGGCAAACTCCTTACTTGTATACTCGCTTCCATTGTCACTTCGTAGGTGCTTGATCTTCTTCCAGTTTCATTCTCATTTTCTGTCCTTCATTCCTTGAACTTCGTAAAAACATCAGATTTCTGTTTCATGAAATAAACCCAACTTTTTTGAAAAAATCATCCATGAAAGTAACAAAATACTTGGCTCCACCATTGGATTTTGTTGGTGCAGGCCCCAAACATTTCAGTGAATATAGCTGAGTTGCTCCTTGCTTTGGTTATCTACACTGCTACTTGCGAATGATACCTTCACTTGCTTTCCGAGAACACAATATTCACAAAAGTCTAGCTTGCAACGTGACACGCCTTCCAATAAGCCTTTCTTGTGCAATTCTTGCAACCTCTTTTGACTTATGTGCCCTAGCCTATGATGCCAGAGTTTAGTCTTTTCTTCTTCACTTTACTTTGTGGAAACAGCTGCTCCCCCTTCTATTGTAGTCCCAATTAGTTGTACTTCATTGTGCTGTAGGTCACCTTGCATTACCACCTGCGATCCTTTAGTTACCTTGAGTCTGCCTGCTTTAGAATGGTACCCATAGCGGGCCCTATCTAAAGTACCCAAGGAAATCAAATTCTTCTTCAGTCTAGGGATATATCTGACATTCCTCAAAGCTCGTATCACTCCATCAAACATTTTGATTCTAACAGTGCTGATCCCCTTTATTGGACATGGTGAATTGTCCCCCATTAGAACTTCTCTGCTACTGATCTCCATGTAAGTATCGAACCATTCTCTTACTGCACACATATGGAATGTGCCTCTGGTATCCAAAATCCAACTTGTGAAAGATGAAGGTGGAGACCTCAGCAAGATGATAGCCATATCATCATCTTGGTAAGTTTCTTCGACCTTCTGAAGATTGGCTATGCAATTTTGAAACCGGCATACGTGATCTTCAATATCACCTCCTCCTTCTAGTTGAAGCCCGAATAGTTCATCATTGAGAAAAAGTTTATTGGACATGGTTTTGCCCATATAAACATTCTCCAACTTTTCGCATGCTTCCTGAGCAGTCATCTTTTCTGTGATGTGGGACCTGACTAATCTTGTGAGATGGATCTCAATGGAGCTTGTGGCCTTCTTGAGAACCTTAGTCCATGCTTCTGCTGTCATGGTAGCAAGCTTCTCACCGAGTGCATCATCCAAATCCTGTTGTATCTGTACATTCTTCATCATCATTTGCTAGTCTGTGAAGTCATCCTTGCTATCAAAATGTTTTAATGTAGGCCCTAGGTCCGCAGCCTTTCCTTTTGACATCGTAGAACACCTTGAACCAAGCTGTAATACCAATTGTTAAAATTTTGACTCTCTGGATCTTGCTCTTTGATGTATTCGGCAATGGGCTAAAACTAAGCAAAATAGAGAAAACTAGAAAACACACAAGACTTATACTGGTTTGGCAGAACTTTTGCGCACGTCCTGTTGTGATTTCCCTAGGTAGAGAAATCACGGCTTCTTCCATTAAAATAGTGTACGTAGTACTTTTGCAAACCCTAGAACTTATCTCTCTCTCTTCTCTCGGCTGTTACAGATTTTCTCACACTGTTTTAAGCCTTGCCGCATCCTATTTATAGGCATAGGGTGCAGTTTACATGTTCTTTACAGATTGTAACTCCTATTTTAAGTGGAATAGGAATTAGACTTCCTTTCCAATTCCAAATAGACTTTTAGGATTTCTAATCTAAATTGGATAAGGAATCTAAATTGAAGTGCATCCTCTTCTGCTGTCCTTTTGTGTTTTCAAGTCCAGTTTACCATAAGGCTCCCCTTTTAAACTCACACTTTGATCTTTGGTGACTGAATATCGTTTTGACATGCACTTCTGTATTCTAATATTCATGCACGTTATTCGTGTTTGTAAGCATTCTATTCTTTGCTTCTGGTTTTGTAGGGAGAAAGCAGACCGGCCCTTTCGCTGCCTTGATTGTCAATATAGGAGAGAGCTTGTTAGGGTATACTTGACAGATGTAGAGCAAATTTGCCGTTGTTTTGTCGAAGAGAGAAGAAGCAAACTCGGAAAATTGATAGAGGATAAAGCTAGATGGTCAAGGTATGCCTTTGCTTTTGGAACTTCTGTCAAGTTACAGTTTGGAATGCTCACAACTAGAGCTTAATATACAATGCCCTATTTTGGAAGACATAATGGTTTGAGCTTACCTTTACAGTGCTTTATGGTTCTTGTAAATGTGACTTGGCATGAATTTGATGGAATTTTTTGCTGTATCTGCTGGATTTTTTAGTAATATGGTTACCTTGGGTTCATGTGGGTTCTTCTACGCATGTATGTCTGCATGTTTGTACATATGTCATTTACTCGCTTCTAGTAGTGGTTACATGCTCTTCATTTCTTGATAACATTTCCTTTAATGTCATTGCAGCTTCTGCTCCTTCTGGGTGGGAATTGAAAAAAATGCCAGGCGCCGTATGTCCAGGGAGAAGATGGATGCAGTCCTGAAAGTAGTCGTTAAGCAGTTTTTTATTGAGAAAGAAGTCACATCTACGTTGGTAATGGACTCATTGTATAGTGGTTTAAAGGCTCTTGAAGGTCAAACCAAGTCCAAGAAAAGTAAGGTGAAACTATTGGATGCTGAAGAAATGCCAGCACCAATTGTTCATGTAGAGAAAGATGTGTTTGTATTGGTGGATGATGTTCAGATGCTACTTGAGAGGGCTGCCTTGGAACCATTACCTCCAAAAGATGAGAAGGGTCCTCAAAATCGTACAAAAGTGAGTAGCTAACATCCTATTCTAAACGGTGATGTTTGGCTTGGTTGGTCTGTCGGATTTAAGTCCCGATTGTTGGTTGTGTGGTATAGAGGATTCCATTCTTCTTTTACGTTGATATTTCATATTGTCAGCTATGGTTTATGCTCAGGATATTGGGAATCAGTATCCGGTTAGGAAAATACTTGTCTAAGCACAAGAAGTTCATTTCAACCAAGGATTTTGGTTAACAGTTATTTCTACCTTGTGACCATATAAAGGAAACTCTATTCTCTTTATACTTCACAATGCTTGGCGTGAATTATGCTTCTCCTCAATGCTATCGTAAATGTGGATACATCGAAAGCTGTTATTCCCCTTAGAAATTTTAGTAGTTTAGTATATCTTGATTGTTAGTAGCACTGTGCACTGTTCACTGTTCACTGACTGGTTAACTCACTAGAAAATATGTTTTGTAAACTCACCAAAAATATGATTTGTAAGAAGTTTCAAGCATTTTGTTGTTCTAGTCAAAACTTGTTTGAAGGGCAAAGATCTATAGATGATGGTGTTTTAGTGATTAGAAGGATTCTGAATAGCACATTTCTCACTTCAAGCCTTCAAGGGAGTGCAAAATTAATATGATTAGGAATGTAGTAGGTTTGTAGTAAATAAGGAACATATTATGGTTGTTGGTGCGGATGTGTATTATGTTCTATTTTCCACTCTTTTAACTGCTTGATTTCTGAAAAATCACCTTGCTATTCCTGCAGGATGGAAATTCTGGAGAGGACTTCAACAAAGATTCTATTGAGCGGGATGAAAGACGGCTTACGGAATTGGGTCGTAGGACTGTAGAAATATTTGTCCTTGCTTATATTTTCAGGTCTTCTATCAGCCCTAATATATTCTTTTCTTGTTTGTGCAATATTTGAAGATTGTCCCTTGGCCTTCTTTACATTAAATCAGTTATGAATCCTACTTCATAAATTGTGGATATGTTTCATACTAAATGGTAGGAGACTTACGATTTATGATTTATCTGTTAGTGAAAATTTTGGTTGTTATTATTGTGCTACCATCAAATTTTCATTTATATATTTTCTTTCATAGGACGTGGCATGCCATGTTTCTTTTAGGATTGCGGTTCCTGGTATACTACACAAATTGAAATAGGTAGAGTTATGACGAATTATTGGTATGCATTAAGGATTGCGGTTCCTGGCATGCCATGTCCTGTACTATGAGTACGCATAACGAGTAAGATGTGGTTTTTCATTGCTGGTAAATTTGTTTACAAATTGTTGAGTATTATCTAGTTAATGTCAACTCCCTTGTGATGTGGAATGGATTTATAGTTAGAATCTTTGCCTACTGGAAAAATCAGTGCTTTTTGTTTTGGGCTTATTTTATCTTATTGTTGGATAAAGAGGGCGCATTTGGCGGTCTAATGAAGTTAGCTACTTTTCATTAGTGGAATTCAAATATTTGCATTTTGGATTATGAATATTATCTTAGTGGATGTTTGTAGATAATTTTGGACCAAGAAAACCAATGGGTAGTCACTCTTTTCAACATTGACATGGTGAACATATTTACTTGCCTATTCTTCTTGATGGTATCATTCTTTGTCCTATGTACATGCAGCAATAAAATTGAAGTTGCCTATCATGAATCTGTTGCATTGAAGAGGCAAGAGGAACTCATCCGTGAGGAAGAAGCAGCATGGCAGGCTGAAAGTGAGCAGAAGGCAAGGCGAGGAGCTACTGGAAAGGAAAAGAAGTCCAAGAAAAAACAGGTTTGATTCTGTTCTATGTATTATCTTGTTTAGAATGTAAATGTGACATTTCAGAGTGTTTAGATGATTATGATATCCCAGACTGTCCTATTAATGTGAATCAGTAGTGGAGTCTGACACCTTATGTCCTCAACAGTTATCAGCTGGACTGCTGAATTTGTTAATGACATCTTAATTCCTTTTCTCTCATTTAAAATTAAAATCACCAAACGGATATTTAAATGCACAATTCTTTTAGGATTACCATGTGGGAAAGGGCAGCCTCATGGGAATTGAAAGTTTTTCTAGTAGCAAAATGCGCATTCGTAGCTTCGTTTCACTGTTGTAGCACCTGAATCATGATCGTCATCTCTGACTTGATCTTCATCGCTTAAACTCGTCTCCGGGCTTCTTGGTCTCCAAGATTCCATGTTGAAACGCGTTGTTGCCCAACCGAATTCCTACACAGTTTTCTTCACTTGGGATCACTAAGTGGAAAAATCAACAGAGAGATAGAGGGTTGGTTGTAAGTAGGGAGGAAACCAATTGAATTTTAAAATAGAAAAATCTCTACCACACCATTTGTCTCCATGTTTAGTAGCAGTTAATAGCTGGTGCCTTTTGTATCAGAGACGAACAAATTAAACCACGTCCTGCTGTGCGCATCTGATGGCATTTTACCTTTGACCATGTCTCTAAAATGATATCAGTGCTTACTAAGACTCAGAGGAGACGGCTACTTTCTCCTTCTTCTTTTGTTTTATAATTACCATCCAAGAATTATTCAGCATCATCAAATTTAAATGTGCAATTATAATAATGATGATTACTCAGGGAAATAGTCTCTTGGACAAATGGAAGGTTAGAGAATAGAGAGCGTCAATTGACAGCAACGTGACTGCTGTATTAGTGCTTGCATTTGCCACTTCAATTCCGATTAGCAAATATAACATAAAATATGTGAGTGCGTTTATGCAGTTACGATCCAAATTATGTTTGTATCTTCCTGGATTTCGAATTTCTAATCAATGTATGGTAGGTTCAAACTTTGGCTTGAATACGTGCAAGCAAGAAAATCAAATATAAAACGAAATTATCACATGGTTCCAACCATGTGTTTTATTTTATTTTATTTTATAGGCCATGTATTTTAATCTTTAGCGTTTATATTAGGGATGAATCTTCCCCTCCTACTCCGCACTCTCGAGCAGCACTCAAGTTGGTGTACATGCAATGTAGGAGAGAAGAAAAACTCAATCATACTAATCGTGATGTATAATAAGATATGGATCAATTCGTGCGAAAAAAAAAAAAAATTAAGGTCCTAAATTTAAAGAAAATAAAGCGACTCAACTTTGGGAAAAGAAAGTATGGAAAAAAAAAAGAGGGAAGAATGGTGTATGGTTGGGACTTTCAGGTTGTTTGAGCAATTTAATAGCAAAAAACCACATATTACTACGGTCTATAGGTCTTAGGTTCGCTTTTCGTTAAAGACAAATTTAAAGCGAGTTATTGTTAGCATATTGTTAGGCTTAATTTACTCCCCCAACCCTTAGGGTAGATAATGTTGTTTGTTCCCAATAAAAGAAAATAGCAAAGAATATTTGTGGAAGGATTTAGATTAGTTTCTCGGTTGGTATTTATCTCACTATAAGTAATATATTAGGATAGTATTTCATGATATATTTGGTTTTTAGTTTTATATTGCTTTCTTGTTTTTCAAGTTTAAGAATATTTTGTAATCTGAGTTTCCTTAGATTTAGGGTTTTTAAACAACCTTGTGGAATTGTATCATAATCTTTTTATCATCCTATCAATTAAGCTTTATATTTTTCTAATTTACTTATGGATTCCAGGGTATAGATGGATTTCAGTTGATATTCTAAAATTTGATGATGTTTGATCTTACCTATTTCGTTTCTTTTTGTGTGAAGTAGATAAGTAGTTTCAGTTTGAATTTATTTTTTACAAAAATTAATCTATGAATCGTAACTTAAAAATCACTGCTCTAGAAATCTCCGCCTAGGGCCGCCTAAGCCCCATGTAGGCGCGACTAGCCACCATCCCAATTAATTTCTAGACGTTTGAATCTTTCTCATTTAGTTTTTGTGTTTTGAGGTGATGGGTTTGTGTAAGTGAACATATGAGTTCGAGATGGCGGAAAGAGAACGCCTTCGCCAGCAAATCTCCTATAACAAAAAATCATGTCCACCACCTTCGCCCCCGCTCGTCATTGTCTCTCTCTAGTTATTGGCTATATTGCTATCAATTGTCCAATACTGTCCAATCTTATCTTTAATTTGTGCACACATTAATTTGGATTTAATATTTCAATACTCATGAACTAGTTCTTGGTGTGTAAACCTCTCACACTCTCACACTCTCACACGCACAAGTTCATGTAAATAAATTAGTACTCACTGTCATGCATGCATGTGATTAGCAGAGTCTATACCTTGCTGAAAACAATGGAGAAGAAGAATGGGGAGATTAAGATGTTGATGTGCGCCGACTGCTTATTCCTCCTCCTTTATGGCACCTCTTCACTTTCACCAAAACAACCACCTTTGCAGCCTCTTCCTAATCCTATTTGTCTCCCTTTCTTTCTATCTAGTTTCACAATTCATATGCTTTTGCTAGTACGACGTGCGGGGACCCTTCTAAAATGTACTAAAAATTCCATATTTTCCCTTTCCATTGTGGTTTTGGTTTTTATTTATTTACGGCATACAATAATTTGCTTGTTAGGGTTAAGCTACTCCCTAGCCACTCCTAATGATCCTTATTTAGTATTACTTGTTATAATTATTCTCCTTCCTCTGGTATATCTTAGTGATGATTTTAGCCCTTGTCATGTGACTTGTAAAGGACAAAGTGAGTTGAGATAATTACCAAAATATGAAAAGACAGTTATGAAGTTTGAAACCAATTCCAAGTGATGGAGTGAAGTGATCAAGTCCTCATAAAATAAAAAATTAAAAACAGAAACCAAGTGATCAACATAATTAAGTGATTAAATGTAATACGAAATCCACCCATAGACGCAAAAAGCTCTTAATGTGATAACAACCAAAACGAAGAAGACAACAAATAAGATGTTTAGGGTTAGCTTCTGCTTCTTTCCTTTCTCTTTGATCTTGTACATATAATTGCACGGTTGAGTGCATGGTTGCCTAACGTTAGTATATAGCTTCTTTTTTATCACACATATTCATTTAGAGTTTAATTACATGTTTTTTGAACTGCATTAGTTTTGATTTGTGATACAAGAATCCAGATGTATATAGTGCAAGAGTTTTGTATCTCAGCTAATTAAAAATATTCACCCGTCTATTTGAGATCTTATATTCGACCATCCTCCATGGCACTGATGGCACGCATGCCTAGTGAGAAAGGACGGTTTTGATGGACTCAATAGATGGGCCAAGGCTTTGCACAGTAAGGCCTAGAGGGTTGTGGTTCTATCTGGGTGATACTTTTGTTCTTTATTTGGCCCAACCCAGATCGGTTCCGTTTTTCTTAGGCAGGCAAATCAAGAGTGAGTCTTTGGAGAGCTACAATTCATACAATGATATCAACATGGCGTGATCTCCTGTGCGATCTTGTAAATGTTAGATACTCGATCACACAAATACCAGTAGCTGACTGACTTTTACTGAGAACGGTACGTGAACATGAATGAAAATGGGCACGTGATCATCTCTCTTCACTTCTCTTCCATTAATTTGGACCCCAGAGTTATTAGGTAGGGCGGTCCATATGACCAGTCCTTCATCTAAGCAAGGGTTGGATTTGCCTTGGAATTTGCTTAAGGGTTTTGGAGGAGTATTTATTAGTAATAGCCAAAATTTAGCCCACAAATTCATAAATATCAGTTTTTATAAAACAAATTCCAATATAGCCAAAAGTTCACTTAAATAGACCTAACTACCCTCAAACCAAAACTTAATTACACCTAAAACCAAAACCTAATTAAGCATCATCGTTCTCCAGTATCATTGCTGCCATATTGGGATCCAGAAGCAGAATCATCAACTTGCTTAGATTTTGGATTTGAATTGTCATATATATGATTCTCGTCACATACACCATAAAATCAATCCAAAATATTCTCATCTTCCAACGTACTTTTCTGGAGTGATTTGATTCAAAGCCCTTCCTTCGTCTCCCTCTTTTTCTTTGTGTCTTTCACATATCCATATTAAAATTGCTTCACTGGTTAGGTTATGCTCAATTTTTATCACTTAATTAAATGCCTAATTAATTTGGGTACCCTCTATTTAAGAGCTCATATGCAGAATGCATGAGAGCATACAATTGCAATTACGGGTGGGCAAATGGATCCTGGACCCGCGGATCGCGACAGGTCTAAGCGATTTGGGGCTAGTACAGGGTGGGTCCAAAATTTTAAAATTCAACATAGGGCGGGGCGGGCCAGATCCAAGTTAATAGCATGGCGGGGCAGGTCCAAATCTTGGAAGAAATGGGCCATCGGCCCGAACGGATTTCCACCCCCACTTCGTATCCAAAACTTTCCCAAATAAATCTTTGCAATTCAACATTTATATTAATAAGCAATTCGAAAGGGAAATGTTATTGACACTCTAAAAATCTCATTCTACACTCCTTACAAGTGTATCTTTCTTTCCAAACATAGAAAGTTTGGAGTGTAGAATAAGATTTTTGGAGTGCCAATAACAATTCCCATTCGAAAAGCACAAAAATAAAATCACCCATTTGTCTTTGGATCTCTCTCTCTCTCTATAGGTTTTGCTCCTGGGTCTCTTTGCCTCCCGGTAGTCCAAATCCTTGTATTCCCATTTTTTGAATTAGGGATTGTGCAATTTCAGTTTGGTATGAATTTGAACCATTGGACTGGAGTGCAGGAGCTCCATAACCTCCTCGGTCTTCTCAAATCCACGATGACGACGTTGATATTGTCGCTGCTATGCCTCGCCAAGGCCAATTTTGTCAACGAAATGGATGCGTCAGAGCACGCCTTATCTGACCTCGCCACTGTTTCACAGCAGGACGACGCCAACTGTGAAGTCGCTGCCTTCTGCGCGAGCAAGCACATGCAGATGACGTCGCAGGCGGTTTCGTTTAATACCACATCCCAGAGGCTGTCACTGACAAGGATAAGACACTCATCCTTCGCCACACGATCCGTGACCTTCACCTCCGGCTTTGATATCACATACGACTTCAGGTAGTTGTCGTCGATGGCCCTCGACATGGCGAGAACTCAGAGGACCCTCGCGCCATCCCAATAGATCACGCACCTGCCCGCTGCTAAAATCCCTTTCAAATTATAAAAATAACAAAATAACTATTATATTATAAAAATTTCTTCTGCCATTACCTTTTTTTTAGTCGTGCTTCTGCCATTGAGTTCTGGAAGATAACTGATACCCTTCCTTAAACCCATTTCCTCTCTTTCTCACAATTTTGTAGAAACACACCTCCCCCTCTTCACTTTCCCTCACATCTTCACTTCCTTTTTCTCCCTCTTAGTACAGAAAGTATTGGGGCTCATCCCAGTCACCGTCGACAAAAGTTTATCCTCTCACAGCCAAGCAAAACGAACAAATCATACAATCAACAGAGCCTATGGCGCAATTTGGATATTGGAGGTGCTGGAACGACTGATGTGCGACTGATGGAGCGACTGGGTTTCAGAAGCACAACAATTTTGTAAATTTTTTTTTCCTTTTTTTGTTTCGAATTCTAAGGTTGGATGTTTTGGGTTTTTTTATGTGTGAGGCAGTGGGAACAACTACGCGATCTGGTTTTGAAGATGGTTGTGGAAGTGAGGAAGAAGTAAATGAGAGCAGCGAAGCGAGGAGAGATGACGCGCGGAGCAACTAAGAAGAGAAAGTGGCAGAGGAAGCCATGATTTACGAGGACACGGCGGTGGTCCTGGGATGGTCCGACGAGGTTGTCAAGCAGGGTGAGGAGTCGAGCAAAGCGACGACTCGAGCGGGACAATGCGAGAGAAAAGAAGGGTCTTAGCAATCCGATGGTATTCGGGGGGTCTCGCTAAGACTATCTACCGAGCCCCGTAGTCGAGACGAGTGAGGTTTAATCCCACTAAAGCTAGTCCCTTCCTCTAACAAATATGGAACTACACTAACACCTAGTCAAGCCTCACTTAGTGAGGGCAAACAAACGCCCCCTAATTGTACTAATCATGTTTGGGAGCATTTTTCTCACCACTATAAATTATATATGGTGTATGCTCACCATACACTTCATCATCTGCAATGTGTCATTTTATTTAACTTTATTTAACATTCATATTAAATGTTTCTTTTCTAAATTCGAAAAAAAAAATAACAAGAGTTAAATGAAATAACACGTGGCAGATAATAAGGTGTATGGTGAGCAGACATTATAGTTATAGTGATCAGCAAAAAAGCTCCCAATCGTGTATTCATATATTACTAACTTATTCCCAAGCTCAAATATTTGTGAGCGTTAGCTCTAAAGAAATTATACACAATATAATTAAATTAATTGGTAAACTAATCTTTGATCATCAGCTGATCCTTTTAATTATTGGTGAAGTTGCACCCTATAAAATTATCAAGCTAGCTCATCCTTGCATATCCAAGGAAACTTGGGTAGATGCATTATTTCCCAAAAAAGCAAATGCCATTTCCAGTTACGTATAAAATTTGTTGAAATGGACGAGCATACAAGTCTGATCTCATTAATTTCACAAGCATGAATACTATTGCTTCATTTACAAAAATTCTCAGCCAATGTTCATCATTAGTCATTTATGAGACTCATCCACTACTTGTTTTATTAAATTGTATACATGCACGCTTGGTACGATTTAGGTGTTTCTTTAATGTTATTCATCAAATTATAGTTTACGGTACCATTTAAAAAAGTGGTTCATTTTAATCGAATGTTTGTAACTAAATACATTCATTACGTATATGTCATACCCTGAAAGTGTAATATCACATCCATAATGTAAAAGCAAACCTTATCAATCATATAACACATTAATACACATACGTACTAAACTTATCTTATAATACGATTCACTGACATGTGGGTAAAAAATGTGATCCCTTTAGCATTACACATAAAGTTCAATGAAACATTATAACTTCAAAATCATTGACGTCTTCTTTTTTCCCGTAAAAGCCATATGCAATAATATTCTACACCAACTGCAAGAAACATTGGCTGAGGTACACAGTAAGTCAATAATTATAATTATGTATTTAATTTACCTTCAGATGAGTCATGCCTTATTCTTCTCACTTACAACTAAACAAGAATATCATTATAGTTCATATTACTAGTGACAGATAAAATTATTTTTAATCTGCAAATAAATTAAGGTCCCCTTCCGCTTCTATATATCTTCCGTACTTTCTTGACCTCTAGATTAATTTTCCATTTACGCGCTCATGTTACATTGCATATAGGTATGGCTGGCTGATATGTAGTAGGTCGAGTTGCTAAACTGCTTTACACGTTGTTACCAGATACTTATAAATATAAAATATATTTTCAAAACTAAGTGAATGCATTGGTTTACACACCCTCAATGTCTCAAAAGAAAAGAAATCTGAGTGTACCCAGATTTCTCCTTTGCATTTTGTGGCAAAAAAGGAGTGAAAGTTCTATCAGAAAACCCACAGAGCCAAAAGATCCTACCAAAAATTCAGAGATTTAGCAAAAGGCCCATTGGCCAATCAGGTGAGTCCCAGGAATGCTAAATATGGTTTGTGATTGTTATAAAGGTTCTAGAACCTGAGTGGCAGGGTTTACCCACAGTATGCACACCGGTACCGTCTATTTCACTCATAGTTATATATTTTTGAAACAGTATATAAATATATTTAATATATGTGTACCATGCATGCACCACAGCCGATGAAATCTTTGTCTGCTGCAATAACTAATGTAAATTTTGTTATGATAATTACCATGTTTATGCATTAGGGACAATGAGAAACAGACGAAACGATGACTATATATAGAGAACTTTTGGGGCTTGATGCGGAGTAGGATTCTCTCCTCTTTTTTTTTTTTTTCCTTGTCAATCATTAAAATTACATGGCTCTTCATTGATTGCTGTCTCATCAAAGTTGAAATCGTTGGAAGGGCCTCTCCTGTCTCAATAAAGCTAAGAAAAACTAGGAAAAAGAAAGCCTCCCATCACACAATCTCTGTGTGTGTGTCGAAACTGAGATATATCTAGGAAAATAAACAAGAAAACTGATGAACTATTCATCCGAATTAACACAAATAAATCATACAATTATGGTTAGTTTGAACTTGGTTAAGAACATTGTTCAACTCGGTTGTGGATGCTTTTCTAATGGAAATCACATTTTACAAAACTTAAGCTTAAAGGAGACAAATGATGAAAGTTTAGCATAAGAGCTTAAAAGATCATGGACATCTCATACCAAAAGATGAAAGTATCTCATACCATTGCGAAATGGATTTGGATTGGATTCTCACATTCTAGGTTAGCTAGCATGCTGTCAAAGCAAAATATCTAAGTTTTGTGTCCGGCAACTGTTGTATCAATCCAATATAAATCAACCAATAAATGGTCTACAATGTAATAGGAATGAAACAATAGACATTAATGCTAAGATTGTGATTTGAGCCCTTTATATTGCGTTAGGAATGTGTGTCTTAGAATTCAAATAAGGCTAATTGAGTCCTTGATAATCATGTAATTATAACCTAACTTGTAGGCTAAGAAAGTGGGATTTGGTTCTCTTTTATGGACGTAGCCCTAGTCTCTTAGCTAGTATAAATATACAGACCCCTGCAAGCCGTAAAACACACAACAAAACACTTCCCAATGAGTGGTTGTATAAGGCTAGGAGCTTGTAGAAGACTTCGATATTGGATTGGTGTTTCTTCCTCCTTCAAACTCATTCAATGGATGCCGCTGGAAGTACTTCAGGTTTGCCATCGTTTCTCTTATTTTTGTTTTAGTTGTATCATATCACGCATAAGATCCTATATATGTCTCCAGTAAGCTTTGTACGTATGTTACTCGCAAAAAGACGTCAAACGTAAGGGAGAGTGTATAAGCATCTTCTTGTGGAGAAAATAAATCGACCTGGAGTTTTCTTTTGAACTGGCTTAATATCATATGATGTTCCTAGTCGTATATAATGTATAGACCAATTTTTGTCTCCTATGCATGAATTATATGCGCACGGGCTTGTGCATGAGCTGATGTGATGAAATATCGGCCCTCCACTTTTGGACATGAAAATGAGTGGTTGTGATGAGATTAAAGGAAAAAGCTGCAGCAAAGATTGAAGCAGCCAAAAGAAAACCATAAAAGAAGATAAAGGGAGGGAAAAAAGGGGATTCGACTTTCAACTAAGGAAAAAATGAGGGAAAAACCGAAACAAAAAAACCCAAAAAAAGAAAAATTTTCTTCTTCCTCACAATCAAGGATAAGGGGTTATCAATGTTATAAGTTTCAGATAGGTTTGAGATGATCGAGAACAAAACTCTATCCAAAATTTGATGCTTATGACACTGATAACCCATTATCCTTGATTGTGAGAAAGAACCTAAAGTGAGCTCTCCACGCATTGTATTTACAATGAAAAATATTGGTATTCTGCAATCTGCATTGACAAGCAGCACAAAGCAATATTGATCACAGCAGCAGGTTAAGTATTTTTACAAGAACATAATCTTCTAATTAAACTCTAAAGTCCAACCCTAGTTGGTTTACATAATTATATCCAAGAAAATCTAGAGTTGGAGTTCTATTTGGTGAGCTATTCCTTGTGCTTCAAGTAATAGTAATACCTGGTTTTAATTGCCAAGGCGATAAGGGAGTTTTGTAAAGGAAGTAATCCTATGGGCTTTAATATTCTAGTTATAAGCTAATTAGGGCTTCTTTAATGCATTAGTGGGTAGGACTCTAGAAGCATTGAGCACTATACAAGGTTTAGGTCTTGGGCTTTGATTAATATTCTAGTTATAGGCTCACTAGAGTTTCTTAAATCCAGTAGTGGGTATGAATCTAGAAGCATTGAGCACTATGTAAGGTTTAGGTTATGTGCACACTTCAATCACAATTGTTAATTGTCAGTTATAACCACCAATAAAATTTTGACATATGACACATAATAATTCAAAAATATATAGCATAATGAGAAAACATAAAAAACCAAATGTTTACATAACGGACTATCTCACATTGTCATTACACATTATTTTGCTTTCACATGTCATTACACTGTTGGTTATAATTGATAAGTAAGAATTGCTGAAGGAAAGACTAATTTTCCTTTGAATTTGACGAAATAGTGGATGGAATCTACCGACAAGGGGTCAATTGGCTTATTTCAAATAGTTCAGGGAGTTAATTTACCAAAAAAATAATAGCTCAGGGAGTCAATTTCAACTAGAGTAATAGTTCAAGGGTTCAAATGATAGTTAACCCTTTCATAAATCTAGGGGTATTCAATTAGGATTTTAAGTGATTCTTTGAAATTCAAAGTGTATTCAATCAGAATTTTAATATAGTTAACTAAAATCCTTAGAAATCCGATTGTATTCAATTAAAATTTTAAAAAAGTTAATAACATTCAAGATGTAATCAATCATGAATTGATTTTAAATAAGCTTACACATATTATTGATATTGTTAAAGAAAACATTCTTGAGCTTAAAGCAATGTCTAATCCATATAGAAAAAGAACAACAATTCTCATGTAATCCTTCGCCAAATGTATAGTAGCTTTGTATAGCTAGCAATACAGGATACATGAATTAATTTGTACTACAACCAACTCAAAAGCTATGCAAAAAGTTCACTAATTTTTCAAAAGCAAACTCTTTTTGTAAATGCAATTGCAAAATGCATGCCTTGGAAATCTTAATCAGTAGTAGTACCACCAACACTTGTAGCATTTTTGTTTTCAGCTGAAATTTGAATCCTGACAAACTGTAATTCCATTTCTAACCGGAAATTCTTTTCCTTCTCGTTGTCAAGCGTCCTCGGCCTCTCAATCTCCTGCCTCATTTGCTCATCTCTACTCATCTCTCAACCTACTTCATGCGCTCCTCTCAACACCCTGATCAGATTCATCACATTCTGCCTCTGCTCTTCCAAGCTCCTTATCAATGCCATCAGTCCCACCACCATTGTTTCCCTTTCAAGTCCTCCAATTCGACCCACATTACCACTAAGTACTGGTTTGGTACTAAGGTGCTTTTATACAAAGTGGATATCAAAAAAAAAATGAGCTCAAAAAGGTGTTTGGTAAACACTTAAAAACAACTTATTTTCACAGTTTTGGGTGAAAAAAAAAAGCTGAAAACGTGAAGCAGCAAAAATGAGCTTATTCTTACAGCACAGCAGAAGCAGTTTATTTTCAAAGCACAGCAATACCAAACCAGCCCTAAGGCTACCCAACATAGGTTTCATGTCAACACCTCTTATTCCTAGCTTACCGACATTACCAGTAGGGCCACCCAGCATGGCTTCATCACTTTCTACAGCCTCTTTGCCGTCGGCTTCTTCGACTGGTCTTGATTGAGGTAATAACCCACCAAGTCTTAAAAAACCTACGAGAACACTTGTTCTTGAAATCTTTGTTCTGGGTTTCGTAATCCAAAAACCAGAACCTCTTAGTTATCTTTAGAAGTAGAGACTTTGATGGCAGTAGGTTAGACAGGGAAGGGCTGCCGCTAGCCAATTCCAGCACCATGATCCCAAACGACCAGATATCCACTTTGTTTCCTTGTGCAAGTGTGTGACTTCAGGTGCCACCCAATACGGCGTTCCGGCAATGTTGGTTAGCCGAGTCAACAACCCTTCAGTTGAATTGGCTTCGTAGACTGAGGCAGAGACCCCGAAATCAGTGAGCTTGGCCGACCCATCTGGGTAGATCAAAATATTTTCGACCTTGATGTCACTATGAAGGTGGCCTTGATTGTGAAGATATGAAATGGCGTTTAACGTCTCTTTCAGCACGACAACAATGCAAGGTTTTGGTAATCTTCCCGGGAAAGAAGAGGAGATTATTGATTGTAGAGAGCCCACATACATGAACAGCATAACCATCCAAAGATGGCGGTAGACAGTGAAGGAGCAATGAGCGGAAAGAATATTGGGGCGGGAAAAAAGAGACAAAGTTGTAGCGTCACATCAAATGCTGTCAAAATCAGCCCAGGATTGATCGCAGTCGATGAACTTGATAGCCATGATGGCAGAGTTCATAGGGACGCAGACGGCCTTGGAGACAACAGCACTGACGCCGGATCCCATTTCGTCGAGGATTTGGTAGGAGGCGGGGTCCAACGGGAATTGGACCTTTTTGGGAAGTGGGTTTTCTTGGCTGGAAGAGGAAGAAGTTGTCATTGGATAAGAGAAAGATGAAATCTTAATGGATCGAAATGGGTTTTTGGGATTTCTGGGAAGTGGTTTTTGATGGAGAAGATGAGTGGGTTGTGAGGGTGAAAAAAAAGTAGGGTTTGAGCAGCAATCTTGTGAAAGGTTGATGGTGAGGCGATGAGGGTGGCTTTGGGACGATGCATATGAATGCCTACTGCTCTCTGTTTTATGGGGCTTTCCTATTCCAGTTGGGGTGGCATTATATATTTTGTTATTTAAACAAAATCTTGATTCTATTTTGAGGGTTTTTTTGGGAATTAGGATTGGGTGAAATAAAATCTTGATTTTATTTTTTGTCGTTTGATTGAATAAATCAACTAGAAGAGAGAGATATGATTAAACATGAGAGTAAAAGAAGCTAAAAAAGGTGTTTGTTTGTTATTTTTCTAAATTTATTTAACCATTAGGGTGATTTGGAAACATATTCTATTATTGATTAAATGAAAGGGCGATTTGGAAAAAGGACCTCCAGAACTAATGTGGACTTGGACTATGGAGATGCATGTTCTTACCTATTAATGTTGCTGCCAAAACCTATTGGGCTTAGTTTATGGTAAATTTGCTCTGATCACTAGTCAAAGACAATTTAATGGCGTTTCTTTCTTCGAAATTATGGCTCTATTCATGCGTTCTCATTACTTTGGGGGCTGAAGTAGAACTCTTAGCCAAGAGAAAAAAAGAGCATATCTTTTGGACACCCTACATTTACAATATCCCAATGATTAAGAAGTAACAAAAGCAAAGAGTGAAACAATAAAAACAGTTAGGAATCAGAAAAATGTATACACATATATAGGATATGGCCTTGCTACATGAATATCATAGAACCCAAAAAATAGACAGTGAGGGAAAATAGGGCAGATAGTAGGGTAACAGATAGTGGAATGCTTCCTTTGTCTTTCCTTATTAGCATTCCTTCAATAATAGGGTAGTTCATTACTATGACATAAAAGGCTATGAAGATTTGTATGAACATCTTGTCCAACTCCCCCACAAAGATCCCTCTAGCAATCCCCACAGCAAACGAAGCCATGTTCAAGATGACTAGGGCAACCATTGGAGCAAGAAATTGTAGTGATGTTTGGAAATCAAATACTCCCATATTGTAAAGCTTGAGTTGTTCAACGTCCCCGACTTTATTTGTTGGGAGAAAACTGGCTTCTCTCATACCAAGTTTCTTCATGAAAGCATCCACACTACCATATAAGTGACATGTGACTGACTTCATCATCCATATTCTCTGCTCATTTACCCAATGTTGAAATGTTGATCCTGTTGCGAGCACCTCGTATAAATGTTTTGAGAGCGATGATAGGAATACAAACGAAAATACGATAAAATACGTATTTGAAACCTACAAAGAACAAGAACATGATCGGCATGTGAATTACCTATAAGCACTCTAAAAAAGGGTAATGCTTTCTTATGTACTTACGTTTGTATAAAAGTACTCATATCGACAGACTATGAAATTGAATTTTGAACCATAAATTTTGTCCATAATCAACCATAATAAATGGTTTAGATTCATAATAATGCAAGTGAACATTTCCCTTGTTGCTATGAAAATTCTTAATCATATTTAAAGATATTTAACTATGTATAGTTATAATGAGAGGAAAACAAAATTTAATTACCTCGGGGTACAAAGGAATGCTATTGAGTAGACACACTTGAGGAATGACAGCAAAGCACCAGAGTGTCAAGAAATAGAAAATGGAGAAGAGAGCAATTTCTGCATAACACATGCTTTGAAGGAAAGTGTGGGTTTTGAAAGGGCCATATATAAGAGGACTGAACTTGGAGATAGCAACATCAACTAAGCCAGAAGACCATCTTGTCCCTTGGACCAAAAGCTCATCCAATTTGGTGACGCCACTACCCAAGAATTGTGGCCTTTTTGGATCACAAAACACTGAAATCCAACCTTTGCAATGCAAATGAAACCCTGTGAAGTAATCTTCCACCACTGAACCGTATAAGAAACCAACCTGCATGCCACAAATAAGAGTAAGATATCACCATTAGCATTAGAGGAATGCTAGGTTCAGTCACCTCCTGCGCAGGGTTATTATGATCTGTTAATACATTGCGCAGGGTTATTATTTTAATAAATTTATCTTTCAATTTTGGGGTGAAATGTAAGATTCCAATGGTTTAATTGTACTTGCCTCTTCACCCCATTTGGTGCCATCTTCATAGGCACAAGAGGCTAGTAGTGGGCTTTCATTTAGCTGTGCATTATTTCTCTCGATGAACATATGGTCAGGCTTGTTGATTTGGTGGAGGGATTTGACGAACTGATTGGATGGACCAAAACATTGTCTAAGTTTCATTGCATCCCCATCTGAAAGCATATTATGATATACAACAGAGAAAAATGTCCACGAATTAATTAACACATATATCTATAGTCGATCGATACATCATCCAACAGGTATTGCAGAAAATTTGGTCAATTAAAAAGTATATATATGTAATTGACAAGTTCATAAATTTGATATATATGATATGCTTATTATATATTAAACCTAGTTAAGGTGTTTTAATTAAGACAATTTATATACTTACCTTCACTAATGGAACTTCCACGTAACGACACCCTCTTGATGTAGTAGCCAGTACCACACACACAGGGCCCTCCAAGCCCATCATAACCTTGCCATTGCAACTATATATATACAAGTGATCAAGACCAACTAGTCAAAGATTACTCTATGATGTAAATAATACATTTACTTATCAATTAATTAATGTAAAGTTTGTCCTTGAGTTCTTACGTACCGTAAATATTGATCTCAACTGACTGTCATAAATATCGTTGGTATTGATATTGTGAAATTTATGAGGGAATTGAACAAATGCTAGAGAGGGTGATATCTTAGGGTCAAGATGGAAGCACATTGCTTGCCGAGCCGAACTTGCATCATTGCAGTACATGTCACAATCTAACCCTAATATGTAAGGTGAATTGCTTATAACTCCCGACACACGTAGCTGATCAAAACAATGTCAATGTTCGCTTGTCAAATCATGTAGCAGATAAGTATTATTTAATTAGACTGTTAATCTGAATCATTGATTAAACAATTTATTATTTTTTAACACACAACAATCAATTGACAGCTTACATAATGGTAATGGAGAGAATATAACTTATAATTGAATTACATAAAAAGATAAAGAGAGATGCATACATACAAGAACATTGAGCGCTCCAGCCTTGAAATGATGGGGATGAGAGAGTCTTTTCTCGCGAGAAACATAAACAAGGAGAGGCATATTTTTTTGCTTCATATGTTTGAATTGCATCATCACCTTCACTGGACGTTTCTTGTATTACCTGCCAAAATTCAAGATATGATTCTAGGATTATTTTGTATTATATAATTAGAGATTTGTCTTTCCTTGCAAAAGTTTTCTTTATTTTTTTTTTCTTTCTTTCTTTTTTTTTTTTTTTTTTTTTTTTTTTTTGTTTTGTTTGGATTCTTATAGCAAGCCGGGCTGATGGTGAAAAAATTAATGGTATAAATGGTGTGGAGACCACTTTTTTCCTATTTGTTGGATATATTGGCAAATTGGGAAATAAATGGGAAAGTAGGCATGTGAGTTGTGAGGCAAGGCTTACTCTATCAACATTCTAATTACATGTTAATATGTTATGAGATAATAATTTGACTGTCACAAATTAGAACATCAATGGGCAGAAGGACGTGTCAACCAAGGAGAGCGACCCGATCCAATAATATATGTAAGGGAAACTTTGGATGTGGTGCCTACCTATGAATATTCTTTGACTGAAACTTTGTTAGTTTTTAATTTTTGATCGAAATTCCTGAAATTAATGTGATAATTTATTTCTATGTATGTTACTATATTTTTTAAATTAAAAATTGAAATTTATAGTTGTTTATATTAATGAGATTTTAAATTAAAAACCATAATTTGTGTGATTAAAAATATTAAAATATAAATTATACTATTGTGTGTGTGTGTGTGTGTGTGTGTGTGTGTGTGTGTATTTAAGCATGGGTACTTTCATCAAAGTTAACCAAAAAAATTTTGTACCAAAACATGGGTACATTCTTCAAAGCACAAAAAAAAAAAAAAATTGAAAAAAGATATTGGACTTAATAACATTAGTAAATTTCTTCGATTAAACTTGATATGGATACATTCTCACATCAAAGAAAAAAGAATGTACCCATGTAAGTTTAAAAATAGATTATAAAAAAATTGAATAAATTTTATATATAAAAAAAAAGGGTACATTTTACATATAACAAATTGGTATATTTAAGAATGAGTACATTTTAAGATTAAAAATTTGAAAAAATTACATGAATGAGTACATATAAGATTAAAAAATTGAAAACATTTTTTAAAAAAGCTAATGGGTACAATCTTATTCTATTTTTTTATTTTTTTATTTTGGAAATGTTTTGTAGTTAGGAGTTTAATAAAGGTGTGAGTATTAAAATTCTAAATCAATTATTAATTTTTATTTTAAAAAATTATGTAACTGACATGTAATAAGGTTTCAGTCAATAAACATTAGTAACTAGGGATCAATTATTAATTTTTATTCTAAATCAATTATGAAAACTAATAAGGTTTCAGTCAATAAACATTAGTAACTAGGGATCAGATACTAATTTTTTCTATATTTAATGTCATGTAAAGAGAAATTTACACATGACATTGCATAGACCGGAATGCCATAGTGGCAGTAAACCCTGATAAGTTCTTTTTTACCACCAAGCTTGAAAGCTCATTGGTAATTTATTTTATAGGTCCAAATAATTTGTAAAACTAAAGTACTAATCAACAAAGAAAGTGATATGCAGGGTACAAAATAACAATACCTCAATGACTGCAGAGTGATCTCGACACATGTTGCTCCTGGCGTCCTCAATCCTAGCATTTTCTGTTACTCTTTTCTTAAACCCCTCGTATGCCTCCTGCAATCAAATCTTTACCATCAGCTTTGTTACTGAGAAATATCGTAATATTAATTGCGAAAAAAAAATCATCATGCACTCATTTCATGCTTTTTATCATTCTGACCATTTTCAGTATCTTCTCCAGAGTAGTGTTATATTTACCATCTATTTATATCATCTTTCTAATAAAGATAGGACCCACCAACACATGTGGATCTCATTTCTATTAGAAATATGGTACAATTGATGGTAAAAACAGATGGTAAGAATAACATTTTTGTTATAATTAACCTTAATATGCTCTTTCTCTTGTACGAACTCACTACCCCCGGAATCACCATCCTCATAGCCATCACCTCCTCCTCCTGCAGAGAAATAAGCCTCCGGAGCCGTACACTTGATCCCATACCTCCTACAAAACGGAAGCCACCACTTTGCAAACCTCCAAGCCTCTCTCATCCCATTCAAAGTCACGGCAGCACAGCCGTCATCAGATAGATACACATGAAGCTTCTCCGGTGGATAGTCCATTGCCATGGCTGATAACACCGTGTTCATAACCATCACGGTTGGCTCCTTCTCCGGATCCGCGGTGCAAATTAACACGTCAATTGCAGGAAGTTTGTCATTCTCCGGCAGCCTCTCTGGGAACACGGTTCGCGAAACAGTCCGCCAGCGAAATGATTGGCTGAGGAGCCATTCGAAGGCAAGGAGGATTTCCGAGGCAAAGACAAGAAGCCATGGTAGGGTTGTGGCTTTGGTATTGGAGTGTTGGAAGAAGAAGGAGGCTCTATAGTAAAACAAGAAGGCTAGAGCGATTGAGTGGACGAGGATATGTGTTCGGTTGATGAAGTTTGAAAGCTTGTGGACATGGCAAAGATGGAGAGGGAACTTTGGATTCTCCATAGCTTCTTATGTGGCAATTATTTGTGTTGCAGCACTCAAGCATGATAACAAGCAACACCCTCCAACTCCTTTTAAAGGACCAATAACACTGTCTACTAAATAATTTAATAAAATTATAAGAAAATTTTAAAAGTTTGTTTCTTTTTCTGGATATTGTAATTAGTATGCGTTTTGTGGCTGACTTGTGTGATTAATATAGGAATGAGGACGACTGGTTACTTTAATTATCTTTACTAATTAATAAAATATTCGTTGTCAACCAAAATCTTATGAAATTACCAGTTTGACCCTCTGAAAAAAAAAAAAAAAAAAAATTTCTCACACACTTTGTGTATACTCATATGCTAGTACCTAACCTTTGTTTTTAAACGGTTCTAGCAATAGAGTAAAATAATTTAAACATGTGAAGTTCCTGTACAAAACGTAATAAAAAATCGACCTTATATGGTTAATTAATGGTAAAACTCTTTAACTACATAAATTAATTAGTGATTCCTTTAACTTGTTGTCATGTGATATTTTTTTTATGTTGATAATTGTAGTTGACGTCTAAGAATTGGCTACAATATTTGTCATTAAATAATGTAAAGCAAATTTTGACTTAAAAGACTAGAAAAGATATCTTAAGAGCTCCTTATAGAATTCCTACTAAAAACAAATGGAGTAGTTGGCGGTACACATCAGTTCAAGTCAAAATTGTATTCGCAACCATGAAGCTTCCTGCAGGCTGCATGCAATTTTGAGTCCCAAGTATCAGATTAGTCTCCTGAAAGAACAAGTGGTGATATGAGTGGTGCCCAAGACTCCATCATCTCCTGGAAAACATCTTCATTTTTTAGCATGTTTTGTTTGTCTTGATTCGTTTAAATTTGGGTGTTTTTCAGTTGGATTCATAGGTTTCATTTAAGATATCATTTTTGGTTTATGAATGGTTTGCCAATGCAAAAGTTTCCATCTTTTCTTTGTTGGATTCATGGGGTTTTCTTAAGCTTTCAAGTTTTTAGTTTTTATCAAGAAATTTTGGGTTTCATTTATTTTTCAAACTAGACACTTTTTTGTTTAAGATTTTCTTTATACTTCAGTAAATGATTGCTTCTTTACCTATAAATTTTCAGTTTGTTCAAAACCTGCAGTGAAGCGCGGGCAATTTTTCTAGTGCATCTCGAAACGGGTAGGAAGAAATGATAGAAAATAAAATATAGCGGTAGCTAAAAGGATATCCTACTCGAGTCAGTGTTCAATTTAATCAATCAAAAGAGGTGAGGGTGATCTATTTTTTTTTTTTAAATTTTTTTTTTTTTTTAACAATACTTAGCTATTTAAATATGAGTAAAAATTTTTACTCAAAATTGTTCATTGTCAATTTATAAAACTTTGTGTTTATAATCAGAATCGTTCATATTACAAATCATCCTATAAAAATCGTCTTTGCAAAAAATCACTTAAAACTAAGATCGTTTAGTCATCAAACTTTTTTAAAATAAATAAACAGTATTGGTAAAATCATTACGAACCGTCTATGTATTTGCTTCAAAGCTCTGTATTTAATACTAAGGACAAAGCTCTGTGATTAAAATCACAATGATCTTTACATTGTGATTCATAATATGAACGGTTCTGATCATAAGCAAAAATCTCTGTGATTAAAATACTAAGAGTTTTGAGTAGGAGTTCCTACTCATCTTTAAGTAGCCACATATTATTCTTCTTTATTTTTTTATCGAAGGGGACTTGTAGCTTAAGTAAATTTTTGTTGTTTGTTTTAGGAAAATTTAAGTAGTTAAGATGATTTATGAAAATTTAAGTAGTTAAGACCATAAGAGTATTTATGTAACGCATTTAGTGAATTCCTTCCTTAATTAATGAGTGCATTTTTTAGCTCACCCTCTAAAAGTAGAGGTGATGCCCATCACCTTGTTAGTTATCGTTAGATTAGTTTTGTTTGATTAATCTAAGACATGAATCATTTAAACTAATCTAACAAAAACCAATAAAATGAAGGGAGTTTTAACGAAAAGCCCGTGGTACTATTTCCTTTAATGAAAAATCACATTTTTACACTAAAAAGTCAAACCTAATACTATTCACTTTACCCTTTATTTTGTCCTTATCGTTAAAACTCAAAATTTTTAAACCATTTTCATTAATTTTTCTTAAAATAAACCCCACTAGGTGGGGAAAAGTATTCCTCTAATTAGTCCACAAAGTTTAAGCGACGAAATCTTCGGATTTAAAGGTGGCCCCACTTGAAGAATTATTTCTAACAAAAAGAGTTTGGGATTTGTTTGCCTTCATGCATAGCTCAGTGCCTAAGAAAAGCTGCAATCCTTTGACCGAGTGTTCATTGGACTTCGGACCTCCAGAATTTGTATGGAAGATGAGCCAAGTCAAAGAATATAGGGTCGTTGTGATATAGATGTTTCGTTTTTAAATGTCATAGACTAAACATTTTTTCTACAAATTTGGTATTTTAATTTTATTTCATTAGAAGTAGGGCTGGGCACGGGCCGGGCCGGACCCAATTTTGAAGGGACCGGACCGGACCTAAGTTCAAAGGGAACGGGCCGGGCCGGGCCGGGGATTACATTTTAAATATAAGAACCGGACATTACCCGGCCCGTTTGAAACGGGCCGGTTCGGGCCGGGTCCACCGGGTCTTCTTTTTTTTTTTTTTTTTTTTTTTTTTTGAAGAAAAAAAAAATTGTACAGAACTAAATACAAAGTCCAACATCCAATCTAAATACAAAGTCCAACATCCAAGTTCATAGATTAACAATACATTCAAAATAATAATATTACATCTTCCAACATCTAAAAATTAAATCAACATACAAAATATCCGAAAATCCAAGTTCCAACGCCCAAGTTCCAACAACAATCTTCATTGAATCTGTAAACAAAAATAGAATATAAACATGACATTTTTAACGTCCAACATCATATTATCTATCCTCATTCAAATTGAATTATTAAAATTTAAAGTTTATTCATTTGAGTTTAAAATATTACCGCAATTCCTTTTCCTTTATTCGTTTGAGTTGTTTCAATTTCAGGAACACTCGATGAGATTGTTGAACTTGTAGATATAGTATTTGCTCTTTTTCTTTTATATTCTACAACAAAGAACAACTGTTAATTGTAAACCAATTAATATAAAGTTATAAACCAAACTATAAAAAACAAGATAATTACCTTCTTCGCACTCTTGATAAAATTCAAGCTCCGCGGGACTTGCTTCATACTCAATGCTGCCAATTGGTTCACTTCTTATCCAATTTTGAAGGCACATCAATGACTCCACTGTTTGAGGAAGGAGACATGATCTACAAGGGTCAATTACTCTCTTTCCTCCACTAAATGCACTCTCACTGGCAACTGTTGACACTTGAATTGGCAAGACATCTTTCGCTATCAAAGCAAGTGTGGGATATGTGCTCCTCCCTTTCAACTTCCACCATTTCAAAACATCAAATTGTGAACCATGTGATACTTTCTCTACAGTGTCAAGAAGATACCTATCCACCTCATGTGCAAGCGCAATATCCTCGGTGTCTTCTAGTTCCTTTTCCCAATCATCCATGATTTGACTAAATATCATTGGATTTTCTGTTGGCACATTAGAAGATGATTGTTTTACCCTTGAAGAAGTGTCAAGAACTAAATCTTCTCTACCCTTTTGTTGTGTTTGTGAATCGAAAGCTTGACTAGCATATTCATCACACATTGTCTTCAACAATGTCTTCACTTGATTACTTTTTTGTTCAATCTCTTCTTCAAGAAGTTGTAATTGCTTTCTACACAAGTGCATGTAGTGCCTCAATTTGAACCTTGGGTCTAAGACAAGGGCAATTACAAATATTTGATTAAGGGACTCAATTGAACCAAAATACTTTCGATATTTGGCTCTCATGTTGAATGCCATATCACGTAGCACCAACTCTGCAGGTCTTCCAGTTTGCATATATTCAGGCAAAAAAAGTTTTTCTATCTCGTTTTCCACAGCAATGACATCATGAATAGCTGTGTTAGATGTGGGATACTTAGTTGCACTAACTTTCAAAGTTACAAGATAGAAGACCTTTAAAAATTTCACAAACACTTCTGCACTATCCCAATCTTCCTCCTTAGGTGGTCCAATCCTCCCTTTACCCGCCACTTCTTCTCCTTCATCACTAAACACCTTTTCACTGAAATAGGTGGTGTATATATTGGCTTCATCATCTTCGATCATCCTTTCAAATGCTTTTTTAAACTTCAAGCAAGATTCTAGCATCATGTATGTGCTATTCCACCTAGTAGGCACATCCATAACAACTAGACCCCTACTATCCAACTTCTCATTCTCCACACATTTCTTGAAATAACTTAACCTTCGGGGACTTGATCTCACAAACCGCACGGCATTTCTAAGAGCATCCACACTTGTCTCTAATCTTTTCAACCCATGTTTCACTACCAAGTTGATAATATGAGCTAAGCACCTCACATGCATAAACTTGCCATTCATAATCACTTTACTATTAGGCCATTTCTGCATTTTACGAACAACATACTCAATTGCCACCTTATTAGCCGATGCATTGTCAACTGAAATGCACATTACCTTTTCAATCCCCCACTCAACCAAACATTGCTCAATCATCTTCCCTATTTCTTTGCCTTCATGACTTGAAATCAAACAAAAGTTTAGAATCCTTTTGTGCATATTCCAATCATCATCCACAAAATGAGCAGTTAGCACCATGTAGTTCAAATTTTGCACACTTGTCCATGTATCGGTAGTCAAGCTCACTCTATGATTGTGTATCTCCTTTTTTAACTGATCTTTCATGCTATCATACATACTGAATAACTCCCTTACGATAGTTCTCCGAGATGGAACATGCAATCTAGGCTGGACTTTGCACATCATCCGCCTAAACCCTTCACTCTCCACAATACTAAAAGGTACCTCCTCCATCACAATAAACTCAATAATACCTTCCACACTTTCTTCTTGGCTCCACCCTTTAGCAACAAGCATGTTTTTGACATCCCCAGAAGGTCCAGAACTACCTAGAACCTTTTGGCTTTGCAACTCATCAGTTGGTTTATATGACTTGCAATGTTTATTGATATGTTTAATGTAAGTACTAGTTCCACCCCCACTAATATCACATGCAAAAAGGGCGTTACAATGGTTACACTTAGCCTTCAATACTTGTACCTCCACCTTCTCTTTCTTTCCATCCTTTTCTACTTCTTGTATTTCCGAGACGGTACACTTAGTGACATGATCCCAAACCCAAGATCTCTCAGAAGAAGATCTCTCTAGTGAAGCTATTATAGTTGGTTGCTTTGTCTTTGGAATAGGTGGTGCTTTTCTTTTTCTAGAGGATGAGGGGTTTGGGGGAGGCATTGATGGTTTTGACTGTGTGGGTTGTGGAGGACATGGTGATGTAGCCGTAGATGATGCTACATTAGTACTACTAGGGGTACTTTGACTTTGAGATTGAGACATTATGTAAAAATCTGAAAAAATTAAATAATGGAACTATATTCTTTAATCAAATAAAATAACATAATCTCCATGTAAGCATAATCTAAATCTACACATTATACATAATTTAAACCCAAAAAAGCATAATCTCCATGTAAATAAAATAGCAAATAATTACTATTTGGGCAGTAACATGCAGCAGCATGCATGCACTCACCATTCATGACATTTTACCAAAATGTTTCAAGAAACTATGCTCTTTTCCATAGGCTAAAGAAACTGTGTTTTCTACAATATTGGCCAAGTACTTATTGTGTGTGTGTGTGTGTGTGAGATGTCTATGTAAGCAAACAAAAAATAACCATCCAAACCAAAACTATGCTCTTTTCCATGCAGCAGTAAGCAAGAACTCACCAAACCAAGAAATAAAAAATAATCATCCAATGTAGCAGTAACATGCAGCAGTAATGTGTGTGTGAGATGTATATGTAACCATCCAATAAAAAATAACATGCAGCAGTACTTATTGTGCTCTTTTCCATAGGCTAAAGAAACTGTTTTCTGCAATATTGGCCAAGTACTTATTGTGTGTGTGTGTGTGTGAGATGTATATGTATATGTATTATATTATATATATATATATGCAGGCAGAAGGCCTCGGTTCTCATTCTTGCATTGCATACAGGTCCTAACTTCTAATCCCATTAAATCAGAAAATATGATACATTTTTAAATACTAGATGACAACCATGCATTGCACCACATGCATCCAAACCAAGAACTCACCAGTAAGCAAGCAGGATATGATTCAAAATCTTCCAATTTCCAAACTTTCTCAGTAATAAGTGGCTCCGGAATCTGAAACCAATTCCCAAACAATCAAGAAAATGCATATAATATTCTTGGAAATGCAGCAATGCAAGTAAATGCAATCAGAATTCAGAATTGTCCTTAAATAGCCTAATAAATAACACTGAAGGTTCTCGGTTTAGTTTGCAGTTTTTCTCATGTACTTCAAATTTCAAAATTCAAATCGTGTGCAGGGCCTGCAGGGCAGTAACATGCAGCAACATGCATGCACTCACCATTCATGACATTTTACCAAAATGTTTCAAGAAACTATGCTCTTTTCCATAGGCTAAAGAAACTGTGTTTTCTACAATATTGGCCAAGTACTTATTGTGTGTGTGTGTGTGTGAGAGAGATGTCTATGTAAGCAAACAAAAAATAACCATCCAAACCAAAACTATGCTCTTTTCCATGCAGCAGTAAGCAAGAACTCACCAAACCAAGAAATAAAAAATAATCATCCAATGTAGCAGTAACATGCAGCAGTAATGTGTGTGTGAGATGTATATGTAACCATCCAATAAAAAATAACATGCAGCAGTACTTATTGTGCTCTTTTCCATAGGCTAAAGAAACTGTTTTCTGCAATATTGGCCAAGTACTTATTGTGTGTGTGTGTGTGTGAGATGTATATGTATATGTATTATATTATATATATATATATATATATGCAGGCAGAAGGCCTCGGTTCCCATTCTTGCATTGCATACAGGTCCTAACTTCTAATCCCATTAAATCAGAAAATATGATACATTTTTAAATACTAGATGACAACCATGCATTGCACCACATGCATCCAAACCAAGAACTCACCAGTAAGCAAGCAGGATATGATTCAAAATCTTTCAATTTCCAAACTTTCTCAGTAATAAGTGGCTCCGGAATCTGAAACCAATTCCCAAACAATCAAGAAAATACATATAATATTCTTGGAAATGCAACAATGCAAGAAAATCTGAAAATGCAATCAGAATTCAGAAGTGTCCTTAATGCAGCAAAGTTTGGGACGAAGTAGAAAGTAGAATGTTCTAATCATCGTGCATAGATAGAGATCTAGTCAAAGGTGCTTAGGAAACTAATGCATGCTTGCTTAGCATAACATTTAAGAGTAAATAATTAGTCAGTTAGTAAATGTACATGCACAAGAAAGCCGACCTTCACAAAACTGAAAATCTTGTTGGTTTCGGACCGTACATGCACAACAAAATATCGAACTCAGAATCTTCTTCAACAACGTATAGAGCCTGCAAGTGACAATCATATTCTTTATATATGAGAAAACCAAATGTGATTCGCACCCAACTATATTAATGAACCAAATCATATTCTTTATAGTAAATTACAGAACCAAAACCAATATATTAATGAAACCCATAGATACCTAGATTCGAACAAATCTACAGAAAAAATTTGAAATAGGAAAAACTTAAAAGAGAGACTCTGGGAATAGAGCTTCTGAGCTTCATGCTTAACAAACAAAGCAACAAAACCCATAAATTAAATGTCTAAAACAACCTCTTTAAAGTTTAAACCCAGAAGAAGCTATTAACAATTTTAGCTTACATGCATTAAGATTGCAGCTTGCATGCATTAAGATTGCAGCTTCAAATTCAATTACCAATTTTAGTTCAAAAATTGTAACAATTCGAAAATTTTCTGCAAATTTAAATACCAAAGTATTTAACCACCAAACAACTTAACATCTACAAACAACTTAAATTTCTGCAAATTTAACCAAACAACTTAAAATCTACAATCTATAAGCAGATCCATAAAATTCAAAACCAATAAACAAGTTTCTGCTAGTAATCAAATCGCAGCAGTCCATAATATAATCAATCGAAAAGCTTATGCAATCATAGCCCCAAAAACCCTAAATTCCCAAATCAGAAACCCTAATTCATAAATTACCTAGGAATTTGCAGGATGATGGTAGTGTTCTCGACGGCGAGGTTGGTGTCGACCGTGTGGTGGTGGTCGGAACTCGCGATTGGGAGGATTGAAGGAGAGTCAGGACTCAGGAGACAATCCTGCGATGGTGATGTCGACAGTCACTGACTCAGAGTCTCAGGGAGTCGAGTCAGTACTCAGTAGGGGTCTGAGACGAGAGAGGAGAGGAGATTTGGGGAGTGAGGTCTGACTCTGAGACGATCGAGCGAGGTTTGAGACGAGAGAGGAGAGGAGATTTGGGGAGTGGGGTGTTGTCGAGTCGAGTCAGTCGACTGTCTGTGGGTGTGGTGTGGGAGTCTGGCAGGCAGAGACAGAGTGATTAGATAATCAACGGATCAGATTCAATCAACAGATTTTTGGAAGGTGGAAACGGTTCGGGTCGGGGACCCGTTTTCTTAGCAATTAGGACCCGTCCCGCCCCGCAAATGACATGGACCCGACCCGCCCCGCCCCGTTTCAGAATTTTAAAAACAGTACCCGCCCCATACCCGCCCCGAATCGCTTGGACCCGCCCCTACCCGCGGGTCCAGGCCCCGTTTGCCCAGCCCTAATTAGAAGTCTATTCATGTTAGCATTTTCTTTTTTCCTCCTATTTTTATGCATCTCTTATTATGATGATTTAATATTTTTTTTATTAAAATATTTATTTTAGTAAATTAAATAGAATGTAACAAAACTTGTTGCGAGTTACGCTTGGTTATATCGGTATGTTTGATTATAATGGTACATTTGAATTTTTGGTCCATTTAGCTTCTTGGTACATTTGAATTTTTGTTACATTTAATTTTGGTACATTTGAATTTTTGATACGTTTGTCTTCAAAACATAAGTTTTATTATTTTTTTGTCCTAATAACAAGGAATTACTTTAATTATTATTATTATTTTTATATAGAAAGAGTCGTTAACAAAGTACTTTAGTTAATAATTTTTTTTATATATAGAAAGAGCCATTAATTGGACAATAGCCTTTCTGTTAATTCAAAATTATATGATTTATCGTTATTATTTAGCATTATCTACAATAATAAGGATTTATCTCCGATCAACTAAAAGTTGTTCCACATACTTATCTATCAAAAAACAAGACTATCTAGAGCATTGTGCATGAATCAAACATATTTTTAAACATTCCAAAAAGATGAATATTCATTTTAATATAGTTTATAATTGGGTACGTTTTAATTCGGGGTTGGTACGTTTTAGTTTGACGTTGGTACATTTTCATTTAATGTTGGTATGTTTCCATTTGGCGTGGGTGTACATTTAGATTTGCATAGTTCATTTGGTATGTTTACATTTGGCGTGGGTGTACATTTAATGTTGGTATGTTTCTGGTATGGGATAAGTAGATCAATCATCCAACCAACCTCTAATAACGGTCTTTTTTTTCTTTTTTTTTGTTGGAGTTTGATCAGGATACATGGCAAGATTATGGTTTTGGATGATAGGAGGATATCAACAAGTTTAAAATTGATCATCCTTGTTTCCGTCAATAAATCCAGAACATATTTCCTTGGAGATAGAAATATGCCTTGTTTCGATCAAGCCACTTCTATACCAAAAAAAAATTACTTAAGCCCACCAAGATCTTTCATTTCGAACTTGGTTGCCAAGTAGTCCTTCAATTTCCAGATTTCTTCCTTATCATCCCCGATGACAATCATATCATCCACGTAGATAATGAGAGCCATTAACTTACCCATCCAATGTTTTACAAAAAGTGCATAGTCGAAGTTGCTCTGCTTGAACCCGTATTTTCTCATGGCCATTCAAAATCTCCCAAACCACTCTTGACGTGATTGCTTTAGACTATATAAGGCCTTGTTCAATTTACATACTACTCATGATTGTGAGAGTGATGTACCCTGGTGGAATATCCACATACAATTCCTCGTTAAGATTCCCATGTAGGAAGATGTTCTTCACATCAAATTGTTGTAAGGCCAATCTGGATTTGCGGCCAACGAAAGCAATACCCTTACTGTATTGATCTTTGTTACTGCAGTAAATGTCTCTGTATAGTCAATGTCATATGTTTGAGTATAATTCTTGGCGACCAATCATGGCTTTGTACATGATTGTATACACCTACTTGCACCTTACTCTTTATTTTTTTTTCCTCTAGGTAATAAAACTAGATCCCACGTTTGGTTCTTTTGAAGTGCACTCATCTGACATCTCTTCTTCCATTGCTTTAGTCCACCTAGCATTGGTTATTGCTTCTTTCAATGAGCTTGAAACACAATCTTTGTTGTAGGAAAGCTTTACTGGGTTATGATAATTTATGTGATGACAAATAGTTGGTAGTGATATATTTGGACCTTTTTCTTTCACCCGGCGAGTATCATTTAGGTGGTTTTCCTCGATTTTGCCTGCAAGGTAAGTGATACCTTGAACTGTCCAATACATTAATAGGGGAAGTGAGACTTACCATAGGAATATTCTCAAGAGTATGGTAATTGATAGGGATTTTTACCACCTGCAAAAATAGGGATAAAAACACTTAAAAATACTTGCAAGAGAACAAGGTAGTTGTAATATAAACGGCTCAAGCAATGTCGTTTTCCGCAGGGATTGAATGAATAATTTATGTAAATACCAAATCTTAATTGATTATTTAAAAACAAAGATTGGAAAAGGTTGATTTTATGACCTAGAATATTAAAAACGAATTTTAAATTAAAAAAATTAAATAACTTGACAAAGTAAAGAAAACAAGAGGAAATAATTTTGAAAACCAAATTGTAGAAGCCTAGGGTTCCGCCGTCCCCTTAACAATTTTATGTAGATTTACCAATTACTTATGAATTACCCATGCAACTTTGAAGGTTAGGTTTTTCTAATGCATATTCTACTCGTGGTATTCAAGCTAGAACGTATATCAAACATGCAATCCGTCTGTGATATTCAGATCAAATATAAACATGCATGACTCATTACGCTTTGTGAAAACCCTTTGAAAAACCATGCAACCCCTAAGACGTGGTATTTATCCTAGGTGAAATTACAACTATCAACCACAAGAAGCAATACTCAATCCCCCGGTGGTATTCCGACCGAATTGCATCTGATTACTTATCTAAACATCCTAATCGTAGCTAAGCATTAAGATATAGAGACAGTTTAAAGCACTGTGATTAATAATTCAAAGTATGCATGCATAATATCATAAGCAATTAAATAAAAACTACATATTTATGCTAAGGTTCACGACATCACCCTAGCAAACGAAAATTAGCTACTAGCAACCATAAAACAAAAGGAATTTTATTGAAATAGAAAAAGGATAGAAAACATCTTGAAAATACAAAGCGTCAAAGCCTAGCTATATTCTCCACGTACGTTCCCCCCAATGTTTCGTAGAGAACCCTAATGGCTAACAAGCCTTACTTATACTACTCTAATTAAAATCCTCCTAGTAAAAGGTCTTAGAATAAAACTAGGAAACCTAATAAATTGAAATAAAATAGGAACCATAATGTTAAATTAACTTGGTAAATTCGCCCAAAAATCTGCACAGCCACGTTTTAGACCTAAATCAGCTCCAAAACTGGCCCAAAATAGCTAGATTTAAAGCTTTGACTATTCTGAACACTTCTCCAGAAGGCCACAAACCTATTTAAGGTATCTTGGGCTCCAAAAACTTAGTTTAAGCCGAAAAACGTCACTTTTCAGCAACGTGCAATGTTTCTTTATTTGATCGCTAGAAAATAACCGCTTAGTAGAAAAATCCCAAATTTTGATACGAAGATGGCTAGAGACACACAAATGTCCTTCAATTTGAATCACTCCAAAATTTGTCCATTTGATTATGTTTTGCTCCAAAGGAAGTCGAATGTTCTACGTTGAAAACATAATCCAAAGTATCAAAATTCTACCAAAATAACCAATAAATTAATACTAAGATTAGGGTAAAATATATGGTATAATATGGACTCATCAGTAATCTATTGGTATTATATTTGGAGATGAAGAGGGGGCGAAGCTTCGACATTTTGATTCATAATAGGGACTGCACCATTTGCAATCGTTTCCAGTTGTTGAGTTGCTACTTCTGATAGTGGTGCAGCTTCTGTGCTCGGTGCTGCTGCTGGCATTGTCGTGGGGGTGCCGGCAGTAGTGAGTGGTACTGGCAGTGGAGTGGTTGTTGCTAGCTGTGATGGTCAGTTCACATTTTCACTTGTTCTCTCCCCCTAAAAATGAGAGGTGAATGAAGATGAAGAATAATATATCTTGGACTCCAAAAAAGTCATATACATAATGATATACGTCTATTGGGTGAGAGGATGATAGCAACGGTACCTTTTTTATGTGCCTCATACCTTATAAAAACATAACGAATGGCACAAAGGTCAAGTTTGGTGCATTGGTTTATGTGAAGATGGACAAACACGACACCCCCAACCACTTGAGGTGGCATAATTAAGATAAATCATAGAGGCCCAAACCAAGAGAAAGCCTATAATGGTGTCTGAAAATCCGACTTTAGAAGGCATTCTGTTTATGAGTTAGATAGCAATATGAATTGCAACCAAGGAACATTAGCACCAAGTAACGAGGCCCGAGCAGTATGTCAGTTTTTGCGCTCAACCAGTTCATTTTGTCGAGGGTTTGAGGACATGTAGTTTCATGAAGGATTCCATGAGCAGTGAAGTACTAGGTAAAATTATGATTGACATATTCCCCACCATTGTCAGAATGTAATGTATGAAGCTTAGTAGAAAACTGAGTCAAAATCATGGTGTGAAAAGTCTTGAAAGTTGAAAAAAAAACTCACTTTTATTTTGTAGAAGATAGAGCCATGTAATCGATGTACAATCATCCACAAATGTTACAAACCACCAGATTTTAGAACTATAAATTGGAGATGGCCCCCTAAACATCAGAATGTATTAATCCAAAAGAAATAGTACTCTTATTACAACTTAACAGATAAGGAACACAATGACTCTTGGCTAGAATGCAAGTATCACACTTAAAATCAAAAGCAGAACACCTAACAAATAAATTGGGTAACACATGTTGCAAATAATTGAAAAACGAATGACCCAAACGACGATGCCACAACCACACTTGTCTTTTCTTGTGATCAGTTGCCCCTTAAACCAAGTTGACATGACCCGTACTGACATCATTAACGAAATATAGAACATTCTTTTAGTACCATGACCAATTATGTCCTTCGGGAGAATATCCTGGATAAGACAAAACTTAGGATACATTAGTACACAACAATTCAATTGTTTAGTAACTTGACTGCGGGACATCAATTTATGTTTTAATGATGGAACAAGTAAACATATTGGGTAAAGAGAGAGTAGAAGTAAGAGGCACAATGTGAGTGCCAGTAATAGAGGGTACACCATTGTTACTAGTGATACTATTATGTCTTAATTAGATGTAGTCACAAACAAGATCGTTGTCGTCATAAGTCATATAGTTCGTAGCACTTACATTTATGATCCAATCACACTGATTACAATCGCTAGACATATGCAAGGCACAACCACAGTAACCTGTGAGCTCTGGATAGTAGTTGGTTGTACTAGAAATAATAAAAGGATCGTCTTGAGATAGCAACGACATTTGAGACATATATATATATCGCAAGAGTACTAGAACCTGATCTTGTAATGCCCAGGATTTTATGATGACCAAACATAGAAGAAATGAAATTGTTATAGTGTGAGAGTTCAACTCATTTTATGCAAGTCAAAGTACATGTCATAAATCATTTGAAGAACATGCACGTGAATAAGAAATTATGTCTGAGCGAGACGGTTAAGCAAACAATAACTAAATTAAGTGATGAAAAGCTACAACTACAAAGCTAGTGGCGATAAAAAAGCTGAGTCCATGCACATACTTTTGGTGTTTTGGGCCCGATTGATTATTCAAATCATTTTGTTCTTGCATGGCCCAAATAATCAAGGAGGCTAATGTTAGAGTCTAGAAATTTCACCAACAAGCCCAAAGCATAATGGTTGCATAGACGTCACAAACCAAACTTAAATTCATGCATAAAGTGTGAAATGTTGGGTATGCAAATTTACAATCATGCCATGCTAATAAAATAATATTTTATAAATTGAACGTTTGTAAAATCACACCAAACTCATGCAACTTACGCATATATATCGTGCCAAGCCGTAGTATAGTATTCATACATCAACATTTAATTTGAGTCACGCCAAGCACATGATACACTTAAATGAGTCCAAGCCACGTAACGGGTTTTGTCGAATGGGACATTGTGTGAATGATTAAGGAAGTTCATTGGCCTACGTGGATTTAGGGTTGTGGAAGATTTTGGGTTACTTGGGAGCACCAAAATCTAAGCCCATAGTTTTAATTGCACGTAGGAAGACATTGAGAGAGAACAAACAAATTATTCTTTCATTTCTGTTACAAACCAAATAAGACACATAGGAAACAACCAAAACCCAAAGCTAGCTGACCAAATCAAAACCGAATCACGTCTAGACCTAGAGCCGTGCGCCACTTTAATAAGCCAAAAAAAGCATCTTTCCCTTTTAAGCTCTTACATGAAAATGAGGGAGAAAGCAGAGTAGAGCATTGCCAAAGATAGAGTCGTATTGTGCGACTTGGTGCCGGAAGATGGAGCCATGGGCATCGTGTTTAACCTTGGGCTTCACTGGGCTACCCACCTTCTGTAGCGTTATACCAAAAAGGAATAATGTAGCTGGAACCATGAAAAGAAGAAGAGACGACTTAGTAAAACAGGAAGAAGAGAGGAAACCACGGGATTCCCCATCTAAAACTTAGAGAGATCCCTACAACTATAAATCAAAAGCCTTAATACGTTTGAAAGAAAGATGCACTAATCAAAGCAAGTTATTTATAAGTGCTGGAAACCACAATTCACGAGCTTTAAACAGTTCATTCACTCTGATCTTTCTGATAAGCTTCCTTACCCCTTCAAAACTACCAAAACATTAGAAACCCTAGGTTAGCCACTTCAAAACTATGCAACCAAGAATAACTGCTCTCTTTCACGCCAAACTAGTGGGTTTTTAGCTTCATACCACACATTGTAATTACTCAGTCGTTCCAGTGTTTATTAGTTTAACAAATCATTCTGAAAGTCGCAAGAAGCACCTTAATAGCCATGGGAAGCTCCTTAAAGCCCCCGGAAACAATTCATCAATGACAGAAACATTCAATGTAACACCAGACTAAGCACCTAGAAGTTGTTGGAAGAACAAAAAATCATTTTATAAGACTTGTTTTTCCTTCAGGATATTTTGGACTTAGTCCTTATTAACTCAGAATTGAGGGACATGAATGTTTGGCTTGTCTTCTTAGGTACCGTTTGGTAAATGAGATGGGACGGAACACACTCGTCCCACGTTTGGTGGTTAAAAAGAGTAGGGCACGCTGTCCCGTGGAACAGATTTTAGCTAAATTTTGGTTCCACCTTTACCCCATGGAACACAAAATTATAAATTTTTGGACAACAATACCCCTTAATTATTTCATTAATTCCATTGTCTACCCTTCATCTCTCTTGTAGCCTCCCTCTCTTCTCCTCCTCCACCACAAATCTAGCAACCTAACCATGGCTTCTCCACCGTCTTCCCTGTAGGACGATTTCATCCTCCATCTCTAATCAGCCCCAATGCTAACCCAATCCAACAAACCTATCCAAACCAAACCCCGTATTCTTCCCGCCTCATTCGTCCTCGCTACTGGTTCGACAACGAAACCATCGTCTTCCGCCGCGCCAACCCTCAAGGTCATCTATTGGTAAAACGTGGGCGACGCTGTTGCTTGACGATGCCCTGCTGCTTCTCCAACTTCGTCACAAATCAGAGCTTCTATCCTCCCTCTCCCGTAGCCTTAATAATTACAAAATCCTCCACCGCCTCCTTTCCCTCTCCTTAATCTCTAGATCATCTGCCTCATTGACTTCCTCTTCGCGGCTCAGGACATTTCGACGTCGTAGTTATTATGGACGGTGACGCTGCTCGACTCGCACTCGGAGATCCTAGAGAAGGTCTAGTGGCGCGCCAGGTGATGAGGTACAGAGCTCCGACGATGATGGTCCCGCATGTTGCTTAACCTTTATTCCTATACCCATGACTGCTGCAGAAAATTTATAGGGTTGAGTCGATGGAGTCAACGGAGAACCATGGGTACATTTGTCATTTAATCCTTTGTTCCATTCAGCCCTACACGTACCAAATGTGGAACAGAACAACTGTCCCATTCCATCTTGTGCGTACCAAATATAGCATGGAACCTTCGTTTCGTTCCGTTCCATTTTGTCCCGTTTTGTTCCGTCTCTTCTTCATACCAAACACTACCTTATAGCACAAGCCCATCAAAGCTTTGGATACAAAAACTTGTTCCCCACATTTGTCACTACCCTATGTAACCTTGCATCCCCTTTCATTTTAATTTTACCCTCATCAATTTTGTTTTTCTCAATTATAAATTCTTTTAATTATCAAAAGTGTATTTTAATAATTAAAATTAATTCTCTTTGCATTAACAATGACATAGAAAAGAAGGCAAAGTCAACATCTCCAAAAAAGAAACATAGAAAATGGTCATTTACCATAATAGTGGAAAAACTATTAAGTTATTGTATGACGGTATGGGTTCGAACCTTGTCAGGAGCTAATCTAATATTTAATTTAACAAAATCAATCGTTTGATTAAAAAAAAATTCAACAAAATTCACTAAAATGGAAAAATCAAAAAAAAAATTAAAAGGGTGTATTCAATTAGGAATTTGAGAGATTTTATTGGATTTATAAATCCATGAATTTTTATGGAGTTTAACTTAGGGGTGGGCAAATGAGTCCTGGCACGGGTCGGGGCGAGTACGGGACGGGTCCAAAAATTATATATACTAAACAAGCGGGGCTGGGCCGGTTCCTGGTAAATAACGGGTGGGCCGGTTTTAAAAGTTGGAGAAAACGGGCCCCGGCCCGGACCGTTCATTACTCTACCCTCTATCACGATATCACCTTCTCTCTTATTCTCAAACCCAATTCACAACTCTCCCCTCACTCTCTTTCTCTATCCCGACTTTGAGTCTCCGACACCACTCTGAGTCTCCTCCCTCGATCTCTCTTCCTTGTGGGTTTCTGATTTTGCTTTCAGATCTGTCGATTCTCATCCTTCTCGATGTCTCTCTCTTTCTCTCCTTGAACCTTCTTCTTCTTCTTCAAGTTCTTAATCCCAGCTGGGCTTGCACAAATCATGCATCGGCAACCCAATCGATGATCTGGCTCTACGAGGACTAGAGCAATAACTGCCAAAAGCTCGCCGATTGCGGCATTGGGTTCGGCATGGACGCCATGAGAGGTAAAGAGGGCCTGGTCTATATAGTCACTGACTCTGTTGAGCATTCTCCCTATTCGTAGCATTTTGTGAAATTGAATTCTTCATCTCCGAAGCAATTGATTCTATTGCAGCTGCTAACCTGAACTCCATTGATTCCAGATTATTGATGATCTGGTTAGTCATCGAATTCAAGTGCAACGCGATATCAAGATTGACCAGCATAAATGAGGAGATGGTATTAACAATATTTTTAGCTACATCCTCCATCTGCAAGAGCATTGAGTGGGATTTAAGCAAGAGATGGAGGAGTGGCCTTGGCGGAGGGAGGCGGAGACGTCGAGGAAGGTTGTCGTTTCGGGAAAAAAAAAAAAAAAGTACCCGTAGGACCTGTAGGAATTGGCCCGGCCTGCCCCGTTGTATTTTCAAGCTGGTCCGGTCCGGTCCCTCCAATGTTGGGCCCGCCCTGGCTTGTGCCCACCCCTAGTTTAACTGATTGGTAGACATTTCGTCTAAAATTTTGATTCAATTCTCTTGAAATATCATGAGGATGTAAGATTTGTGGATGCTTAAAATACACTACAAAATATCTTCAATTCCCTATAATTCCTCAACTTTTCCAAATTATTTAAATTCTAATTCTAATTGAATACACCTATAATATTATAAATTTCTTTAAAATTCTAATTATACCCGAATTTCTAAAGATTTTAATAAACTATCTTAAAATTTTAATTAAATCTCTGCATTTATTAAAAGAATTACAATACACCCCTAAATTAAAAAAAAAAAAAAATTTTTCTTTTTTCGGTTCCGCCTTTGCTCAATTCTATCTCTCGCCCCGCTGCTCTCCCCCCCACCCCCCCCTACCCCCGCCCCCCGCGCCTTTCTTTTTCTTTCTTCCTCTCTCTAGAATCTCAGAGCTTCCGTTGGCCATTGTGAATAAGCTCTGGTCTTCGTTGCAGGTTCGTATCACTATTCGATCTATTGGATATCGTTTCCGAGATTCCCTTTTCTGTTCCTTCTGTAATTTGTTTTTCAATTTCGTTCCTCTGTGGTTCTATATGGTTTGTTTTTGATCGCGGTTAAAAGGGATTGATTATCCTTGATCTTAGTTCGATTGGTTCGGATTTTTGTGGGTTTTTATTTGGATTGCGTTTTCCGCAATTGGGTTCATCAAAATAGTCCTGACTTTTTAGGGTTTTTGATTAGCAATTTCGTACTTTCAATCTGTTTGGTTTCAATTCAGTTTGGTTTCTTCGAGTATTTGGAGTTTGATTTCAGGGTTTATTGGTTTTTGGATTTTCGGATGTGGGTTTTTGGTTTAGGGAATGGTAATTGATAAGCTGTTTGGTTGCAGAGAAACTCATGAAATTTTTTTACTAGGTTTAATATTTTTTGCGTTCTATGTCGCCTTAAGTCTTGATTGCTGTAAAACTGTCATCATCTAAGCTAATTAATCGGTTGAACTGAGATTTTTGTTTTGTCAGGTCCCAAAAAAGTAGAATTTTTTTTTTTTTTTGGATTTTACGGTCGTCTCGTTACATTTACTTGTTAACAGACAGGACAGAAAGTGTGATTCAATTTGTTAAGTTTGGTTCTCCCCTGAAATTCTAACATTGAGATGTCTGTTGTTGTTTTATATCTGGGCTCTTTAAAAATTATGGTGTAATTGGTAAAAGAAAGTGTGGCTTGTAGTGTGCACATGCTACTTTTCAGGCAATGGACTCCCAATGTATATAGATTTTATTATTGATTGTTTTTCTCTTATCATGTGAGCAGGGTTGGAGTGTGAGGACAGGAGTTTTGGAGTGGGAAATGGCCGGGATTTCTAGTGAAGAGTCCGGTGCAGGAAGGTCTACGGAGGGGATTTCAAGTGGGCAGCGTTGTCTCTCTGGGGAAGCCTTAGCAGAATGGCGGTCCTCTGAGCAGGTGGAAAATGGAACCCCATCTACTTCGCCCCCTTATTGGGACTCTGATGACGACGATGATGGTGGTATGGTTTTTGTGCACTACATTGCTTATTGCCTAGTGTGCTAGAATGTGTATTTGTTTTTTCCAATCTAATACCAGGCTTGTGGAAATTTTGAATCAATGGAGCTAAAAGATGATATGCACCTGGATTGTGGTTATGTGAAGTATAGCTACGAATGTTTTATAGCTACTGTACAGATGATTGTTATTTTCAAATACATTAGCCTTTGCCATATTTAAGTTTGTACTCACAAGTTGCACCATAGGATGAGTCCAATCCTTTTCTGAAGTATTTTAATCTTGTGTTGAAATGTTGTAAATGTTTTCATGAGTGTGTCTCCTGATCACATACGTCAATTTGGAGAATTTAGGTTGTCCTAGGGAGAGATTGCTTAGGCTATTGTTTTACTTACCTCGTAACTACAGTTTGTTTTGCTTAGTATGGCAGAAAAGGGCTGGACAATTGTGCATTTGAATATCTAAATATTTAAAAATTCAAAATTTGAAAAAAATTATTTTTATTGTATGAAACACCTGTTCCATTTATGTATTTTTCACTTGAAACATGTGAAATAACATATTAGCCTGTTCCATTTATGTATTTTTCACTTGAAACATGTGAAATAACATAGTAGACTTTTTTTCAAAGTTTTATTAAACCTCCCCACACTTAATTGTAGCATGCGTCCGTGAAGGGAGACAAGGGCAGCATTATACTTGATTGCTCATCTCTGCATGGAATCAGTTTTATAATATGTCATTTCCTCCCAAATTTCTTATTTTATATATGGGTTTAATTCATCTTGGTTATATTTCATTTCTAACTACCCTTTCACTCCACCTTGGATTGAAAATTTAGCCTTCCTTTATTCTATTGTAAGAAATAAGACCTCTGCGTTTCCCATGCCATTTTATCAGTGAGTGTTTCTGCTTTCAAATTTTATTTGGAATAGTTGGTTAAATGTTCATGAACCTCTTACTTCTTTATAGGGCCAAAGCCGTCTGAATTATATGGAAAGTTCACGTGGAAGATAGAGAAATTTTCTCAAATTAACAAAAGGGAACTTCGCAGTAATGCTTTTGAGGTTGGCGGCTACAAGTGGTATGAATTCTGAATATTATTATTTTCTGTGCATGTTGAGCACAAAAAATGCTAGTACTTTAGTTTGCTTGTTTATCCAAGTTGTATCAAATTAATTTCTGGTTCTGGCGAATTAATAATCATTGGGTCCTCTTTCCAGACAACACATGCAACCCACCAATAAATAGTTAAGTAAAGTGGAGCTGAGGTCAACTACGTTTCCTTTACCTTGTTCTCAATAATGAATGTGTTTGATGTACCATGTGATGTTCTAATCATGAGTGGTTATATGTTACAAACATATTGGGGGGTTCCAGTGAGTTCATCTTCTGGATTCCTTCTGTACCCACCGAGGGAATGTAGCCCAAATTCATTTCTGAAGGGTTACATAATTACTGGAATATGAGAATTATGTATATGTCCATGCAACATAGTTTAAGCTTGGCACATATTTGATAGATGCATGTGGCTTGGGCAAACAGTCATCATAAGATGAGTGAGTTTTGAAATTTTTGTTATGGCAGGTACATCTTGATCTATCCCCAGGGTTGTGATGTTTGCAATCATCTCTCTTTGTTTCTTTGTGTAGCTAATCATGACAAACTTCTTCCAGGTGTGTTATTGTTTCCTTTGTTGAATTATCTCTGATTATTGATTTTATTGGGGGTATAATTGTGGAATTTCTCATTTGTCTGTCTAACAGGTTGGAGCCATTTTGCTCAGTTTACTATAGCTGTGGTAAATAAAGATCCTAAGAAATCGAAATATTCTGGTTGGTTGGTTAATCAATTTTTTGTTGTTCCAGTGGGTTCTTAATATATCCATCACCACGTTTGAGTAAGCATACATTTTTTGTAGATACATTACATCGCTTTTGGAAGAAAGAGCATGACTGGGGATGGAAAAAATTCATGGAGCAGTCAAAAGTATTAGATGGGTTTATTGATGCTGACACTCTTATAATAAAGGCGCAAGTCCAAGTCATCAGGTGCTCTATGATTATTCAAGCTATAATTTGATTTACTGAAGCACTAATGTTGTATTTTTGACTTATAATCACAAAATAAGTAACGTAGTTAGGTCTCAACAAGGATACATTATAGCTAAGAAGGCACTATATCTTGTGATATTGAAGGGAATCCACTTATGAATTTTTGGTTAAAATTTTGACTCTCTCTAGATCTTGCTCTTTGATGTATTCGGCAATAGACTAAAGCTTAGCCAAATAGAGAAAACTAGAAAACACATAGGATTTATACTCGTTCGGCAGAACTTTTGCCTACGTCCAGTTGTGATTTCCCAGGGTAGAGAAATCACGGCTTCTTCAATTAATAATAGAGTATACAGTACTTTTGCAAACCCTAGAACTAATCTCTATCTCTTCTCTCGGCTGTCACATATTATCTCACACTGTTTTAAGCCTTGTCGCACCCTATTTATAGGCATAGGGTGCAGTTTACATGTCCTTTGCAGATTATAACTCCTATTTTAAGTGGAATAGGAAATTAGACTTCCTTTCCAATTCCAAATAGACTTCTTGGATTTCTAATCTAAATTGAATAAGGAAACTAAGATTCTTTCCTAACCCTTTTAAGAGAAGAATTGGTGCACCCTTTATTTCCTAAAACAATCCTAAACAGAAAAGGACACTAATTGACGAGCCAAAATGAAACAATCTCCACCTTGGTGAGTCACACCAAGTCTTGATCATTGCTTCCCAAAGTATCTTTGAAAATTCTTGAAGCAGCTCTCGAAATCTTCAAGAATCTTCACCTTGGCAATCTTCTCCTTGCCTCATTGCACCTCAAGTGAGGAGGTGCTTTGCTTTAATCAATCAACGAGATTGATCAAGTTCAAGCAATGGTTGAACTTCTTGGTCAGCATTATCTTCGTAAGGAAATCTGTGGCATTGTCGTCCCTGTGAACCTTTTATACCCAAATCTCCTTAGACTCCACCCAATTTCTAATTCTATGATACCTTGCTTCAATGTGCTTTGATCTTTGATGAAAACCCTGATTTTTTGCCAAGTGAATGGCACTTTGACTGTCACTTTTTAGCTTCACATAATCCTTGAGTGATTCCCATTTGACTTACCAAGCCACTAAGTCAAATTGCTTCATTTCCAGCTTCGGCCAAAGCAATATACTCTGCCTCTACGGTTGACAAAGCTGTAATTGGTTGCAGTAGTGCCCTCCAATTGATTGGTCCTCTTGAGCATGTAAAGACATAACCAGAAGTTGACCTTCTCTTGTCCATGTCCTTGCATAATCGGCATCCACATCCCAACACCACTGCATTTTCTTTTTGCTTCTCAAACATAATCCTTTGTCGCCAAGAACCCTTCAAATAACGCAAAATCCACTTGACTGCATTCAATGTTGCTTTCCTGGATTTGCCATGTACCTGGAAACGACACTGATTGCTTGAGTTTTTGGGTTGTGTGCATACCATTGCATCATCACTTGTTTCTCCTTTTCGAACTTAGGACATTGTTGCCCACTTAACCTGAAGTGAACCGCCAAAGGAGTTGAAATTGCCTTTTGCTTCTTGCATGTTAAACTTCTCAAGAACAACTTCTCAAGAACCTTCTAAATATCTACGATGTATGGACACGGACACGAGGATACGACACGATACGATATGGGGGTACATCAAATTTTTAAAAATTAAGACATGATACGACATGGATACGGCAATTTATATAATAAATATATATTTAAAAAATATAATACAATAAAAAAGTTAATTACGCAAATTTAATTTATACTATTCAAACTCTCAAGAAGAAAGGATGGTAGTGGTGTAAATTCGGTGGGCTATGTAGTTTTGGGCTTTAGTCATTTAAACCCCAAAAATAAAATTAAAAAAAAAAAAAAAACAAAACTATGGTGTTGTTTTTCTCCACAAAAACAAACAAACAACATGTTGACCTATAATAGTCATCTTCTTTGCGAAGCCTCCTCCACTAGATTGGGTCGTCTCCGTGTAACGCTTTCCTCCGCCAAATCGCGTCATCTTCTTCGCGAGGCCTCCTTCCACCACATTGTGTCATCTCCGTCATGAGGTTTTCTTCCACGAAATTGCATCAAAGGCCATGGTGCTGATATCCATATCCGGACAGTCAGATACCTGTATCTAAACTGTCGGATACCCGTATCTATCTGTCAAACGCTGTATCCGTTGATCCAGATACATATCCAACGCATATTCAACCGTATCAGAGGCGTATCGTGTACATTTGCGTATTCGACACGCGATACACGACCGATGTGCCGTATGTGTGCATCATAGCTGAATATACTTGGCTTGTGATATCCAGATCCTTCCAGCGGTCCTATCTTTCTGAATTTCCTGCCAAGATCTTCTATGCAGCACCTAGATCCTTCATGTCAAACTCCTTGCTGAACATCATCTTCAAGTCTTGAATTCTAGACTTGTCTTGACAAGCAATTAGCATGTCATCCACATAGCAATAGCAATATGATCATCCCATCTTGGAACACATGATAGTAGACACAACAGTCATATAAACATCTCCTAAAATTAATTTCCAGCATGAAGGAATCAAACCTCTTGTACCACAGCCTTGCAGATCATTTTAGGCCATACAAGGACTTCCGTAGACAACATACTAGGTTCTCTTTCCCATACTCGACAAACCCTTCTGGTTGAGCCATGAAAATCGTCTCCTTTAGATCCCCATGAAGAAGCACAGTCTCCACATCTGTCTGCCTAATCTCCATGTCATGCTGAGCTGCCATTGCTAAAAGTAATATGATAGAAGTATGCTTGACTATGGGTGAAAAGATCTCATCATAATCCACCCTCTCCTTTTGTGAGTACACCTTAGCCACGAGCCTTGCTTTGAATTTCACGACATCTTGTTCGTGTAGTCCTTCCTTTTTCCTAAATACCCACTTGCATCCGTCTAGCTTTTGTCTTTGAGCTTAGGAAGCAACTCCCAAACAAAGTTCTTGTAAAGAGACTCCATTTCTTCTGTCATAGCACTTATCCAACTATCTCGCTCATCACTTGCTATAGCTTCTCGATAAGTAGTTGAATCTCCTTGACTAATGTTAAGAGCCTTCGTCTTGGTCAAACCCAAACTTGTCAGGTTTCCTCTATGGAATGCATCTTTGGAATTCAGGTGGATTGTGCGTTAGAGTTCGAACCCCTTGGGATGTATGGCGGATTGGAATGCCTTCAATCTGCTCTGTTTCTTGCTCCACATCCTAATTGGTGAACAATGTTGATGCTCTTCTTCTTCCTCTGAACTAATTAACGGAATCTTTGTTGCGTGTATTTCAACATCGTCTTTCTTCCCACTGCTCTCGGCTTTGTTCAGAGACATGGTTGTCTCATCAAAGACAACATCTTGACTGACAACCTTCTTGTTGTTGATATTCCAAAGCTTGAAACCCTTCACTTCTTTCTCAAAAGCTAAAATTATGCAATGTGTAGACTTAGGTTTGAGCTTGGACCTTTCATCACTTGGAATATGTGCATAAGCACTACAGCCGAACACCCTAAGCTTGGAATAGTTCACCGACTTCTCAGACCATACCTCTTCTGCACTCTTAAAACCGAGAACTGTAGATGGTGATACGTTAATCAAATAACTTGCATGATTAACAGCCTTTGCCCAAAAACTATCAGGTAATCCTGCATGAAATCGCTTGCTTCTTTCTCTCCATGAGAGTTCTGTTCATTCTTTCAGCAACTCTTTTTTGTTGGGGCTTTACTGTGAAGTGCCTTGTCATGCCTTCCTACTTACAGTAATTGGCAAACTCCTTACTTGTATACTCGCTTCCATTGTCACATTCTCATTTTCTGTCCTTCAATCCTTGAACTTTGCAAAAACATCGGATTTCTGTTTCATGAAATAAACCCAAACTTTTTTGGAAAAATCATCCATGAAAGTAACAAAATACCTGGCTCCACCATTGGATTTAGTTGGTGCAGGCCCCAAACATTTCAGTGAATATAGCTGAGTTGCTCCTTGCTTCGGTTATCTGCACTGCTACTTGCGCATGGTACCTTCATTTGCTTTCCGAGAACACAATATTCACAAAAGTCCAGCTTGCAACGTGACACGCCTTCCAACAAGCCTTTCTTGTGCAATTCTTGCAACCTCTTTTGACTTATGTGCCCTAGCCTATGATGCCAGAGTTCAGTCTTTTCTTCTTCACTTTACTTTGTGGAAACAACTGCTCCCCCTTCTATTGTAGTCCCAATTAGTTATACCTCCTTGTGTTGTAGGTCACCTTGCATTACCACCGGCGATCCTTTAGTTACCTTGAGTCTTCCTGCTTTAGAATGGTACCTATAGCCGGCCCTATCTAAAGCACCCAAGGAAATCAAATTCTTCTTCAGTCTAGGGATATATCTGACGTTCCCCAAAGCTTGTATCACTCCAGCAAACATTTTGATTCTAACAGTGCTGATCCCCTTTATTGGACATGCTGAATTGTCCCCCATTAAAACTTCTCTGCTACTAATCTCCATGCAAGTATCGAACCATTCTCTTACGGCACACATATGGAATGTGCCTCTGGTATCCAAAATCCAACTTGTGAAAGCCTTGGAGCCTAATGTTACTGAAAGAAGCTCCCCGTCACGTTGTTGCTTATTGATTGTACTAGCTGAACCTGAGCTTCCTTCCATCTTGGCTTTCTTCTCTTTCCAAATCTTGCAGTTGCTCTTCCAATGGTCGGTAGAACCACATTTGAACCTTACTTCTTTTCCTTTTTCTTCTTGGATTTTGACCTACCCATGTTACCGGCTTTCTCTTCCTTTGTCTTTTCCCGCCTCCTCTCCTTCCCTTTGACATAAAAGCTTTGAGAGCTATCAATTATGTCATCTAGTTTAGCATATCACTGAAGGGCTTGAATAACGTATTCAAGCCTTTTAGGGACTCCTTTCCAAACATTAGAGTTGTTTGAAAGTGCTCGAAAGATGAAGGTAGAGACCTCAGCAAGATGATAGCCATATCATCATCTTTGTAAGTTTCTTCGACCTTTTGAAGATTGGCTATGCAATTTTGAAATCGGCATACGTGATCTTCAATATCACCTCCTTCTTCTAGTTGAAGCTCGAATAGTTCATCATTGAGAAAAAGTTTATTGGACATGGTTTTGCCCATATAAACATTCTCCAACTTTTCGCATGCTTTCTGAGCAGTCATCTTTTCTGTGATGTGGGACCTGACTAATCTTGTGAGATGGGTCTCGATGGAGCTCGTGGCCTTCTTGAGAACCTTAGTCCATGCCTCTGCTGTCATGGTAGCAAGCTTCTCACCAACGAGTGCATCATCCAAATCCTGTTGTATCAGTACATTCTTCATCATCATTTGCTAGTCTGTGAAGTCATCCTTGCCATCAAAAGGTTTTAACGTAGGCCCTAGGTCCGCGGACTTTCCTTTTGACATTGTAGAACACCTTGAACCAAGCTGTAATACCAATTGTTAAAATTTTGACTCTCTCTGGATCTTGCTCTTTGATGTATTCGGCAATGGGCTAAAACTTAGCAAAATAGAGAAAACTAGAAAACACACAAGACTTATACTGGTTTGGCAGAACTTTTGCGTACATCCTGTTGTGATTTCCTTAGGTAGAGAAATCACGGCTTCTTCCATTAAAATAGAGTATATAGTACTTTTGCAAACCCTAGAACTTATCTCTCTCTCTTCTCTCGGCTGTTACAGATTTTCTCACACTGTTTTAAGCCTTGCCGCATCCTATTTATAGGCATAGGGTGCAGTTTACATGTTCTTTACAGATTGTAACTCCTATTTTAAGTGGAATAGGAATTAGACTTCCTTTCCAATTCCAAATAGACTTTTAGGATTTCTAATCTAAATTGGATAAGGAATCTAAATTGAAGTGCATCCTCTTCTGCTGTCCTTTTGTGTTTTCAAATCCAGTTTACTATAAGGCTCCCCTTTTAAACTCACACTTTGATCTTTGGTGGCTGAATATCGTTTTGACATGCACTTCTGTATTCTAATATTCATGCACGTTATTCGTGTTTGTAAGCATTTCTATTCTTTGCTTCTGGTTTTGTAGGGAGAAAGCAGACCGGCCTTTTCGCTGCCTTGATTGTCAATATAGGAGAGAGCTTGTTAGGGTATACTTGACAAATGTAGAGCAAATTTGCCGTCGTTTTGTCGAAGAGAGAAGAAGCAAACTCGGAAAATTGATAGAGGATAAAGCTAGATGGTCAAGGTATGTCTTTGCTTTTGGAACTTCTGTCAAGTTACAGTTTGGAATGCTCACAACTAGAGCTTAATATACAATGCCCTATTTTGGAAGACATAATGGTTTGAGCTTACCTTTACAGTGCTTTATGGTTCTTGTAAATGTGACTTGGCATGAATTTGATGGAATTTTTTGCTGTATCTGCTGGATTTTTTAGTAATATGGTTACCTTGGGTTCATGTGGGTTCTTCTACGCATGTATGTCTGCATGTTTGTACATGTGTCATTTACTCGCTTCTAGTAGTGGTTACATGCTCTTCATTTCTTGATAACATTTCCTTTAATGTCGTTGCAGCTTCTGCTCCTTCTGGGTGGGAATTGAACAAAATGCCAGGCGCCGTATGTCCAGGGAGAAGATGGATGCAGTCCTGAAAGTAGTCGTTAAGCACTTTTTTATTGAGAAAGAAGTCACATCTACATTGGTAATGGACTCATTGTATAGTGGTTTAAAGGCTCTTGAAGGTCAAACCAAGTCCAAGAAAAGTAAGGTGAAACTATTGGATGCTGAAGAAATGCCAGCACCAATTGTTCATGTAGAGAAAGATATGTTTGTATTGGTGGATGATGTTCTGATGCTACTTGAGAGGGCTGCCTTGGAACCATTACCTCCAAAAGATGAGAAGGGTCCTCAAAATCGTACAAAAGTGAGTAGCTAACATCCTATTCTAAACGGTGATGTTTGGCTTGGTTGGTCTAACGCATTTAAGTCCCGATTGTTGGTTGTGTGGTATGGAGGATTCCATTCTTCTTTTACGTTGATATTTCATATTGTCAGCTATGATTTGTGCTCAGGATATTGGGAATCAGTATCCAGTTAGGAAAATACTAGTCTAAGCACAAGAAGTTCATTTCAACCAAGGATTTTGGTTAACAGTTATTTCTACCTTGTGACCATATAAAGGAAACTCTATACTCTTTATACTTCACAATGCTTGGCGTGAATTATGCTTCTCTTCAATTCTATCGTAAATGTGGAGGCATCGAAAGCTGTTATTCCCCTTAGAAATTTTAGTAGTTTAGTATATCTTGATTGTTAGTAGCACTGTGCACTGTTCACTGTTCACTGACTGGTTAACTCACTAGAAAATATGTTTTGTAAACTCACCAAAAATATGATTTGTAAGAAGTTTCAAGCATTTTGTTGTTCTAGTCAAAACTTGTTTGAAGGGCACAGATCTATAGATGATGGTGTTTTAGTGATTAGAAGGATTCTGAATAGCACATTTCTCACTTCAAGCCTTCAAGGGAGTGCAAAATTAATATGATTAGGAATGTAGTAGGTTTGTAGTAAATAAGGAACATATTATAGTTGTTGGTGCGGATGTGTAGTTTGTTCTATTTTCCACTCTTTTAACCGCTTGATTTCTGAAAAATCACTCTGCTATTCCTGCAGGATGGAAATTCTGGAGAGGACTTCAACAAAGATTCTGTTGAGCGGGATGAAAGACGTCTTACGGAATTGGGTCGTAGGACTGTAGAAATATTTGTCCTTGCTCATATTTTCAGGTCTTCTATCAGCCCTAATATATTCTTTTCTTGTTTATGCAATATTTGAAGATTGTCCCTTGGCCTTCTTTGCATTAAATCAGTTATGAATCCTACTTCATATATTGTGGATATGTTTCATACTAAATGATAGGAGACTTACGATTTATGATTTATCTGTTAGTGAAAATTTTGGTTGTTATTATTGTGCTACCATCAATTTTCATTTATATATTTTCTTTCATAGGAAGTGGCATGCCATGTTTCTTTTAGGATTGCGGTTCCTGGTATACTACACAAATTGAAATAGGTAGAGTTATGATGAATTATTGGTACGCATTAAGGATTGCGGTTCCTCGCATGCCATGTCCTGTACTATGAGTACGCATAAGGAGTAAGATGTGGTTTTTCATTGTTGGTAATTTGTTTACAAATTGTTGAGTATTATCTAGTTAATGTCAACTCCCTTGTGATGTGGAATGGATTTATAGTTAGAATCTTTGCCTACTGGAAAAATCAGTGCTTTTTGTTTTGGGCGTATTTTATCTTATTGTTGATAAAGAGGGCGCATTTGGTGGTCTAATGAAGTTAACCACTTTTCATTAGTGGAATTCAAATATTTGCATTTTGGATTATGAATATTATCTTAGTGGATGTTTGTAGATAATTTTGGACCAAGAAAACCAATGGGTCATCACTCTTTTCAACATTGACATGGTGATCATATTTACTTGCCTATTCTTAATAATGGTATCATTCCTTGTCCTATTTACATGCAGCAATAAAATTGAAGTTGCCTATCATGAATCTGTTGCATTGAAGAGGCAAGAGGAACTCATCCGTGAGGAAGAAGCAGCATGGCAGGCTGAAAGTGAGCAGAAGGCAAAGCGAGGAGCTACTGAAAAGGAAAAGAAGTCCAAGAAAAAACAGGTTTGATTCTGTTCTATGTATTATCTTGTTTAGAATGTAAATGTGACATTTCAGAGTGTTTCGATGATTATGATATCCCAGACTGTCCTATTAATGTGAATCAGTAGTGGAGTATGACACCTTATGTCCTCAACAGTTATCAGCTGGACTGCTGAATTTGTTAATGACATCTTTATTCCTTTTCTCTCATTTAAAATTAAAATCACCAAACGGATATTTAAATGCACAATTCTTTTAGGATTACTATGTGGGAAAGGGCAGCCTCATGGGAATTGAAAGTTTTTCTAGTAGCCTTTATTGGAATGAATATGTTTACAAATGTTGCCCAAGTCTATTTTCATGGATAGGGGGCGTGTCTTTCTGAACAATGTTATCTTTTGCTTCATAGTTCATATTGTTCCTGTATTGCAACTTTGAAAACGAGATTGTCAAGTGGGATCCTATTTTTACTAATCTTCCCTTCTAATCTTCTATTTTGGTCCTTCAGATAGTTGAAAAAAAATTCTGTTCCCAGCTTTAGGGTGGAAACAATAATCTATTATGTGGCTGCTGCTTTTCTGTCAACATCTTACTTGAAATTGAAACCTCTGTAACGAGGAGAAACGGTGGTTGGATTTGTCAAAAATGTTTTCTTATTTTTTCCCTTTGATCGCTCACACCCCTCCCTTGCTTCTTTTCTACAGGCTAAACAGAGAAAGAACAACCGGAAGGGTAAGGACAAAGGGAGGGAGGAAAGGCCCGATGTAGAAGCACAAGAGAAACAAGAAGAAGATGCGGTCAATACACCCAAAACCACACCTGTAACCCAAATCAATTTAAGAGGTTTTTTAAAGCCGCCACCTACTGAAGAAATGATAGACTACACACCGGATGAAGAAGAACCTGTACTCGAAAAGCTGGATACAGTGGAAGATGTATCTGACATGTCTGATTCAGTGGATGGTGTTGCTGAAGCACCTCCGCTTGATTCTGAAGACAGAGATGCTAGTCCAATAAATTGGGATACTGACACATCAGAAGTCCATCCTCCCACAGAAGCCAGTAGCAGTGGTATTAGTGGACTGTCATCTGTGCAAAATGGGGTATCTGAAAGAAAGAGCCCATCTATGATGGACGATAGTTCCTCAACTTGTTCTACAGATTCTGTCCCATCAGTGGTAATGAATGGGCCATATAAGGGGAACTCATTTTCTAGCTACAAAAACCAGAAATCACCTAGCAGGTAAATATATAGCTTACGTGTTGTGCTCTGAAGTTGATGGTTCTATAAGGTACCGTATCAATTTACCAAATTCATAATTGCAGGGGGAAACACCAACGCACTAAGGCAACAAGTGATGGGAATAGTTGGCCAAATGAGATGGATAGTCAGCCTTCTGCGCCTGTAGCGGATGCAGGTTATCAGAATGATGTTTCTAGAAGTAGTAGTAAGGCGGGTGAATCTGAGTCAGAGCCTGCTGCTCACTCATTGCAGGATCGGAATAAATGGCTGGAGCAGCATGTTGTTAAGGTGGTGGGAATTTTTTTTCATATAATTTTTTTAGTGTTCCCTGAGTATTGAAGAGTTCCTTGTTGCTGTTGTTGGCCTGTCACTTGTATTTTTAACCTCATAATTGGTTTTAAAAGTCACCGTGCCCCCCAATTTTACCTGTTGCATTTGTGATATTTTCATTATTCCTTGCTGTCCTCATAATTAACATATCATAAAAGCAGCATAAATTGCAATTTCGTTACTTTCCCTGAGTGACATGGTTGTTTGCATGTTGTGTAATAGGAGGAAGAAGTTGTATCCCTGCAGAAAAAATTGAGTATCAAAGATGAGGTTGATCTAGAAAGGCCTTTGAAAGACAAGACACCAGCAGTAACATCCTCTCCTGGAAGCCCTCCTAAAGATGTGCCCCTGAATGGTCAGCTGAAGTCAGAGAGCCAGAGTAATCCGGTTGTAGAATCTAGTCCACTCAGAAAAGGATCCTCCAGTGGAGCTCAACAGACTGAGAGAGTGGTACCTTTGACAACTTCACCGCAGAATAATGGCATGTCCAAACCTCAAAATCAGAATGCTACAACTCCAACGCCAGCTGAAAAAGCCATGGCACATCAAATGCCTGTGATGTCTAGGCCTTCCAGTGCTCCTCTTGTTCCTGGTCTGAGGCCTACTTCTACTGTTGTGCCTACAGTTCAAGCTCAAACTGCTCCTCAGCTTGCCCGTTCAGTAAGTGCAGCTGGCCGGTTGGGTCCTGACCCATCACCAGCAACTCATAGTTATGCTCCCCAGTCCTATAGAAACGCCATACTGGGTAACCATGTTGCTTCAGGTTCAACTGGTCTCACACATACTAACTCTCCAAGTTCAGGCGTGAGCCCATCCCCAGTATACTCTCACTCGCTGGCCTTGGTATCTGCCCCAATGTTCTTACCTAAGAGCTCTGAAATGATGGACCCAAGCACACTTAAGTCAGGCTTCCCATTTGGAATGGTAACTCGGGATGTGTTGCATAATGGACCCCAGTGGATGGATAGTTCTCAAAGGGAATCGAGCAAAGGCATGAACTATGATCCTTCCTCCCTGCTTAATGTTCAAAATTTTGACTACTTCCATCCTTTACAAGGTTGGCAAAGGGAACACTTGGCCACTGAGTTCCCAGCCTGTACATCCGGGCACCATACCCAAGGTGTATCGGCTGATGAGTTCCCACACCTTGACATCATCAATGATCTGCTTGATGATGAACATGGCTTTGGTGCAGCTAGAGGAAGCCCTGTATTCCACTCCTTGGGTAACGGGCCAGGCCACTTAAGTCGGCAATTTTCTTACCCTGGTGATTTGGGCATATCTAACGACATGGGTTCTGCAACCAGCTCTTGTAGGTTTGAGAGAACACGGAGTTACCAAGATGACGGGTTCCAGAGGGGCTACACATTAGGGGGCCACTTCGAACCACTTAGGGAATTTACTCCGCAAGCTGGTCCGCTGCCTTATGTGAATGGGCAGATTGATGGGTTAGTTCCTAACCAGTGGGCAATGGCTGGTTCTGATCTATCGCAGCTTGGCATGAGGAACACAGAACCTGATGGTTACCCATACTACAATCCAGAATATTCGAATATGGCATGTGGGGTGAATGGTTACACTGTATTCCGGCCTGCTAACGGTCAGTGAAGAGAATGAACGTACAACGGAGCCTGCCCACAAATTAGCGGGTCACTGTCCGTTGTAATAATGTATTCGAGGAAATTGCTGGGTCATTACATTTGGAGTGAGGGTGTAATCTTTTTCATAAGAAAACATTTGTAAAGTGTTTCTTCTACCCTTTTCTTAAGCTAGAAATGAAGGCTTGATTTATCCTGGGCTTTCATGGTTCTTGGTTGACGAAGCAGGCTTCAAATTTTTACTGAAAACACTTTTTGTCCGACCACATTGAGTGAAAATCTCTTACTATTGTTATGTTGTCCCCGAAATATATCAGGTTTGTATTCGCTACGCGCCTCGTGGTCTCGGGTGCGCCGTGCTATCAGGTGGTAACCGGCACACAATTTCCGTCAGAGCCATAAAAACCATGAGCATTTACCTTCTGAAAAGAGTACATGGTTTAAACTTTGACTACTAGTTGTCAAAATTGCTGAAAATGCTTACCTTTGGCAGGACTAGTGAGAAATGTTTGGCTTCAAGTAAAAATTAATAGATCTTACTCAAGGAGAGATTCTACCACTGTTCTAAAAATTCCTGCCTAACCGTTTGAAAATTAAGAAAGGGCGTCTAAAGCTGATGAGGCGCCCGCCTAGACCGCGTAGGCACCCGCCTAGCCAGCCTAGGCACCCGCCTAGGTTGCAACACATTTAGACAAAAAAGAGATAACTTTCATTTTGAATTTTATTTTTTTAATAAATTGTAAGATACTTATTGAGTACTTAAATGAACACATATTATACATGTCATTTTATTTTTTAGTTTATGATGAAATTATATGTATTTTAAGTATAAACAGACACTTATTTACATGAAATATAATAGATTTACTTAAATCCGCCTGCGCTAAGCTCTAGTCCGCCGTCCGACTAGCGCATAACATCTTTTAGAACCTTGGATTCTACATGTAACTATTTTTCTCTGTCATTTATTTTCTTTCATCACGTGGGAGAGAAAGATGAAAATAATGAATCGGTTACACTTAAGATTTTTTCCGTAAAGTTTTAAGATCAAATATGTCACAGGATGCAGCCATGTACATTACGTCACGTAAAGTTTGACAATTTTTTCTGTTCCTACTAGGATTATGTATGTGTTGAGAAAGTCCCATTTGGAACTGGAATTTTATTTTGCGTATCGTAATGGACCACTTCAGAGTGTATTTTATGTCTGCCTTTTTATTTTTTTTTAAATTTTATTTTTTTTAATTTAAATGGGAGAACTTGACTAGTGCTATTGGCCTAAGTGTCAAGTCCGGGAACCACTAAAACGATTTGAATATAAGTCACATATTTATTAGAGAATTTTTTACATTTATTAAAAATACAAGTCACGTGTTGTATCATTTTACGTGTTATTATAAAGATAAACAATATGGTTGTTATGTTTCACTTGTAGAGTATATTAATAAAAAAAACAAATTTAGGTATTATAATCTAAGTTGAATAAAATGTGACATGACTGAATTTTGAGTATACGGAAGAACTACCAGACTTTTTCATATATCACATAAATTAACCAATGGATGAAGGTTTAATAAATAAATAAAAAAACGATGGTTGAGAGTACGTGAAGGGAAAGAAAGCACAATTCTTAATCATCAAAGACCCGTAACACTCTGCTTAATCATCAATATATATATATATATATATATATTAAACGAATTTGAGTCTTTGACAAAGAAGGCTGGAAAGCAAAACCTTGGGATGAAGCTCACATTTTCTCCCTTAAGCTTTAGTTAATTGCATTTGATGGCCTATTCAATTTTGTTGAGCTGCACTTGGAGACTAAAAGAATGAATTAAAAAAATAAAACCAGTAGTCGGCAGTCAAATCCCTCCAAATCAATAAAATAGTAACAAGGTTCCTCGATGGATTTAGCTATAAATACCACAACTCCCTCGTGAAACTATTATACATACGTCGATATATCTCAGTACTAGGGGTGATAGGAAAATCTGATTCCAATCGATTCTGAGCCCAAACAATCTAAAATATTTCAACGGATTCAATTCCGAAACCCGAAATACTATACCATACGTAAAAAATATTATGGGGCTGGTAAACATCAATGCTTTGGCTGTGCTGCTGTTGCTTCTTTGTCTTGCACACGTACAACCCAACGAAGCTAGCAGGATTCTATATGCCAAAAAGAGGGAAGAGCTCAGCCTGCAGTCTCTTCAAAGAGGTCAGCTGCCTCCTGATGAGTCGTCTAAGTGCACCTACATTCCTGGCACGGGCGGATCGGGCTGCCCACTCGAGGTCAAAAACTATGCAGGCCATGGTCTGCCTCATCATCATGCTTCTGCTAACCCTCGTCTCATGGTTCGATTTGGTGTGGCTGCCAATATTCCTAAATAATGAGACTAATTGTCAGGATATGAAGGTAAAAGATGAAGGTAAAAGAGTAGCCCAACATCAAGCACCTGAAAATTTTCAAACTCTTGAAGCATGAGTTTTTGCAAACTCTTGAAGTTGCCACAAATCTATTGAAGTCGGAAGAATAATGGTATACTTGACCTAATTACAAGTCCAAATGTTACAGGATACACGGGGTTTCTTTTTATTTTTATTCCTTGTAATAATTTTATAGGGAATTTGAATTTGTACATTCATATTCACTCTGTTCAATACATGTTGATTTATTTCCACATTAGTTTTCGGGTAATGGATAAGTGTAAAAGTGTTGAGAGTATGAATCCTACCTCGAGAAAATGAGTGATCTAGCATGTGCCTTAAGTAATTGGGCTACTTCTTATATTACTAGTTGGTTTTATGGTGGAAACTCAATTTTCTTTAAAAAGTTTGATTTATTCCTTGTAATGGAATAGACCCCTTTAATTAATCTTTAAACCCTAAACATCAAAAGACCTTGCATATGCTATAAGTAATTGGGCTCCTCCTCATATTGAAAATTGATTTTAGTGGAACCTCAACTTTCTTCATAGTATCAGAGCAATTTATTCCAACTGTGAAGCTCAACGACCACACGTGCTTTGCATTACCCGATTTCTGTTGTCCATGTGATAGACTTGAAAATTCGTCACACGTGAGAGGATGTGTTGAAAGTATGAATCCCACATCAAGAAAATGAGGGACCTTATTTGTGCTTATAAGTAATTGTGCTAACTCTATATTTCTAATTGGTTTTATGGTGATACCTCAACTTTATTCAAAAAGTTTGATTTATTCCTTGTAATGGAAAGGACCCCTTAATTAATCTGTTATCCATGTTAATTTCCAAGTATGAATATTCTAGTTAATTAAGATGGTTGTGTGTTTGATTTGTATTAGGTTACTTGCTCTTCACGCATGTAAATATTAATGTATACCTCCGCTGAGATACAAATAAAATCATCATAAAATTGTACCCCGAAATTCTACTATTCTGGTTTTGTGCATTATGGCCTGACTACTATATTTGAATGACGAAGTTAATTAAAGGTCAGGTTTGAAGCGAATATACCGTGTGAAACAAACAATGTGAACTAAAGGTTGCTGGCCGGTTTGGCAAGGCAGAAAGAAAAATGTGGTCTCAAGCTGCACATGCTATTGCCCGGCAGCTTTTCTTTGACCGGAGGTAGTTAGCTAGTGACCAAATCCAAAATATTACTGAAATTATTAATTTAATTATATACTCAATCAAATCTTTGTTGGCACAGAACATGCTTACATTAGAATTAATCAAAGAGAGGAAACTGGGATAATTTTTATTTATTCAAGGAAGAGATAGATTGGAACATTTTTTTAAGGGATTATTGGACAATTTAAACTCTCCTCTAAAGATTATGCTCGTTTGGATGTGCTTTTAAAATGACTGAAAGCACTTTTGGTAAAAATGTTTTTGGAACCAATTTTTAGTAAAAATGCAAGTAAATTTTGGAAAAACACTTAAAATACTTCCTGGAAGAAACACATAACTGGTACTTCTTGCATAAAGCACTTTAAGTGCTTTTGGAACCAAAATCTTTTTCTCTAAAAACGCTTTAAGTTATTTTAAAAACATATCCAAACGAGTTCTACCTACGAGAATGGAGGACATTGGCATATAAGACTCTTAGAATTTGTCCAATTTAATCATAGAGGATAGATTTTAGCTGCCCTACATCTTACAATTTTTGTAGCAGTAATTTGTTGTACGTAGATGACTAGATGTAATTTGTTGTACAACTGGAAATAAGTAAGAAAATGAACTCTTATCGCCAGTACATCGAAATTTATCATTAACACTAAACAAACATCATAGCTAGATAGAAATGTTTGGTGTCAATATACTAGCCCTACTTTTTGTTAACAAAATATTCGAAAAGAATCTGCAATGTACATACTAACTAATTTAATTGGGTTAATTTAAGCACACAGTCCTAAGTCATGTTTATATGTTTCAAACTAGTATTAGAAAGAGCAGATTATTTTATTTAAGTGGCATATATGAAGCACCTCAGAAGTGTCCATAACACGAGGCAATTAGAAAATGAAGGCTTGAATATCACATGATTCACATTCACGTACGTTACACGTGGCAACATATATATAGTTTTACTTTAACTAAGAAAAAAAGAACATAGATATATATACTAGCTAGAAGAAGCTCACACACTATGTATCATGTGTAAATAAAAAATTTTACAAAGAAAAAAATTATACGAAAGAGACCGAAGTTGAAAAGAATTGTGATAAATAGAGGGAGAGAGTAAGCTTGGGAGTGTTTTATTTTGCATTTATTTTTTTTAATTAGAGATATGTTTAGATAACATGTGGGTGATGGATGAAAAAGAAGAACAAAATCATTTTGTGCAAAATTACTTTAATGCCCATAAATTTTCTTTTCTCATATTTTCTTTCAAGTATGCATGAAAGAGTATAATGATAGTTTTCTTAGTTTTTTGTTGACAAGCGTTCCATTAATAAGTACTCTGTGTGTGTGTAGATTTTGATGGTTGGATCGTTAAAAAAAAGTTAAGGGAGAGGACCCTATAAAATGTGTGTCCCCATGATCCTACCACATGTGTGGGCACGCGCGCGCGTGCGTATATGTTGATTTGAACTTAATTTGATATCTCAAAAGAATGAGATGGATCATGAGTAGAAGACTCAAGTGGTGGATTATCATGGTCAATAAGGTCTTGCTCTTCAACCTATTGCGTCTTTGGTTTAAAACTTCTTCCCTGTAGTTAGATGAATTTAGTGAAGAATATCTTATTGTGTGTCAAAATAAAAAACTTATGAGTAGAAGGTACAAGGTACATCATATTTTTTTAGTTTAGGTAAAACTTATCACATTTTTAGTTTAGGTACTATTGGTCCTAAAAATTACAAAGCCCACGTGGCGTGCATGCCGAGTAATTAAGAGTACTGCCTCCTTAGGTGGCTTGAATGTTGGTGCAGGTATGCCCATTTTCCGCCAAGCTCAGTTGGGCAAATATCTTGAATATGGTGATGTGGTGAAATCCACTGCTAACTTCTAAATCGAGCGACTCTAGCCGAGGAAGGAACATTCTCACCTTTGACTTCAAAAACCTAAAGACAAGGTTATGCTAATAACTGTTAAGTTCTAAATCCTACACACCAGGTTCTGCAACCTCAACTATATCGGTGAAAATATAGGTCCGCTGGATCGGTATCAAACAATATCAACAAATCAAGACTTTTCACCGGCTAAGACTTAGGATAAATAGACAGCCATAACTCAGAGAAAAATATCCCCATCTATTTAGTTGATCGAAAATCCTAACACAAAATGACTCTACAGGTCCAGCCTCATCTATCCTAATTGGTCACCTTCATTGGTCGCTTATGGAAAACATTATCTATCCAATCGGTCAACGTTCTTCGGTTGCCAACCCAAACTTGTCTATCTAGTCATAATTTGTTAACGATTAATAAGTCAATTTCACAAAAGCAGTGAGAAAGGATTTCACGTAGAGCATTCATTTATGTGCTGAGTTGAAGGTCCTCTTCATGTTGCCAATACTCTCATATATATATTGATCCCCTCTCACCATTCTCCCACCGAAACTCTATCACTACCATGTCCACTTTCTTAGACTTAACCAGGATTTTGAACGCAGATTTTATTATGTCATTAATTCAAAGTTTATCTAGAAGCCAATCCTGATCCTTAAGCAATCCTGCTTCGTTTAGAACTCAATTGCGCCACCAACACTGCACTACTGAGCCGAAACTTACAACCTTTTTTCTGTGCTGACTTCTAACAACTCGGCTCAAACCAGAATTTCAAGCCCAAGCAAATATGATAATCAATCAAACCATTGCCAACACAAAATATGTTAATTATCTTATTATTTGGCGAATATCGGAAACTGGGATGTTTTAATTTTCTTATACAAGGAAGGGATAGAGAGAGTGAGATTTGATTGAGGACGGTTTTAAGTGTTTGTTTATGTTATTGTTCAAACTGGATGTTTTGCAGGGGATTATTAGACAATGTTAAACTTTCCACTAAATTACCCACGACGCTAATGTACGGCACCGGCCTGAAATACAAATTAAATAAGAAATGAACTATCTAAACAAACATCATAACTAGATAGTGAAGCAAAGCACGTGCTTTTATCAAGCTAATTGGGGTTTGAAAGATCTTCAGTTTTCAAACCAAATATTCTAAAAGAGATATGCAGTGAACGTACTAACTAAAGTATATGTTTAAGCATTCCCAGCTAGTAGTATAAACACTATATTTTTTGTTTTGGGAGTGGTACATGTGAAGCACCTCAGAAGTGTCAATAACAAGAGGCAATCAATCAAATGAATTCCTTTAGAATCTTTGCTCTAATTTAATTAATAAAAAGGAACTAAAAGGCGTCTTGATTATCACATATGCCTCAAAGTTTCACGGCTGCATTGTCTATATATGAAACAATGTGGAATGAGATCCATCATGCTTAGAAGGCGCAAGCTAAACATGCATTTCTTTTTCTTTCTTTTATCATGTGCACATTATGAGTATGTGAGAGAAAATGTGGAACTTCGAACAGATCGAACTAATGCATAATTATATAGTTGAGAAATCAAAATACAAATTTCAAGTTATTTAAATCTTGAATTCGAATCCATAAATGTTGAGATCGCTATTGAATTATTAAAACTTAGTCAAAATTTCCACTTTAATTGTGAATAACTTTTGTGTATTAAAAAAAAAAAAATCATTAAATAAGGTTATTATAAAAAAAGGTCATTGAAATTGACCTTCACCATCAAGATGGTCTCTGAAATTGAAAATTAATCAATGTAGTCCTTGAAAATAGGTGTTGTAAATCAATGTGGTCCTTCCATCACAATTTTGTTAAAAATTCTGTTAAGTGCTGATGTGGTACATAAATGGGCCGCACAAGATTTACGGATTTTTATCACAAATGATCCTTGAAATTGACCCACACCATCAAGATGGTCCTTGAAATTGAAAATTGATTAATGAAGTCCTTGAAAATAGGTGTTGCAAATAAATATGGTCATTTCGCCCTAATTCTATAAAAAAAAATTAGGGGAAACTTGATATAGGTCCAATTTATTAAAATAAGTCCAATTCCTTAAATCTTATTATTTTATTATCAATAATTATCTCTTCAATGATAAGATTTATTATAAAAATCAAATTTCTTCCTAATTATCTCTTTGATTTTTTTTTTCTTTCTTGTTCTTTATCCCGTTTTAAACCCCATTTATATATTTTATTTTTTATTTATATAATCAACCTATATCACAGGTTAATTATATTTATCTACCTATATGACAGATTCTTTTTTATAATCAAGTAAGATTCATGTGTTTTGCTTGTAGATATATTATGTTTTTTTTCTACCTTTTAGTTAGGTTTCATATCTTACTTATAGGTATGATATACATTCATATATTTGTTACTTGAGTTAGGGTATAATGATTTGCAGATAGATTTATATCAATATATATATATATATATATATATATATATATATTTGTTATAAGATATTAATTATTATGTTTTTTGTTATAAGATATTAATTATATTTTTTGGGGTTGAAAATGCATAATATTAGAAGATTTTAATTGATTTTTAATATTTTTAGAAAATATAAAATGAGCATTAAAAAATAAATAAATACATATAATTAGGTAATTGGACTCACTCCTAAAAACCATTTATGTTTTTGGACCTGAATCTAAAAGCCCCAAAAGATTATTATGTGTTGATGTGGATTAATAATTTAATAACTAATTAAAAAATCTGTCTAAATACTTTTTTGCACGATGGAATTTTTTTTTCTTATAGTAGGGCCTACTCTAAATAGATATTTCTCAAAGGCACAATGCTTAACCAAGGCCTAAGAGGGGTTTTGGAAATAATTTTCAACCAACAATAGACGTGCCTCGACTAGAACCTTATTATCTCAAGGCAAATCTTGTTGTTCTTTGCAACACCAGATCACCAGGGGAGTGCCCAACAAGTTCTCCAAGATTAAGGTTGTGGTGAGGATATTGATTGCCTAAATGTTAATGGTGATGTCACAGAAGTCGTCGCCAAACCAAGCCGTCACCAAGGGTGATCTTGATCCAAGGCCAATTTGGTGAAGGGTGTCAAAGTATGTAAATATGGGTGTATTAAGGATTTTCTTTTTCTAGAGAATAGACAGCGAAGGCTACCATAGATGAAGGTAGAGAAATGTGGACTGGGATCAGAGGTGATTGCAGGACTAGGTTTTTGGGTTGATAACCTTTTTATTAATTATTAAACCTATTTGTAATTTTTTTTATTTAATTAGACTTCCGTACATAACAAAGTTTTTTATAGAATTGTGGCGGAATGACTACATTAATTTGAGACACTTACTTGCGGGATTACATTGGTCGATTTTCAATTTTAGAGACCATTTTGATGTCTCGGGTTAATTTCAGGGATCATTTTGATGTCATGGGTTAATTTCAAGGACTATTTGTGATTTAAAAAGAACTTATGGGGCCCATTTATATGCCACATCAGTACTTAACATAATTTTTAAAATAATTGTGACGGAAGGACCACATTGATTTGCGACACTTATTTTCAGGGACTACATTGATCGATTTTCAATTTCATGGATCATCTTGATGGTGAAAGTCAATTTCAGGGACCATTTGTGATAAAAACCCATTAAATATAATCATTGGTGTAATTTCTTAAACCTATCAACTATGTGTAAATGACATTATTTTTTAGGTCAATTTTTTTCGTAGACCATGTGGTGTTACGATACTTTCAATTTTACCATCATGATGAAAAGGTTGTTCACTAAACCCTCGTGGTGAGTCTCATTAGCAATTAAGGTCCAAATCTAACATGAAAAGGCTAGATTAGTTTTTTTCAAACCAAATCAAGAAACCAAAATCATTTGTTATCAGGTGCTAGGGTTCATAACTAATAAGCGCATACAGATAGGAAATGTTTAAGCTTTGAAAAAGATATTCAGAACTAATAGCTCCAGGTCCAACCCCAAAACTAATAGCCACATCAGGAAATCAAAATTTTGAAGGTTGTTCATAGTTTAATTACATATATATGGACATTTATACTTATTCCGTGAATCGGAGGCAGGGCATCGTCCCTTTTTTTGGAACAAAGGTTTGCTCTTAAGCCATTCCGGGCCAATGACTTGGTCAGGTGGGGAGTTTGCTTAGCGCAACACATCTGTTTAAAGATAACGCAGATGTCCTAAGATGAGCTCAACAACATAAATCTCGTGTAGAACAAAAGGGTAAAAGCTCATTTGGTTTTGATTCTTGGTACGAATACGAACTGTGAAAGCGTGGCCTATCGATCCTTTAGACCTTCGAAATTTGAAGCTAAAGGTGTCAAAAAAGTTACCACAGGGATAACTAGCTTGTGGCAACTAAGCGTTCATAGGGACGTTGCTTTTTGATCCTTCGATGTCGGTTCTTCCTATCATTGTGAAGCAGAATTCACCAAGTGTTGGATTGTTCACCCACAAATAAGGAATGTGAGTTAGGTTTAGACCGTCGTGAGACAGGTTAGTTTTACCCTACTGATGACAATGTCGCAACAGTAATTCAACCTAGTACGAGAGGAACCGTTGATTCGCACAATTGGCCATCGCGCTTGGTTGAAAAGCCAGTGGTGAGAAGCTACCGTGTGTTGGATTATGATTGAACGTCTCTAAGTCAGAATCCAGGCTAGACGCGATGTAGCCGCCCCGCCGACCTGCAGTAGGGGCCTCGACCCCTAAAGGTTCATGTCGATGGTTAAGTCATCGTGGTAGACGAGTTGCGGTGGCCGCCTTGAATTATAATTTCCACCAAACGGTGGGTAGAATCCTTTGCAGACGACTTAAATACGCAACGAGGTATTGTAAGTGGCAGAGTGGCCTTACTGCCACGATCCACTGAGATTCAGCCTTGAGTCGCTTCGATTCGTCTCTCCCATTTTCTTCCTACACACAAACTTTTCAAATTACTCATGTTTCGAGAGGTGAGGCTATTAGTCAACAATTGGGCAAAAATTCCTCACACTTTGGCCTATCCGACAATTGTGCAAAATCGTTTATCAATCTTAAAGTTGGCTACCAAATTCACGTTGGGACTTTAATTTTGCCATGTTTTTTTCTTCCAAGTCATGTCGGGGCTTTAGCTTTGCCATGTATTTTGACATCTAGCCTCGTTTTATGTCAACAACAAGCGAGGCTAGTACAACTCATGTGATTTGCTATGACATTTCAAAAGGCGTTCGAGCCTCGCTTTATGCCAATAACAAGCGAGGCTATGGCTACCTATGCACATTGTCAATGGCATGTTGCAATGCGTTCAATATCTCGACATTTTCCTTGCACAATATGATGCTCACCATTGTTATAATTTGTGGGTTGTTAGATGATGAATGAATGACAAAAGTGGACCATCTAATATTGGGGTCCTAAGTCATGTGAACATATTTCATAGTCCAAGAAAGCAATTTTTGTTATTGCATTGGCCAACCCAAAAAATTGAACGACGACACTTGAGTAAAGTGTTTCTTGGTCTAAAAGTTGGCTACCATCTCGCAAAATAAGTCTTGTCGGACATTAGCTTTGCATGTTTTTTTCCAAGTTATGTTGCGACTTTAGATTTGTCATGTCTTTTCTCAACTCATGTAGGGAAAATGTATGTCGTGACATGCCAAGACTCACAAAGTGTCAGCATAATGTGTGTCATGACTTGTCTTTGACATGCCAATGACAAGTGCAAAATTTCGATCATGACATGCCAATGTCATGTAAAGCCTCACAAAATGTTGATCAAACAATAAGGGGTTCATGGAGTAAACCACGCAACCATTAACTGGAGTTGGAGGAGGAGGAAGGCGGTAGGTGGAAGGAGAGAGGGACGGAAGCCTATCTCTTGCCAAATCTAATACAAAACACCAAGGGGTTGTGTGACACCCAAAACATCAGTCCCATCCCTCGTGTTCGCCAAGGATTCACATGAGTTGCTTGATTTTGTTGCCAAACGGATCCATCGTCGGTTGATGGAGGAGAAGAAAGAGGCCCTCATTCATATTTTCGCTGGATCCATAGCCAACCAGTCTCACCCTTCGACGTCATTCAAGTTTTAAACCTCCTTTTCTTTTAAGTCAATTCCAATTTCAGTTTAAGCCTAGTATATATCTGACGACATATATTTATGGTTTCTTGATTTGGTTTGAAAAGAAAAATTTAGCCTCTCCACGTGAAATTCATGTGGGTTTATTTGATAGGAGACTAACAATAGTTTAAGTTTGGACCTCAATTGCTAACGGAGCTCATCACGAGAGTTTGGTTAACAACTTTTTAACCACAAATGTGACATTAAAAGTGCCATGACATCACATAGACTATGAAATTTTTTTAAGGAAAACTAATGAAAAGGGCTTGAAAACTTTGAGTTTTAACGATAATGACGAAATAAAGCGTAAAATGAATAGTACCAGGATTGACTTTTTAGTATAAAAATGTGGTTTTTCGTTATAGTGAAACAGTACCAGGAGTTTTTCGTTAAAGTTCCAAAAAATTTAACCTTTTTTTAAAAAAAAAATAAGGATCGTTGCTAGTAATATACATATACATACGTTTGTGTGTGTGTGTGTGTGTGTGTAATATAATATAGAGTTACAGAAAACTACTGTATTTGCTGTTTTGTTTGTGGTTGGATGCTGTTTTTTTTTCAAAGCCTCACCTATGTAGGTATGGTTTGGGGTTGAGGTGATTTTAAAAAAAGCTACTATGAAAAAAAGTTCGGGTGTAAAATGTGTTTGGTAAATGTAAAAATAAGTGCTTCTTTTCAAAGTTCCAGCCAAAATAAGCAGAAAAATGGAATCTGCATTTTGCTGCTTCTTAAAACCAGCTTTTTTTCAAAGTAGGCGGATGAACAGTAAAATTTAATGAAACTTTCTTAAACCCAATTGTACCCTCTTTCTTCTTCTCGCTTTCCTCATCGTATCAAATCATCGAATCCGATTGTTCGAGATGATGAGGTCCCTCAGCGAGTCAAGTTCGGCACTTGTTACCAAGGTCGAATTCAGAGAACTCCATTCACTGACACAGAGAGATAGCTTGTGAAAACCTAGGTTGAATTCATCGTCCTGAGTCCGAAGCACGCAGATTCGAACATCAATTTCTTTTTCGACAACTGAGACAAGACGGGGAAAAAGAACCTAGATGGGAATTATCCGTCTTCATGCAGAAATCTGTCCCAAATATGTACATCAAGGAGGTATGCTTAGAGGTCTTCAAGTCCTACGCGACGAGGACGGTGGTGCCCGGGTTCGACGAGTTTTTCAACACCATAACGGGTTTGAACGGATCAGGCAAGTCCAACATCCTCGACTCCATCTGCTTCGTCTTGGGAATTACCAATTTGCAGCAGGTTCGCGTCGCCAACCTCCAGGAGCTCGTCTACAAGTAGGTCTAGGTCGGAATCACCAAGGCCACCGTCTCCATAGTCTTCGACAATTCTGACCACGCCCGTAGTCCCCTCGGATACGAGGCCCATTTTGAAATCACCGTCACCCGTCAGGTATTTTGGGTTTTAACAATTAGGTCTCGTTCGATTTTGGTGATTGGGAAATGGAGAGAACAGAGGGCTGGAGGGGAGGGATTTGGATCTTAAGCTGTGAAATCTGCTGGAGATTTTAATGATTGGGAAAGGGAGAGAACATAGGGTTGGAGGGCAATATATTACGTTGACACTAAGATGCCTACAATCTTTCAATCCCTATCAAGTAGGCATAACTATTAGAATTTTCAATTTCTATCTTTCAACCCTCCAACTCTATCACGATTGCAATTTTTTAATTTTCAACACCTATTATAGTGAAAACAAATTAAAATAACAACAAAAAGTTATCAAAATTATGCTCATCTAATCTATTCTAGTAAATAACAACAAAAAGATGTCAAAGTTATCAAAATAACAACAAAAACAAATTAAAATAACAATTATAGTGCAAAACAAATTAATTTAACATAATATATTCTTATATTACTAAATATTATAAGTTTATGTTATATTTAATATTGTTAATTTAACATAAATGCTTATAAATATTATTCATTTCCATTTTCTCATAACAATTCAAGTGACAAAATTAATTAATTTGACTAAATATTTATTAATTTAACAAAAATAGTAGAAATTTATCTAAGTACTTAAATTAGAATTTTTAAATAAATAAACTTGTGTATTATAGAATTTAAAAATTAAGGAATTAAGTGAAAAAAAACCTAAATTATGTATGTCACATCCCGGCCCGGGGCGGATCACTTCCCGGGCCGACTCCACCACCATAGCACGATATTGTCTACTTTGGGCTTACCATTCCCTCACGGTTTTGTTTTTGGGAACTCACGAGCAACTTCCCAGTGGGTCACCCATCATGGGATTGCTCTAACCCCCTCTCGCTTAACTTCGGAGTTCCTACGGAACCCGAAGCCAGTGAGCTCCCAAAAGGCCTCGTGCTAGGTAGGGATGAGAATATACATATGAGGATCACTCCCCTGGGCGATGTGGGATGTCACAATGTAACAATTCCGTCGTCGATCAATTCTTTATGTACTCAGCTAGCTCAAATAAATTCCCTACAAAAATAAATTGTAAATAAAAATTAAACATAAGAGGAGAAAATAAAAATATTAGAAGCAAGATGCTTATAATATTATTCATTTCCATTTTCTCATAACAATTCAAATGACAAAATTAATTAATTTAACAGAAATAGTAGAAATTTATCTAAGTACTTAAATTAGAATTTTAAATAAATAAACTTGTGTATTATACAATTTAAAATTTAAGGAATTAAGTGATAGAAACTTGAATTATGTAATAATTCCGTCGTCGATCAATTCTTCATGTACTCAACCAGCTCAAAAAACTCCCTACAAAAATAAATTGTAAATAAAAATTAAATTAAACATAAGAGGAGAAAATAAAAATATTAGAAGCAAGAAAAACTTACTGGTGAAGAAGGAATTAATGAACTTGGAAGAGCAAATAAGAAAGATTGGAGAGAGGAACAAGAAAACACCGTTGAGGAGGGGGGGGGGGAGGGGGGGTTTATAAATTGGAACAACAAATAAGGAAGATGCGGGAGAGGAAAAGAAAACACATGGGAGAGTATATAAAGGCCATTTATCCGTCGCCTACAACTGACCCTGGGTTTCAAAATATTTTAAAAAAATTAAAATCTATGTCGGTTAGAACCGACGCGAGCTTTAAAATATTTAAAAACAATAGTTAGTGTCGGTTATAAGCGACACGTCAACTTTATGTCGCTTAGAAGCGACGCGGTTGTTTTAATCCGACGCCAGTATTTAAAAATTATTAAATTCTGTGTCGGTTATAAGAGACATTAAATGTTAACGTCGGTTAAAAGCGACATAGACAGTTTATGACGTTTAAAACCGACAATAAATCCGACGCCATGTTCAGATGGTGTCGCAAATGTCTTTTCCGCCACCGACACAATAAGACCATTTTGTAGTAGTGAGTTTTACATAAAGTTTACCAAACACCTGAACATTTTTTTTTTGTTAAAAGCACTTGTACAATAAAAGTTTACCAAACACTTAATTACTTTATTTTACAGCTGATTAGTTTTACAGCACGGTAGAAGCAGTATTTTTTAAAAAGCACAGCAATACCAAACTAGCCCGTAATCCTAATATATCTCTAATTAAAAAAAAAAAAAAAAAACTTTCTACTTCCACATTCTCTTAAAAAAATTTCTCACACACTTTGTGTATGCCTATATGCTAGTAATATATATGTAAACGTGAGAAACATATGAACTTAGTTTCTGGACAAATTATCAACCGTTTGACTTCGCCATCTTTGAAAGTTTGAACATGGACTAAAACCTGATTCAAACAAACATGGAACGTTGAACCCTACAGTACTTTTCGGACAAACAAATTCCTGCCCAATGATCCATGCATTGTTCCGTGTGGTTTTGTTTTACCATAGAGAGAATGAGCTTATTTCTTGTTTACGAATAACGTATTTTGATTATACAAATTTTTTAATAGGAATTGTTTAACTTTTTAATCTTTATTTGCAGATCATTCTTACAAAAATCATTTCAATCGTAGATCATATAGTTACTAAAATGTATAGAATAAATCGATGGTGCAAGATCATGAAACATATTTATGATGAAAAGTTCATTTTATTTGATACCTTTGGAAAGATCTCCAATTCAAATGATTTTTTTTTTTTTTTTTGCATGAAGAAGAAATTTATTAAAGCTTAAAACATCTAATACAACCGTTTCCCATACAATCAAATTTAAAAGCCTCCATAGTTGAAGTTGGAAGACAAAAAATCCTAAAAATGTGGGTTGGCAACAATGAGGCCCACATGAGCTAATGCGTCTGCCACAAAATTAGCTTCCCAATAAATATGCTTCTAACTGATATGCTGAAATTCAGAAGCTAACCATTTGATGTCCTCTATCATAGGTTTAAGATGCCAAAGAGGCATCCAAACATCTTGCATCACTTGGATGACAAGCTTAGAATCCCCTTCCACCATCAACTTCTTCACACCTTTGTGCCTAGCGAGCAAAAGCCCTTCCTTTAAAGCAATGGCCTCCGCAACCAAAATGGTGGCGCCATCAAGGTTCAAAGCCCCTGTACCAACATGTTGCCCCTCCTCATTTCTAAGAACAAAAGCAGCTGCAGAGCGATCCAAACTAACCGACTCATCAAAGTTTAATTTTACATAGCCATGGAGAGAAGGATGCCAACAAATGGGGTGTTGGTGGCAAGGATCACCCCTAGAGATCTTCTTACAATTAACCTTAAAAAAAGATAAGCCTACACTTGTGGCAATGGAGATACTCCTAGCCGGATTAAGAATCATACTTCTAAAAACTTTATTATTCCTATCATTCCATATTTGCCAACAATTCAAAATAGCTTTACTAAGATCACTCAAATCATTGCATTCAACATTGTCAATTAGTTCCATCCAATCTAACACATTATTAAACTGAGTCAAATTATTCTTCCAAGGACCTACTGGAGAGAGGTTCCACATTTCTTTAGCATGCTCGCAATTAAGAAAAAGATGATTTTGAGTCTCATCCTCATTGCCACACTTAGGGCACAATTTGTCAATATTTTGAATAAATTTACTCAATCTCATCCTAGTATGAAGTTTTTCATGAGTAAAAACCCATGCAAAATTTTTTACCTTCGGAGGTATCATTAACCCATACAAATTTTTTTACCTTTGGAGGTATCATTAACTTCCATATGTTCTTAAAGGGCTTCTGCCTTTTAACTTCTTGATTATTATTACTCTGAATCTAAGTCGCTGACTTGATTGAGAACTCACCAGCAGAGGAGTGTTCCCACACGAAATTGTCACTTTTATTTTGAAGGGAAATAGGCACCATACAAATTTTCCTCACAACATCTAGGTCCAACACTTGGGACAGACGAACACTATCCCAACTTTTATTATTAATAAACTCACTCACTTTAGTGTCCCAATTTATGTTCTGTCGTTGATTTTCAGGAATCAGTTGGAACAATAGATAAGGAAAAACCCAATGATGGGTCCAAAAAAGTATATCCTCACCATTACCCATAACCCATCTAATTCCCCTGTTAATAACATGTCTACTATTCAAAATCCCTTTCTAGGCCAAAGAGTGGTTCTGCTTAACTTTGCAACTAAAAAAAATCATCCTTCTTTATGTACTTTCTTTTAACAATTTGCACCCACCAATTGTTATCATCCTTTAAAACTTTCCATCCTAACTTAGCCAAACATGCATTATTGAAATGATCCACTATTCTTACACCCAACCCCCTCTGATCCTTAGAAGTACACAATTTTTTTCCAAGCCATAGGTTTTAACTTCCTATCTCTCCCCCAAAAGAAGTCCATACACTCATTGTTTAAGTTCTAAGTTACTCAAATAGGACATTTAAAGCAAGACATGATATGACTCGGCATACTAGATAAGTTGGACTTAATGAGAGTTAGTCTTCCTACCTTAGAGAGAGTATTAGCCTTCCACCCAGCAAGCTTTTAATTAACTCTTCTGATTAATTCACATTCATTCACTAGATCTTTTCAAAACACAATATTATGAATGCCCAGATATTTGCCGATGGTGGTTTTATGTTGAATATGTAAAACATTCACAATAGCATTTCTAGTTTGGGCATTAGTATTTTTTGAAAAATAAAGTGAGGATTTGTGAAAATTTACCTTTTGACCCAAAGCTTTGGCAAACATATTAAGAACATGAAGTACATTCCTAGCACCTTTTGTAGTTGCCCTAGCAAATAACAAACAATCCTCTGCAAAAACTAGATTTGATGTTCTAAATCCACTAGGAGAGGACATAATACCAATATGCGATGTAGGGGTAGTGGCCATTTCGTTAAAGTGTCTAATTAACGGTTCCATGCAAAGAATGAAAATATAAGGGGATAAAGGATCCCCTTGCCTAATTCCCTTCTTAGGGTAAAAGTAACCATGGGTAGAACCATTAATTAAAATCGAGAAGGAAGTTGAAGTAATGCATTCCATAATTAAGTTTACCCATCTTTCCGCAAAACCAAATCTAAAAATCACTTACCTGATATACTCCCAATTAAGATAATCATATGCTTTTTCTAAATCCAGTTTTATTCCCATTGCTCTAGTCCTTCCTTTCTTACTTTTGAAACTAGAAAACATTTCATGCGCAATCAAAATATTATTATGAATAGAACATCCCGGAGAAAATGCCCCTTGGTTTCCAGATATGCAATGGTCGATAAGTGGCTTTAACCTTTTAATGATGATTTTCGTGATGATTTTATAGCTCACATTGCAAAGACTAATTGGTTTATAATTACTTACCACCTCAGGATTTTCCACTTTTGGGATGAGGGCAATGTTGGTATGATCAATAAGCCTCAGGATAGTACAATTTTCAAAGAATTCCTTAACCATAACACTCACCGAATCTTTGATTATATCCCAACATTCATGACCAATTCCATTCGGACCTGCTGCTTTCAGTGCACCAATTCTTTTAACTGCATCCCATATTTCTATATTTTCAATGGGCTTGAGTAGAAGTTCATTGTGATGGTTGTCAATACAAGGATCAATAATATATGCAATAGAAGAGATATCCATAAGAGTAGGGGGAAAATCACAAGAAAACTGCAATTTAAAGTCCTGCACAAAAGCCTGTTCTAGACCCTCACCCTCATTCCACCAAAACCCATAACTATCCTTAATCTTTCGAATTTCATTTCTTTGTTTCTTTTTCAAACAATTGCCACCGTTTGGAAATACCTTGTGTTCTTATCACCTAATTGCAGCCAATTGACTTTAGTTTTCTGCGTCCACATGACTTTTTCTTGTTGAATTAAGTTCCTCACCAAGCTTTATTTCTAAATCAATCTCTGAATCAACATTTTGGTTTTTCATGATGGTTTCTTGCACCTTAGCAAGGTCCCCAAGGATTTTTTCCTGATGCTCCTTTAAATTACCAAAAGTTGTTTTATTCCAACCTTTAATCAGATATTTGAAAGTCCCAGCACATGCCCTAAAAGTCTCAATGGGACCAAACACTTCATTGCATCGCTAGGCATTCTTAACAAAATCCTTAAAATCAGGATAAAGAAGCCACATAGCTTCAAATCTAAAGGGATAATTATTCTTATAATGATTTTTTAAATTGTAGGTTAAGAGAATAGGTCCATGGTCAGACCCATAAATTGGGTAGTTATGCAAGTTATAGTTCGGGTTCTCATTTAACCAATAAGTATTAGTTATAGCCCTATCAAGTCTCTCATAAATTCTGTTGTTATCAACTTGGTTATTGCACCAAGTAAAAGGGACACCAGAAGCATTTAGAGATAAAAGGTTTCCTCTGTTTAAAAAATTGATGAACCTGGTCATATATGAAGTTAGCTTGGCAACCTCCTTTCTTCTTAGTTATGTCTACTATATTATTGAAATCCCCCATTAAGCACCACGATTTATTCTTAGGGTCTAGTTTAAGAATATCCTCCCACAATTCCAACTACAACTATTTTTAGGAAAAGCATACACAAATGTAAAAAACTGATCTTGATTAGAACAAGGATCATTCACTAAGCAATGCAAATAACGACAAGTAGAAGTGATAACAGTAACTACAACCTTGGACGAGTTCCATATTAAACATAGACCACCAGCCCTACCAGTAGGGCTACAACTAAATATCTTATCAAAAAACCTTCCATAAAGTTTCCCTGGACCTTCTCCACATCAATTTTAGTTTCCATTAAACAGAAAAGGTCCACCTTAACGCTAGCACACAAAAGATTAAAATTACTTCTAAAATCAGGTCTTCCAAGACCCCTACAATTCCAAGTCATGCACTTCATTAATCTATCTCTTTAAGCAAATTCTTGTAGCTCGATATTTCTTCTCCAATCTCCTCATGGACTTTTTTACTTGGACATAACACTCTCATACTTGGCCTAAGGGAGGATATCGCAGCTTCTGTCGCCATAATGGATGCCACAACATCCCCCACAAGCCTACTTCCCTCCCCCACATTCCTACTTTCTTCCTGAATCACTACATCGTGACGATTAAACATACAATTACGAGCAAACATATTCAGCCAAGCTAAATTCCAGCACACAAAATTCTCACAGCAATAAACAATTAAAATAGTACCAATAAAATCAATCTATAATTGATTATCCATCAACATATTACCCAAATAAAACCAAACAATATTAAGTTTATTAATCCTATTAAAAGGACAAGCAAGCCAGGAACTAGTACTCACCTCTTGGATACAGCCAGCACCCTTCTCTGTCCTTCTCCAGTCATGTACCAGCTCCGCTCTCGCAACCCACATCCGCATATCAGTCTCGCCATCCCTAGGTAACTTACAAGCAATCACTAGGAGACAAGCAATCAGATTCAGAGCTCCAAAGCACTACCAAATTGAAGAGCAATTGACTCTAATTTGAAACGCTTGCCCCAAAATACCAACTCTTTCAAGCTTTCCAACTTTAATCAACAACCAAACAGCTAGGAAAAATTTAGATCTGAATTTCTTTTCCTTCCTCACAATAACTGAAGAACAAATAACTAGAAACTTAAAAAACTGCAGGCATTCAGATCCCGCAAGAGAAAACCCGAGGACCAAGCCCCAAGACTCCTAATCGAGGGCTGGTTTGGTATTGTTGTGATTTGAAAAAAAACTGCTTCTGTTGTACTGTGAGAATAAGCAGCTGTGAAATAAAGCAGCAAAGTGTTTGGTAAACTTTTTTGTAAAAGTGCTTTTGAAAAAAAAAAACAGTATTATAGTGTTTGGTAAACTTTTATGTAAAACAGATATGAAAAAAAGCCGGTTTTTCAAAACTGGGCTTTGCAGCTTCTTGTTTTTGGCTTTTTTTCACCCAAAACTGTGAAAAAAAGCTGAAGCTAAATGTTTACCAAACACAAAAACAGCTCCCAGCTTTTTTTGATATCAACTTTTTTCAGAACCACCTCAGTACCAAACCAGGCCTGAATACCTCAGCCTTTAAACCCTCTCACCCTTCACGGGAGAGAACACTATATCAATAATTCCCCCTTACCCAAAAGACTAATTTAATAATCGCAAGATTTATCGCAACTGGAATTGAACGAGGACGCTCTATAATCCATCGGAAAACCTTAAAATTAAAAACCACTTCCCAAAGGAAAAGTGAGAGGCGCCGCCCCCAACCATTTGGAACCCCAAATCCCAAAAGTAAAAATTAGCTACAATAAAATTTCCATCTTCAACCCAACAAGACAACCATCTGCAAAACAAACTGTAAAAAGCTAGACTAATTTTAAGGTGGCCCAAGTCCAAGGGATTAATCACATATTTATTCCAACGCACATATTTATACGAGTTTGGGAGTACTTTAGTTTTTATATTTTCCATAAAAGATTGAGATATGCAGGAGAGAAAGATGGAGAAAGATCATGGAGAATGAAGCAGAAGGTATATGGATGGACAAATTGTGCATATACTCCTAGCTCCTTTCTCTCTTTTCTTATTCATTCTCCCTCATTTTCTGCCATACGTTTGCCTCTATCTTCAACCGAAAAAGAAAAAGAAAAATCAAAATTGAAAATGAAAGTGTAAAAAAAACATAAAATTTAAAATAAGTGTCACCAAGCGAGCCGGTTTTCCTTATTAATAAAGAGTACTATTATTCAAGTAAACAACCAAAATATCATATTTCAAATTCACCGTCTAATCACACTTATTCTTTTCTTCCAATATATTGTTTTGGCTGACATATTTTTAAACTACATCGGTATCATTTCATATGACAAGTGATGTGTACAACAATTCAATAAATTCATTATTTGACATGACATGTACATAATCACATGTCCGGTGAGATAGTACACCAATGTGATATAAAAATAGGTATACCTAGCAGTTTCCTATACATATACAATCAACTTTATTCGATGAATATTATGTTGCAATTTATTACATACTTGTATATACTGATCTAGTATTGTAATATAAGCATATATAAGACTTCTCATATATAGTCCATGGTATTGGATCATGCTAACAAATGATAACAAGCTGGTATATATAGGAGCATGCATGCCAATGCGTAGCGGTGGCCCATGGATGAAAGGACGTAGGACAGTCTCCATGCATGCTCATTCAGCCGGCCGGCCGGAATGCATTTTGAAGGCCCAGTAGGTGGAACCGGTGCTCTGTCGATCTCGTAAAGCATGAAACCTGTCCATGCTGGCTTTTCCTTGTTTAAGAGCAACTCCACCCCAAGCACATAGGTTGGTCCACAGTGAAAAAAAATAGGTTGGCACCCCATAAAAACCCTCTAGCCCAAAACGTGCTGAGCTAGAGACCAGCCTACATGACGCTAGGCTGACATCATAACCACCTGAGTTTTTTTTTTTTTTTTTTTTTTTTTTGCGCCGAGTCCTAGCAAAGGAGACTGTATCCACCAGAGTGGAGGCCGTAGAGAGAGGTCCATTCGCTGGAGATGGCGGAGAAGGAGATGTTGGGCTCAACTAGGACTGTTTGTTCGCGGCGGTAGCAGATGATGGGCTGCCACAGTTGATCTGACACGACACAGCAAACGGTTCCGGAGGCGGAGATAATGGCAAGGGTGGAGCAGGAACCGAAGGCATGAGCTGGTGGTGGTATAACAGCGAAGAGGATGGTGGTGGTGGTGGTAAGGGAGGAGAAGAGTCGTTTCGTCATAGAAAGGGGTGGGGATTGATGGTATGGGTGGTGGGTTGGTGTGCTTTGGTTTGCTTCATTTGAGATGCCTGCTTCAGAAATGAAAAATCAAATTGTTATTTTATAATAAAAATTAATAATATTTTAATAAAATTGACTAGGCTATTTAGTTTTAGGGATGAACATGCATTTGGTCAATTAAACTGTTCATGAGTTTAACACTGTTCACTGAGTGGATTAAATGGGCTGGGTGCTAGCGCATTTTTTAGGGATGGACTTGCTCTAAAGGCCTAGCCATTGCTGGACTAGTGTTTGAGGAACTAAATATCAAATAGATAATGAAGATCATCTCAGCTATGTTGAAGAGATGGTAATTTCTGCTAGTTTGCATTGTGTATTTGTGTACGAGAGAGTTTTGTGTAAAGTATTAATTATGAATTTAAAAGGAGGCGAAACATGGTTTATATAGAACTGTTAGTCTCCAGCATGCATGGTCCATATTTCGAATTACTTTTGGGTATTCATGTATATCCCTAGCTTAGAGTCTCATGTATTGCTGAGTAATGATCGCAAACCTATCAGAAGATCGAATGGAGAGGAAAAAGGAAACGAAAAAGACCCAGCTTGGGGGGCCTGCAGGGGCTGGTCAATTTGAAAGAGAATTCTAAATGTTTTCCCAAGAATTTATGGGGTCGGTTTGATCAAATATAACTACAAAATATTTGTTTTTATCAAATATCGACTTTCTTTTGGGAGTTTTGGACTACTTTTCTTTTTGTCTTACACAATGTTACTTGATAATCAGAACTAATCTACTTAGAACATTCTTTAAAAATTAACTTTAAAATAAAATTAACTAAATTTGAAATCGTTTAATCATTTAATTGTTATGCAATAAGTAAAAGTACCACATTTCTTTAATTCCATATTAAAACTATGCCAACTTTAATCTAATAGTTAAATGAGGATCAACTTAACTAAACTTCGTATTTAAATTGAAAAGAAATTTAAACGAGTTAACCGAATAATGAGAGATGATGCGATGATTAGAATAAGTTAAAAGGTTCGATTCTTACATACTCTATATGCAGGAGTGCTCTTCTAAGGTCTTTATTTTGAGGACCTGTGAGGTCCTTTTTTATATGAGTCATCCGATTAATCTTATGGTAGTCTAATCTATCAACTTAAATAATCTATGTTATACTGAAAACACAATAATTCTACAAAGTGGTTAAATTAAAAAACATGTTTCGTGTTTAATCTTCTGTCTTCTTCCCCTACCATCTCCCTCCTCCACATCCCCTTCCTCTTCCATCTCTCTTTTACTCTCAATCGTTCACTCCCCTTTTCTCTTCCTGAGTTTTTTTTTTCCTTTTGGTGTATGAGAGAGACCTATTACAAAATTTTCACCATCATCATAAAATTTAATATAAAAATGAGTTCATGCATTCAAGAAGGGGGTCCTAAATTTCGAAACCACACAATCTTAAATTTTTGGTGCTTTGTAATTAACTGGGTTTGAATATTATTGATAAAAGATTGGATGAAATTAGATGTGTAAAGTTATTAAGGTTTTATGCAATTGGATTTGTTAGGTTTAGGATCAATGAGGAGACTAGGTTTTGCAAAAGGAAAGGATTCGACATGACGTGAAACCTACTTTTATTTATTTTTTATTTTTTATTTTTTTATGTTTTATTTTTTATCAATTAGTATTTTGTTTCCGTGTAACTGAAATTATTTACGTTGATAGCTTAATCTACCATACAATTAATCTGAGGATCTATATAAAAAAATAAAAAGAGAAGAAGAAGACGTGAGAGGTTCTCAAAATGATGACCTTATTGGGAGAGCAGCTCCGATTGTATATGTGGTTCCTTTTCCTCTGTTAAATAATATTCAAGGTGTAAACTGATATACCCACACTTCATTACTTTTCATATTGTAAAACCGATCAGGTTTCAAATTTTTTCTCGTAATTTAAGAACTTTTAGAACTTGAACAAAAGGCATGTAAACGGCGAAGTAGACAGTATGACTACATCGTTTTCACAAAGAAAAGAAGAAGAAAAGATAAGTATAACACAGGAGGTCACAAGGTGTTTGATTGATTTCCAAGGGATAAGCATTGACATTGTCTCAAAACAAAGCCAGAATATATATGAGCGTTGGTAAGTGACATGTTTTAGTCAAATCATATATGTGTGTGAGTGATCAGTTGTTAATACACGTTCTACGGTCTGGGAGTTCGTCGTCAATATGTCAGATACGTTAACTATGTGATCCATATATACTGTTCTGATATATAATGAAGATTATAGAACAAAATCTTATAACACGTAAAGACGATGGATAGCTTCTAAGTGCAAAGAAATTTCTTATGGTATATATGGGCGAATAACTTTCAAATTCCAAGGAGCTTAGAGAAAGTGACGAAGAAATGCATCACTAAAAGTTAGATAGGAGGAATTGGAAATGAATTTGCATGAGCAACTTGTGAAAGGAATTTGCAAATGACTACTTGGAATGTGTCATTTAAAATCGTTTTTACATATTGATAGAATTTTTACCACCAACAAAAGTAGGGATAAAACACTTAAAATACTTGCAAGAGTACAATGTAATTGTAGTATAGTCGGCTCTAGCAAGGTCGTTCTCCACAGGGATTGAATGAATAATTTATGTTAAAACCAAATCTTAATTAATTATTTGAAAACAAAGTTTGGAAAAAGGTGATTTTATGACCTAAAATATTAAAAACGAATTTAATTAAAAACAATTAAATAAATTGACAAAGTAAAGGAAACAAAAGAAAATAGTTTGAAAATCTATTTAAGCACAAGGGTTCCATCGTCATCTTACACAATCCTACGTAGTTCTTCTAATTACTTATGAATTACCTATGCATATTTTGAAGGTTAAGTTTTCCTAAAGTATGTCTTACTTGGAACCTCCAACATAGAATGTAAATCTAACATGCAGCTTGTCCTTGGTGTCCAGATCGAATGTGAACATGCAAGACTCATTAAGTTTTTTGAAAACTTTTTGAAAAACCATATAACCCTTAAGATGTGTTGTCCATCCTAAGAAGTTACACATATTGTGTGACATCACACATCGCCCAGGGGAGTGATCCTTAAATGTATATTCTCATCTCTACCTAGCACGAGGCCTTTTGGGAGCTCACTGGCTTTGGGTTCCATGGGAACTCCGAAGTTAAGCGAGTAGCGCGTGAGAGCATTCCCAGGATGGGTGACCCATCGGGAAGTTCTCGTGTGAGTTCCCAAAAACAAAACCGTGAGGGCGTGGTCGGGGCCCAAAGCGGACAATATCGTGCTACGGTGGTGGAGCGGGCCCGGGAAGTGGTCCCGCCCGGGCCGGGATGTGACAATTTGGTATCAGAGCCTAACCCTGGCCGCGTGTGTGCCGACGAGGACGTCGGGCCCCTAAGGGGGGTGGATTATGACATCCCACATCGCCCAGGGGAGCGATCCTTAAATGTATATTCTCATCTCTACCTAGCACGAGGCCTTTTGGGAACTCACTAGTTTTGGGTTCCATGGGAACTCCGAAGTTAAGCGAGTAGCGCGTGAGAGCATTCCCAGGATGGGTGACCCATCGGGAAGTTCTCGTGTGAGTTCCCAAAAACAAAACCGTGAGGGCGTGGTCGGGGCCTAAAGCGTACAATATCGTGCTACGGTGGTGGAGCGGGCTCGGAAAGTGGTCCTACCCGGGCCGGGATGTGACATATTGACCACAAAAAGCCTTAGTCAATAGGGGTAGATTTTTTTGCTAAATTGTCATGCCAATCGAATTGCAAACCATGCTATACTGATTTTGTGCCACATTTTTTTTGCCAATCGGTAATGGTACAGTATTGTACCTTATCGAAATTTCATGGTACAATATTGGTAATAGATACCATAACTATGGAATTACCGTATCATACCAAAAATATAATATAAATTTGTAAATTATAAATTATAAAATATATAATTATATAACACATATTATTTATAATATTTTAATAATTTGAAAATAAAACCCTACTTATATTAGCATAATTGTTGGTGACTTTGATCTCTTGAGTTGGTGGAAATCAAACACAAAAGAGTTCCCAATTCTTTCCCAAATAGCCGTGGATATATTTGCAATCCTCACTTCTACCGTTGCTAGTGAAAATGCATTTAGCCTAGGGAGGAGGGTTGTGGACCCTTTTAGGGCATCATTGAGTCCTAAAATGGAAGCGGCACTAGTGTGTACTAGTGATTGGCTTAGGGCGGATGAAGTAAATTTCTACAAGGAACCAACAGAAGATATGGTTCAATTTTACAAGGAAACGGAAGAAGTGGAAACAAGTAAGATATGCTTTAATTTTTTTAGTAAATTTGTTATTAAATGGTTTTCAACTTTAATTCTTCTTGCTACTAATATGTATTCTTTGTTTGTAATGTAGCCTTGACACAAGCTCAATCTTTTACAAGTTCAAGCCCAATCTTTTACAAGTTCAATGCCTCCTCCAAAAGCTTCGACATGTCAAGCTTGAAGAATTGATTAATGAATTTTACTTTTTGAAGTTTAGTTCCAATTTTCATTTGGTTTGAAACTTTAACTTCTATTTGGATCGTTAACTTCTATTTGTTTTGGTTCGTAACTTCTATTTGGATTGTAAGCTTAATTTTCATCATGAATATTGATACATCATTTGAATTGTTGTGTGTGTGAATTGTGAATGATGAATAATAGATGACTTTAGGTTACAATGTATGAGATAAAGGTACCCAAAAAAAAAAAAAAAAAAAAAAAATTTGCCCTTGAATTGGGTTAAAACAACAAAAACAGATTTTGTCCCAAAACAAAGCGGCAATTACCATTGCCATACCATGCCAACTGAACTATTTGGCAATACTGAACTTCGGTATACCAAAAGTTTGGTACGGTAATGGTAGATTTTGTCAAACCAAAAGTTTGGTACGGTAGTTGGTACGAGGGTTTTAGTAATTGTACCGAACCCACCCTTATTAGTCAATTCCAGAGACAACTCTCCGCCAAAATTGTATCAAATTACTTTTCTAAATATCCTAATGTTGGCCAATCACCAAGACATATAGATAGTTTAACCAGTGATTAACAATTCAAAATCTACATGCATAATATCATAAGTAAATTGAAAAGAAACTACATATTCTTACTAAGTCCTACATTGAAAATGCATAACAAAATATCAAAGTTCTCACAAAATAACCAATAAATCAATACTAAGATAAGGGTAAAATATACAATATAATATCAACTCATCACATACCTTTTGTAATGTTTATGTGGTGCATTTCTAATTCCCTTAATTTAATTTTTTTGTGATCTATTGTATATAATTACCTTGTGATGAATAGATGGTTGAATGCATTATGAGCAGATGAATGCGACTCTCACACTTCTTCTACTGTATATAAGCAAGATTATATTTCCAGCTTTTCTTCTCCAACAACTCAAATGTACTTGAATTTGAATGTTGAATTATGTTTTAAAATGTATATTTTTATTGCTATATATTTTTATTTGTCGTCTCCATAGCGTATCGTATCTTAATTTTCAGAGATTTTTCATATTGCCGTGTCGTATTGTATCACTGTATTCGTATCTGTATCCATGCTTCATATGTTGTGATGAATAAATGGTTGAATGCATTATGAGGCGAGTGGATGAATGTTGTTGAATGCATGATTCAGTTGAATTTGTGCACTTAGTGGATATTTTGGGCTGAATGGCCTCCAAATGCAACTTGCAAAGATCACACATTAAAAATTTAATTAGAATAAAACACAAAGTAAAATACTGATTAACAAAAAAAAATTTTGCTATTTTTGTGTTTTTCAATTTTCAATTTTTTTTTAAATTTTTTTGTTTGTTTGTTATTTTTGTAATTGAAATAAAAAGCAAGAAAATAAAATAAACGAAAATAAAAAGGAAAGAGTTAGAAAAATTGGCTTGCCTCCCAATTAGTGCTTTAGTGAACGTCTACAGCTAGACAAATGGGAATGAGGTTGATGATCACGTCACTTGCTCCTTTAGAGTTAGCCATGCCTTACCAGCATCATAAGGCAATGGTTGGTATGAAATGACTTGAACAGTGCATTTAAATTCAATGGTTGAATCTTTCATGTCCACCTTTCTGTGTGAATGAATCTTTGAAAGCAAATAAGATCCCTTCCAACATGGCTTGTGACTCCCTTGAACTGACTTAAATCTTGTATTTAATACCCATAATTTCTGCAGTAGACGAATTTCGTGACGAAGTTGGGCTGTCATTAAGCTTTTTCTTCCTTCGCTTGTAGATCTTAGCCTTCTTGTAGGATTCACATTGAATTTTTTTCAAGTTTGATGGACTGTGCAGGTGCACTGTCATTTCCAAAGCTTTCCTGCGACTTTGTGGGTTGCACTGCAGCATTTTGAAAGAGAATGTGTGGCATATAGACTTGGGTAGCAATGGGATCTGTGGGAATTTTAGGTCAACATATGCTGTTTCCTTCCTTAGGCGTGAACAACAAGTAGATGGCTCCTCAGTTCCTACACCAACCTCTTGATCATCATAGCTTTTCCCACAGTTTACTTCTTAAATTGTGGAGCATTCCTCCGAATCTTGTGGGCTAGCTACGGTTTGATTAGAAAAATTGGTTTCCTCCTTTTGTTGTTCAATATTCTTTTGTGCAAAGTGCCTATCTTGCTCCTTAGGATTTTCAGTCAAAGCATTAATGATCTGAAATTCTCCATTGCTTCTTTTAATGTACAACTTAGTTGATTCTACCAATTTGGAGAGTTCATCCTCCACCAAAAGCTTTTGTAGGAATTAGGCTACTCAAAAAGCTGCTGATTACCTGCTCGCATAAAAGTAAGATATTCAACCGTGGAGCGTAGAAATCGTAATTGGGATCATTCCAACGCCTTTGTGATTTGTTCCTCATATTAATATGCTCTTGCACAAAATCTGAAAAATATTCCCTCTCAGGACACTGCAAAACATCATGTGTTGTTAAAAGCAAAGAGCACAAATTTTAGGTTGAAATCCGTAAAAACCATGTTATGCTAATGAAACCCATAAAGGCGGTCTTCCTGGTGGTGACGGTTCCCACTCCATCGCTATAGTTCTCCCAAAATTAACAAACTGTATCCTAAAATAAAATTAGCAATTAAATAAAGAAAATATATACAATAATAATTAACTAAGAATATGGTAAACACAAATTATTTAAAACAATCCCCAGCAATGGCACCAATTTCTTGATAGGATTTTTATCACATGCAAAATTAGGGATAAAAACACTTAAAATACTTGCAAGAGTACAAGGTAAATGTAGTATAGTCAGCTCTAGCAAGGTCGTTCTCCACAAGAATTGAATGAATAATTTATGTTAAAATCAAATCTTAATTAATTATTTGAAAACAATTATGACCTAAAATATTAAAAACGAATTTAATTAAAAACAATTAAATAAATTGACAAAGTAAAGAAAACAAAAGAAAATAGTTTGAAAATCTATTTAAGTACTAGGGTTCTGCCGTCACCTTAACAATCTATGGATCCTCCAATCGTATCCGTTTATCGTATATCGTGCGGCCATTTTTTGTCAGGTACTGTTTGTATTCAATTTTAAATAAAAAAATTTACAATGAATTTTGATCGCATGATGTACGATGAACGAATACAATTGGAGGATCCCCGAGATCCTCACAAAGAGGATCCGGAGAGGATCCTTATTCGTAGTATAGGATGAATGCAAACTGTGAAAATCTTTCACGGCATACATATGTAGCATCTTTTTATGGCATGCATCATTCCATCTTCGTATTTATTGTCATTTCAGTACTTTAAAAAAAAAAATTGTTATTATTAAGGAGAAGGTGACACACCCCGACCCAGAAAGTCCACTTAGACCCTGAATCGAGCTGTGCTGGCCGACACCTGGAAGGTGACGAAGCCATAAAATGTGATAGTGTATAAAAAGTGAATGAATTTGAATCTAAAAGTGTCTAAATACCAGAGTGCGCTACGAGTGGGAGCGAACCCATTTCACACGTGATGTCAGAGCATAAGTAAGGTACAGTAGTGTGGGTAAGAATCATACCCTCAAAAATATCCATCAATACTAAGATTCGCCACAGATTCTTGTCGATACAAACTCAGCAGTTAAAACCTGGAGGGCACCAAACAGAAGGTGTGAGTAAGCAATAAAACCAAGCTTCCCAAAGTTACTACCTCTAAAAAAGTAATGCCCCTAAATGTAAAATCTGTATCGTTTTCCATAAGACAGTACAACATATATACATATATCCAAACCATACTCAGAAATGACCAAAACCACGGTTTGCCATCGACTCCACCATACATTAATAAGTAGGCCAAATGAACTAAATCAATACAAAGTGATATATCAGTCAGAGTCATCTAAAATGACTTGTACATCTTATCCATATCTCATCAATCATGGCTAGCATATAAGTCGGAGTCACCTATAGTGACCTGTACGACTTATCCATATCTCATCAATCATGGCTAGCATATAAGTCGGAGTCACCTATAGTGACCTGTACGACTTATCCATATCTCATCAAGCATGGCTAGCATATAAGTCGGAGTCACCTATAGTGACCTGTACGACTTATCCATATCTCATCAATCCTGGCTAGCATATAAGTCGGAGTCACCTATAGTGACCTGTACGACTTATCCATATCTCATCAATCCTGGCTAGCCAATAGCTCAATAAGTATACCTGCACACGAGTCGGAACCACCTAAAGTGGTATGTACGACAGAACTGGGTGTAAATAAATGCGCTCAAGTGCTACGATCACGTGAAGACTGGGCGAATAATCGCGGGTCACCTACGAGTCGGAACCACCTAAAGTGGTCTGTACGACGGGACTGTGCACCTACCTTGAATCCATGGTGAGCGTAAGGTGCGGGAGGTGAACATCACGTGAAGGACTGTGCCCTGGCCACGGGCGGGAGCACTAACACCGGGGTGCAGGTTTATGAGCTCTCAATGCATCTCCATATAACATGTGCAACTCATGGCAACCAGTACGACAATATCGAAGTTGCCTAACTCATAACTGTAGTCATGCTATAACGCAATCGATTCAACTATTACCATAAACTCACCTGAACTTACCTGGGTGTCCTGAGTTCACCTTTGCACTTGAAAGCATTCCCAATAATTATATGCAAGTAATATACATATGGATATATCATGATGCAATCTACTACTTAACCATGTCGTAGCATTTTCAATTATAAACAATATGGTGTGAAGTGTACAATCAGTAACGCCCTACTCCCAAACTACTTATTTTCAAGGATAATTATCCATGACAACCCAATTAACTCTAATTTAACTAACTAATTCACAAAACTAAAACTTGCCTTTACAAATTTCCTTCGCATTACTCAATTTCCCAAGCAAGGCTTTTGTCTCAAATATTTTATGGCTGCATCTAACGTCTCGTTAGACTGCCTACGTACCCTAGATAGGGATCAAGCCATTCGTAGTTCATATAGTACTTCAAGCATTCACAATAAATATGTATGAAAGTAATATGCCTAATCAATTTAAAAGTGTCGATAGAACTCTCAATAATATGTACGATAAAAAGTAAAAGATGCACTCACCTGGAGTCCACGCTATGATTCTCTAGCGCACGCATCGAGGCGTCCTGAATGATTGGTCCCTGTGACCAATTATCAAATCACATCTCAGAACTCTTATCCGTAGAATATGTAATTCACATAAAACACAACCTCAACGACATTCTAAAATAGTTTGATACCCATTGACCACAAGTCAACCGTCGATCAAAGATCGACGGTAGGGTTTACAACCCTGTATAACTTGACCCGGAAGATCCGCATATCAGATTTCCAATCCGCAACTCCCAACGATCCACAATATGTTTCTAGAATAACATATTAAAATTTCATTACGATCCAACGGTCAGATCTCCGCCAATTGCCTAAAACAAGTGGCCGTGAACATTTATTTTACTAACTTACAAATCCAATTCAGGAAGATCCGTAAGTTGGATTCCCGATCCGTAAATTCCTATAATCTTTAAATATTACGTATTATAATGTACCCAATTTTGGTGACGATCCAACGGTCGGATCATCGATTCACATTTTATCAAGTAACGTATCGTAACGAATTTAGGTTCCAACTATCAACCTACGTCATTCAAATGACAAAACTGAATTCAAGACATTTGACATAGCCTAAAAATAGCATTGGCGGCCCATTGGCCACGCGCCGCCGCACGCGCCGCAGCGGGTGGCGGTCGGCCGCCCCGACTCGCCGGAAAATTCAACTATTTCCAAAAATTCTCAAACTTCACAGAAATGAATATCTCAGTGAGTGGAGCAACTTTCATACCTGTTACGAAGTCCAAAAGTGGACGGAAGATGGTCAATTTTGCCCACGAAGCCGGCGGATGCCTAAAACTTCCCGACATCGATTCGTCGTCTACGGTGGTCCAACGGGGTCAAGGTTGGTTGGGTTTTGCTCCTGGGATGATGGGTTACAAAGCCCAAGTGGTGGCATCGGCCATTGCTTTGCCGATTTGCCGGAAAATCGAGAAGGGTGGCCGGAGCACCATTGATTTTCGTCAACTTTCGTGGCCTCAAACCGCCTCATACCATGGTTAATCAAGGTGGTTCTTGGGTGGGTTTTGTAGAGGGGAATGAGAGATTCAAGATGGTGGTGGTGGCATCGAAAAACTCCACCGGAGTTGGCCGGAATCGTCCTTGGAAAGTGGGTGGTCGCGAGTGGGAAAAACCCACGGGAAAGCTGGGATTTTTTTTTTTTGTTTTTTTTTTTTTGTTTTTTTTTTTGTTTTTCTTCCCTTTTTCTGATTGGGCTTCACCTTAAATAACCAATTTCTGATTGGGGATTTAATTTAATCAACACTAAACCTTGAATAACCAATTTCGAACGTCCGTAACTATACCGTTATAATCCGGACTCGTAAATGGCTTTCGCCTATGCGTTCACATCCATGAGTATTACAAGAATATGTTAAAAGAATAAGTCATACGTCTCTCTAGACGATGGTCAACAGAAGTCAAAATCCTTGCCTCTAGGGCAATTTCGTAAATTCACGCTTTTTAAATAAAATAAAAACGTAAAATTTGGAACGGGTTGTCACAGAGGGGGTGGGAGGAGAGAGTTCGAAATTGTTACAAAAATTTAAAGAGGTGGAGTTTCTAACCCGGGATATATGGATAGAAACCCAAAATCTTATCTACTAGGATATTCAAATGAGTGTGTGTAACTAATTTTAAATACCTAGTAACTATCACAATTTTGAAGCACGAATACCTTATGAAACCAATTCTACACTTTGCAGCAAAATATGGGGAGTGTATGTATAAAAGGACACTAGAACATTAGAGGAGAACGAAAGATAAACAGATATTTCTCTCCACTTTATTCAAATGGTGATCATATTCATTAAATAAAGCAAAACCTTTTTTAAAAAAGCAGGAACAACACACGGAACAAAAATTAACATAGTACACAACCTTTAAATTATTACAGTTCTAGCTATCTGAAACTTCAAACCAAAGCCCGAGAGAGTGCAAATTTGAATTGAAATCCAAATTCTTAGCCTATTTTAGGCGCTGAAGTAACAACGCCTTGCTCGTTAGTATAGACGCGGACCCTGTCATGGCGTAGATCAAAGGTGACAAAGGATCCTTCAGGTAATGTGTGGGCTTTCAGCGATGGATTTTCTTTCATGATTGCGGCTACTGCCTCGTCTCCTTTAGTGCCCACTAGCTCTGGCCATGACAACTTCTTCTCAACTGCAAAAATGAACCCACAAATTAGCACATAATCTGCAAATTAATAATTACAGATTAGTACAAATTTCTTGATCATGGTGGAAGCACAATAGTACTAATTTGATGTGTGTTGGAAATAGATGGAGAAGAACTCACCAGTGGTCGTGCTACTTGCCATCTTGATATGATGATCTCTATATAATCGTGGTAAAGAGTTTAATTTTGTGGGAGTAAATGGTATGTGAAGAGGGATTTATATATAGGGTTACACTGTTTGGCCTTAGGTTTTGTGTGGCCGGCGGGGATAAAATGTCTGACTATATGCTGCATTTTGGAAGGAGATGAAGAACTTTTGTAAAAAAATAAATAAATAAATATTGTCATTGTCTCAATAATCTATTAACTGATTTATTTAGTCGCTCCTGTGGATCGATTTTCTAAACTAGAAGAATACTATAATCTTATCCTCTCATCAAACTTTGTCTTTTTTGCATCCGTTAACATTTGAAACACTTACTAAATTAAATTTCTTTCGCGTCTGTGTAAGAGACACCAGTTTCATAAGACTCACCGCCGTGAATTTTCAAATTAGCTGACCCTGTGAGTGAAGATTGAACACAGATGGCTATGGCTCAACAAAGTGAAAAATTAGAAACGGTATATACCACGTTTGGATTCTTAGTTGCAGATCCTTACATCTTTCCACTTCGTTACCCGGAAATTCGTCAAGTTCCATACGTAGTGACATCAATAGGTTAAAGGTTTGCATAATATATAGTTTTGCGTCCTGACAATCAGTGAAAGCTTACATATTTTAATTGATTAGCTTACGTAATTATATAATAACTTGAGGAGGCTACTTCAACCTTGGATCTTTGCAAAATGGCAACTCCTGCACAAGTTCTTCATCTTGCAGCATCCTCATCTTAAGAAAAACTCAAAGTCAAATCCTTCAAGTCACAAAGTAAATTTATATACTTTGTTTGCACTTCATGTACACTTGTTCCATTTCTTTTCCTCCACCCTTCCTCCACCTCTCCTCATCCCTCTTTTCTTTCTAGTATTTTCCTTCTATTTCCTAAAGAAAAGTAAAAACTTTAAACTAAAAACTAAATAATTAAGAAATAAGCACTTAATTGCCTCCGAGTTGTTCTACCTTAAGTGGTCAAGAGCATTATCCAAGATCTTATATTCAGTTCTCCTTACTCAAATGCTGCTCGTATAAAAGATTTATTAAATTAGTTTCAGATAAAATGATATTAAGTTTGGTTGTTACAGTTAAAAGACTAGCAGCCGATATAACCATGTTTTGACTGTGTGTGTTTTTCTAAGTTGAAAAAGGTATTTTACCAGTGACATATATGGAAATAGTTAATTATTTAGATACAATTTTGGAAAAAAAAATTAATTAGATACAATGCTTTCAAGCCGTTGTATACAAGTTAAAAAAAGAACATTATAAATGACGTTTAGATCTGCACTTTGGCTATATGATTGTTGTTTCTGTTAAAAGTCACCATATAGCAATTCATGTATCATCTCATAAAAAAATCTATTTGTATATTTCATTAAAACTCAAAGAGGCATTCTAATTCCACCATGGTTATAATTAAAAATCTCTGTTTAATACGTTTAGATTTGCATTTTAGGTAGACTTGATTTTTGAATTCGTACTCGCTTAGTTTGGTTCAAGAATTCTTCTGGCATTATTGAAGTTGTCTTCCACCAAAACTGTTATATTTAATTGGATTCTATCAATGATTTCGTTTCTATGAAAAAAAGAAAAAAAAAAAACTTTGTTCATTAAAAAAACTTAAAATTGTTGTAGGCATAATTTACTGAATAATTATGGAAGCCATATGGAGAGAGAGGGTGCGGCATATAGAGAGAGAAGAGAGAGATGTGTAATTGTGGGTGTGTGTTATTCCACCCCATTTTGCCTTTATTTATAGTAGTAGGGAAGGTTAATTCCTTATCCTTTAGGATTACAACATTTAATAGGTAATCAACTCCTAATAGGAATATAAGAGATATTCCTAAATATACTAGGATTTACACAATCACATTTCTAATCTAATAGGACTGCAACACTCCCCCTTGAGTGTGTAAATACTCAAGTAAGTGGCGCATCAGGTCTTCAGTGATAAAGTAAGTACAGTTGATGAAGTCGTCGACACAATGAGCGAATGTGAGTGTCATATCAACAAAAGAATGCATAAAAAGTAAAACTCACAAAACCTTGCTATGGTAAAGCTCAAGGTGGGAGAAAACCCCATAGACTAAGGAGAAAAGTGAGAAGCTGCATTAAGTCAAAACTATACGTCTTTTGGACGCAAGTAGAAGAGCTCACAAGGGTATGATCAGCCCAGGATGGGTGCCTCGTTAAAACCTAGTTAGGTAGCAAAAACCCAATGGAAAAATGCTCCTAATCGTAGGGAAAAAGAGGACATTAAGATCAAGTAAGTATACTTCTGGATACTCCCCCTCAGTTTAACATAACTTGCAAATGAGAACTACAAGCATTGCATATGAATAGTTAGGCATACCAATTCCTCGGACAAGCTTCTGGAAGTTTGACTTCGGCAATGACGTCGTGTAGAGGTCATCGGCAAGGTTGTCTGGGATCGGCTTACATGACTTCAATCTCTTGATGCTTTTCTGATGTAAATGTGGACGCAATATGTCTTGGTGTTGACTTCGTTGATGTATCATGGCTTGGTCGGGTTGATACATGCAACATAATCTTCATGGATCGTCATCGGGACTCAATAATGGATGAAAACACAGCAAGTACTTCGAATATGCTCAACAAGAACTCCTAACCATGTCTCATTTGTGGCGTAGTGAAGTGAGGTGAGTCTTGAAACGATTCGAAGATTTCGCAACTAAGGTCATATCGTGGACCTCCAAGATATTGCGATGTCCTTAACGGTAAAGAGATAACCATTTGGGGATTTTGCCTTGTGCAGGTTTGATAAGTAACCAGCGTCAACATAACAAACAAGGCAAGCATCATTTCGAGGATCAGGGGGTTGGATCCATTTGAGATGCGTTGGAATTTGCCCTCATAGTACCTTCAGGATATGTCTTTAATACCAATTCAGTGGTTGCGTGTAGGCGCAGTGCTGCACCTTTACCAAGATCAATAGCGAATGAGATGTCTTGTCTAAATACAGTAAGCTAAGTACAATGAATTGCAAAGTTGAACTTTGGATATGGAATTTCGGATTCCATAACCTCTTCAAGGATCTCATTTGCATATAACGTATGAACGATCAAAGGTATACTCAAAGGTGACACCTTCAAGGTGTAGTTGACTAGTAGACCAAAATACCATCAGAACAATGCTTTAACTTCAAGTCAAGGCATAAACAAGTTTTCCCAAGATCTTTCATCTCAAATTCCATCTTCAGGTGTGAGGCAGTTTTCTCAAACTCTTCCGGAGTCTTAGTGAGATTCGTGTTAACGACATAAACTGTAACTTTAGTAATTTGGAATAAGACTTTATAGTTTAACACGCAAGGGCATAATTCATATCCCTGACTGATCAAATAATCACGTAGATGGGTATACCATATCCGTCAAATTGTAAGTGAACACCTCAAACAAGTTAAAAGGGTGTTTCGTGGTTTTGGAACTATTTGAACCAGTCCATGTAATTCTTCGGGAACTTACATGTAATTTTCCGTATCTATATCCCTATGGAGAAAACATTAACCATACTTCATAATGCTGCTGTTAATCACAGGACGTATGAAAGAAACCTTGTGTCGTAAGGCGTGCATCATATCGCACTTATTTCATTCATTTCATAACGTTTCCTTTCCCACTTGTAACATAACAGGGTTATCTTGGGCAGTGTAGGAACGACAGGTCTAAACATATTTTGGTAAGGAATTTGACCTAGATTGTAATTTCGGTTGTCCAATCAATTCTATGTTGTCACTTAATCAACGGAACATGGTTCTATATCGTCACTTTTCATTAATATCGGTAGCTACCATATAAGTGAAAACATCATCGATGATAATCTTATTTCAATTCCATTTAGCTCATCCAAACTAGTATACTGGACCAAGAACTTTAAGTCTCGAGAGAAATTCGGATTAATCTCATGAGATGGAAATGATTTGAGACAGCGATCAAGTTTAGATTCATTGTTATGCCATGTCTTCCTCTTCCAGGGAAGTGAATCCTACGAACCAAGTGATCTATCGTGCTCTAGGCCAAGACAGATTGACTGGCTATCCAATGGTGTACCGTACTGTCCAACAGGGGCGTCTAAACTGTCCAACATGGGCAACACACCCTACAAGGATGTTGACTCAACGTTTGCTAAGTACGTTTATCCTTGCATGCATGTTTGCAGCTGGTATATATCTCGTCACTTTAGCTAGATTAAAGGAATGTGTTTAGGGCAACATTCTGAAATCTAGAATTCATCGCATTTGTTTATCACACTTGTGCAGTATGAGGATTGAGATGAGACATAGTGGGCAGCGTCCACGCAAATTTGCATCGTTCTCCAGGAACATTGACGTTCTTATCTCCCCCTAACGGTAGGAAGACTGTCTCATTAAAGTGACAACCCGTAAATAAGAGGTAAAGAGATCGCGTGCAAGGTCTCAAAGAGAGCTAGTGTGAAGGAGAATCATGATCGACAAAAGATACACATCCTTCTTTGAGGACCCATGGTGGTACATTGCGACGGTGCAACTTGGCACATGAAATGCTCACTTAAATGCGTAAATACGAAAATCGTTAGGTTCGTACCCAGTAACCAACTGTAACGTCATATAGGTTGGGTGGCAGTGGGCCTAAAGGCGGACCAACATAACTGTGTACAAGGATTGCATAGCCCTAGGTAGAAACCGAAAACTTGGTACGTTTACCAAAATTCAAGCGATCATTTAAATTGTGCTTTATGATCACTAGTCGAGGCTCTTTGGGGTGAACATGGGAATTCAATGTTCAATTATAACCCAAAATACATGCAATACTTTATCAAAAACCGTCGATATAAACTCTCCGGCATTCTCTAGTCTCCCGAACCTTAAGGGATAAGTAGGGTGGTGAACCCTTAATCGGCCATGAGGTTTAGCAGCAATGTGTGTGGAAAAACATGTGACCAGTTTGTTGATTCATCAACCAAAATCATAAGTATTTATATGGTCCGCATTTTGGTTAGATTAGTCCACATATATTCCCTTGAATCCACTGTGGAAAGATGGTTATTTCGTATCTTTGCAAGGGATACTATAAAAATCAATTTCCTTAATGAGCATGCTTGGCAAAGTGTGCCTGTAGGCACAATATCCTTACTTCAGATAAGGAGATGCGTTGTAGCATCATGTTCGACCTAAGTGTCCCAAAAAGGTCGTTCCAAAGCAAATAAACTACTCAATCACCAGGCTCCAAGTCGGCCACATGTGGTGTTCGACCTAAGTGTCCCAAAAAGGTCGTGCCAAAGCAAATAAACTAATCAATCACCAGGCTCCAAGTCGGCCACATGTGGTGTATTCCCAGTTGGGAGACGATCCATTGGCCCCAAATCAAAGCTTCAGGCTCATTTTTTGAGGTGGTGCAAAGATATTTCACTCTATTTTCTTCAGTGGTTTCATTTATGATCATTGTCATCTTGAATATCCTTAAAAACTCAACAGGGAGAATTTAAGGTCCCTTAAATGGTGATTCAGTACCATTCATACAACAAGGAGTGTGTCAGTGCTCTTAATTAGGTTGGATAGACCTGAAGTCATTGTTAGAGATGTGATTTAGGTGTAAAAGTTAGTGTGCGTAGTACGCATTCATCCAGACAACTAACTTCCCCACATTCCTACCTAATCACGTGTTTAATTGAATCGGTCACATGTATTAAGAAACATGAATCAATTAACTCATATTCGAGGACAACATCAATAAGATTATCCATAAGTAAACCATACACCAAACTTGAATCCAAGAACATAGAAAAATGTTCACAAAGTAAGTGGTTTTACTAAGGGGATTCGGCCAACAAGGCCATCCATGTCAAAATTCTGCTTTTCCAATGATGTTTGGTGGAGCAAAATTAGTCTCACTTATTGACTACTAGAATGGTACTCCTTAACAACATTGGTAGGGGCATGAACAGATGCATAACCGATGATCTATTCTATCCAGACAGAAGTAGATTATGCAGGGTTAAGGTTTAGGAATACTATCCTTTATTCTTGAAGTTTTAGGTCTTAGGTACCAAGGATCACGCTTCGAGCATGATGCCATACCTTGGCAGGCCCTGATTATATGTTTGTGGTAGTAATCAGATCCAAGAATTTGGTAAACTTCTGCTGTCTACACTACTGCTTCATAAGCGAGTTAGAAATATGGAAGGACGAGAAAAGTATTCTCTAGTCAAAATTTGATCGGATTTATAAACTTCAAAATTGTACTCATTCATGGACGTAATCATGGTTTGCTTCAGGCAATGTCTTTCATGATTAGACAGTCCGTAGGAGCGAGCCAAAGAGCCATGGAATCCTCGATCAGGAGGTATTTCCATTTGTAATGCTTCGGGCACAAGTCTTCGAATGAAGATCATGGCAGAGGCTTATTCAGCTCTTCCTTGCCATAGTTGGCGTCAATGGTTTCTCAGCTTCTTGATAGTCAAGTGGAGATTCACGTCTTGCATCCCACATAAAGTGGTTTCTATTAGAAACGTCCAAATCAGGAAAATCGAACTTGTTACAATACGACAATCCACTGAATGGAGGGAATAAGATTGTGATTGGTGCTATGAGAAGGAATCATCCATAAGCATCAAAGTTAGAACATTTAAGTTCTAAGACATGGTTTTCATGAAAAACGTCGGGTTTTCATGGGTGTATTGTTTTATGAAAACTTCGGATTTCAAATACACTAAATTTGAAACTACAAGTTCAATTTAGTTTATGAACGTTTAGTTCATAAAAGAGAGGTTCCTGCAAGAAACACAGAATGCAATATACAACTAAGTGTAGTGGATTTGAGGTTCTTCGGGAACTCAAGTGGGAAAGCTTCTTTCCTATGAAAGTATGCGACGGTTCAAAGTATAAAAATAAATTATTGAATCGTTAATATCCAAAAGTGGGCTTCACGCCAATAATTTTGGATTAATTATCAAACTAATGGACTGCAGGTCATTTTTAATTAATTCAATAAATCGATTCATACAGGGTCTATTGTAGAAGCTAAATATTATTAGAATAATATTATCGGGTCGAAAATATAGCCCTAAAAAATATTTGGGCTCTGGTTAGATGCCTGAAGTGAAAGGCAGGGCCCAAAAGGGGCCTCGGATGTGGGCTGCAAGCCACGGATCAGGGGGTATAGGCCCAGCCATTAAGGCTAGCATTTTGGACTGAGGGGCTAGGCACGGGAGCAAGGCCTAGCAAGTTTGCTGGCTTGATAATGCATAGGAAGCCCAGCCGAATGACTGGCATCAAATTAGGGCGTAAGGATGACCGACCCAGCAAGCAGTGCGGGCTTGCTGCTAGCAATCCAGTGCCCCGCGGGACAAGGGCCTAGTAAGCATGATAGCTTGCTGGCATGAGCCGAGAACATATGAAGGTCCAAAAAGGAAAGTTGCAGGCTTCTTTGATGAATGTGGGCTACAAGCCCGAGTCATCCCAACTAGGTTGAAAGCTTAGGGTGACGATGTGCTCGCAACAAAGTTGCTCTCAAGGTCCATGTGAATGCTGCAAAGCCCAAAAGGCTGCTACCCAGTTTGTGCCGCAAAGGGTGGTGCCATACCAAATCCAAATTCCCAAAATTTTTCGACATAGGTAGGGTTTAAGAAACCCTAGAATTGCTTCTAATTTAATTTGATACTTTGACTCACATATTCCACATAACAATTTAATTGTGTGATGCATGAAACAAATATATATATATATATATATATATATATATATATATATATATATATATATCAGAAGGGAAATATAAACATAGAGGATTCATGCATCATGGGAAATGTTTTCATGCTTCATGGTCATTTCAAATCTCTCACTCTATTTTAAGCATACTGATTGGCAGAAAACAACAAAAGCCTTTGAATTTGTAGAAGATCCTTATCTGAAAGCTGGAATTGCATCTCCAATTTTATCACGTTCAACACAAAAAAAAATTAAATTAAATTAAATCAGTAGCATGTAGATCAATTCAATAAATATCATAAATTAATCATAAAAGGAATGATTAAAACGTAATACTCCCCTGATTGAAGAATAAACTCTCTTTAGCACATCATCAAAAGTGTGCTGATAACGTGTTGTAGGCATACTTTACTGAACAATTATGGAGGCCATATGGAGAGAGAGGGTGCGGCATATGGAGAGAGAAGGTGTGGCATATAAACAAAGAAGAGAGAGATGTGTAATTGTGGGTGTGTGTTATTCCACCCCATTGTGCCTTTATTTATAGTAGTAGGGAAGGTTAATTCCTTACCCTTTAGGATTACAACATTTAGTAGGTAATCAACTTCTAATAGGAATATAAGAGATATCCCTAGATATACTAGGATTTACACAATCACATTCCTAATCTAATAGGACTACAACAAAAATGACAATTTTAAAAACACTTGATATGAGAAAATGAAGAAAAAGTGAACATTAGGGTCGAATGTTTACTGCCAAAATGACAATTTTGTTTTTTTAGAGAAGTATGATATTCATTGATAAGAGAAGGGAATACGTACAAAAGAAGAACAGTTGCATACATAGGCCTCGATAAAAACCTTGCCGGGGTTTTCAACCCGGCCTAAAAGAAATAAAGCGTTCCGCACCGTAGAAATTACAAGTCTAAACTTTCCTCAAATATAAGATCAGTGATAATATCAGGTTCCTCAAACCCAAGCATTTGTCCATCCATAAAAAGATCCAACCGAACCAAACGGTGTGCAACCCTGTTAGCCTCCTGTTTAGTAAAAGACAGTCGCGAGGGATTGAGTGCAGAAAATGTCTAGCATCATCAATAACATGCCTCAGCCGAGAAATATCATCCTCAGAATTTTGTTGCAGTGCAGCAATCACCATCTGTGCATCCCCTGCAAATTCCACACAAGCAGCCTCCAGATCGCGTGCAAACAGCATGGCAACCCGAGCTGCCATCATCTCTGTTGACAGTGGTGAAGAAATTCCAGCAAGTCTTTGTATCATTGCTGCTACTAACTTCCCACTTGCATCTCTGACCACCATGCATATTCCCCCCATATCGCTATTCTCCTCCCATGCTCCGTCGAAGTTGCATTTTAACCACCCAACATCAGGTTTCTTCCATTTTTACAAAGAAATCTGTCGTGAAGCCTTTACCTTGCCATGCCATTTTTTGTATTCGTGTAACCAAGCTTGAATACTTCCATGAATCTCCATAGGCTGCTTTGAAACTCCTCTCCAATAATAGGAATTACGCTCCTGCCATATGCCTCAGCCGTACAAGTTATAGCCAAGCTGAGCAGCCTAAAGCAGTGGTCCCTGCCATAACACATCCTAGGCCCATGCCGAGCCGACTCCTGGCCTCAAACAGCTGACGTGCCGCACCACCTCGATGACTGCCCCGTGACAGTACTATCCAAGAAGAAGACAAGGAAAATTAAATTTTTCTTACATCGGTGCGGCACGGAGAAGACAAAGAAAGCAACGAAAGACGGTCCTTTGCACGGGTAAGATGTAGAAGATTGCTAGAGGAGGGCGAACAAATATCCTCTAAGCTCTCTCTTTCTTGTAGGGTAGAATCAATCGCTCTCCAAAGTTGATTTAATAACCCACTTAAGGTGGACTTAAATAGGCTTTGAGAGAAATTTATTTCCCTTTCCTAGAAGGATCTAATTTCCTATTAAAGAGGGAATCTACATCAAAATAGTAAGCAGTCCTAAGTTTCCTAAAACAGGAAGATCTCTACACCTGCTGCCCTTTCTTGCGAGCAACCCAATAGGTGTGGGGGCATTTGTCACAAGGCAACACGTGGATTTTTGGATATAAGAGGACAAAAATACCCTTAAGGCATACCGGGATTCCTACGCGCGAGCAGCAGACAATCATCCCTCAACCAAGTCGAAAGTGCCCAAAATAGGTAACAATTCAAAATCTATTTCATCCATCCTTATCCAATATTCTCCACAAGGTAACTCCCAAAATCTTTCCTTTTTATTATATTGATTAGCTAATCAATTAGGTAATTATTCTATGAATTAGCTAATTGATTAGGTAATTATTCCATAACTCTCAAATTAACACAAATCAAGAACCTAGCCCACAAACAAGGCTAGGTGGCCGGTCCTCTCTCACCCTAGGAGGTCGGCCATTCTCCTATTTAAACCCCATTCTTTTCCTCAAAGTTCACTTCCAATTCTCTTGCTAAAATTCTCTAAATTCTTCAAACACTTTTCCTCAAAATTCTAACTTTGGCATCGGAGATTCTTCGGCCAAAGCCCCCCTCATTCATCGTGGACGTGTGAGGCTCTTGGCCTTGACCAAAGGCATTATATTGTTTTGTAGGTGCAATTTTATCCAAGAATAAGGAGGAAGAAATTTGCATCCACAAATTGGTGCTTTCATTGAGAGTTGAAGTACACACACTCTTAGAAGACTCTCTCATAAAAGGTTTTTCTCTATTTTTTCTTGTCCATTTGTATATTTTTCGTACGTTCTTATTATTAGAATGTTTTATTTGCAAAGATTCTTTGATAAAACGTAAAAGAGAAATACAATGTCTAGAAATTTAGAAAATTCCACAAGTGAAAATTCCAATATTCAAGAAATGGGACTGCAACGATCCACGAGGCTAAATGTGATCATAGGTGGAGCGGCACGACCGCTACGGGGCTCCACCATGGGAACCCCCGTAGTGGCCACCACGGCCATCACCTGCAACAAGGTCCATGGCACCACCACCACAGGCTAAACCGTGCCATTTAAGCAAGCCCAAGTCGTGTCATCCAAGGCCCACAGCACCAAAACCACAGCCCAAGCCATGTCACTCCAAGCCCAACACGTTGCCAAGCTAATCCCTAGCCTCACACCCACGTGCGCCACACGCCGAGCAGCCCACTCTCGTGGCACAGCATGCTCCCGCTAAGCAACCTGCTCTCGTAGCCCAGCCTGCTCCCGTAGCCAACCCTGCTTCCGCAGCCCAGCCTACTTTCGCGACCCAACCTGCTCTCGCTGCCCAGTCTACTCCAATGGCATTCCAAGCAACCCAAATCGTTCCAAGATTAGTTCAACTGTCTCGGCTCCAAATTTTTGGACCGACAATCGAACCAGGAGCATTTTCACCACATTTTTCTGCGAATTTGACATTTCCCAACTCAAATCTCGCTCCTGGAGTCTACCACACTTCCACTGCTCAAGAAGATGCATTCATTCCAAGCTATTCCAACCTAAATGGAGAACAACACTTGTCTTGACAAGTCATAGAGTTGACGAACGCCCTTGCACAGTAAACGACCTTGGTGAACCAGCTCTTGTAGCGTACGGAGGTGTCCCGAAGTAGGACAAGGGTAGATAAAGAACCTTTCTAGTAGCGTCCCAGCAAGTAGCCACTCGACTAGCCACGAACCAAGCGTTCGGGCAGTGTACACTCCTAATTGGGCTCCCGAGATAGCGTATACTCTCATCTTAGCACGCGGAGGAGCGTGCACTCTCGACTAGGCCCACAGACAAGCATACATTGACGGTTGAGGTCACACTCCGATAGTCAACATGAGCAACCTTCCAGGCGAAGTGTTCATTCACGGCTAAACCCACAAGGAGCATCCTCCACCTCACATCGAAGTAGGCAACATGATGGACAGAAAAAACCAGTCACTCAATCCGGCTCAAGTTCAACCTGCAGCCTGCGAAGAACTCACTCGCTTACTAGAATGCACCGCATCCATGGCATAAACGAGTCAAACACATGGAAGAGCAGTCTAGACTAGCAAGTCATGACTGGGGGCAGTCGAGAGCTCTGCTACCTTAACAAAGGCAAATTCAGGAAGAAGTAGAGAGACTCTTGACCAAGCGATTGTGTGATTTCCAACGCAATGAGTTCACCGATGAAACACTACGACAGAACATGACCAACATAAGTAAGTCACCATTCACGGACGAGATCGAGCAGGCAGAGCCACCACGCGAGTTCACCATGCCACATTTCACATTTTCAAAGGGGATAAAGACCCGAATAGACACTTAAAGCACTACCAAAGTGCAATGATCCTCTATCGAAACAACGATGATCTCATGTGCAAAATATTTGCCACCACTCTACAAGGCGAGGTGCAAGATTAGTTCTACACCCTGTTGCCACAATCTATCCGGAGTTTCGACAAACTTTCTTTTGTTTTCACCAAAGAATATTCATCCTATCACTCAATCAAAAAGAAGTCCGACCATTTGTTCAATGTCAAGAAGAACCCAAAAGAATCGCTTCATGACTATGTGAAGAGGTTCAAAGCAGAGAAGACAAAGATAGTCAGATGCAACAACTTGATAGCTAGAGCAGTCTTCCAAAAAGGACTTCCAACAGACCACCCGCTATTCGAAAAATTGATCATGAAAGAAGATCTAACTTTAGCAGACTCTTTCGCTTTGGCAGAGAAGCACGCACTTTGGGACGAGGCTCGTCAATGGACATTCAAGGACTTGAAGAAATACCCGAAATCACATCCCTACTATCCAAACCGGAAGCAAATGAGGACTTATTCACATGTTTGACGGTATCTAAAGCAACAATAAGCTCTACCATCATACGAGAAGAGCTGGGGGCCCGACTACCTGTATTTCACAGTTCAAAGCTCTTCTCAATGCTATCAAAAATTCAAAAGCTAACTTTGGCGATAGTTGTTGCAACCCGAAAGCTCAAGTTTTACCTTCAAACGTACGCAGTCATCCTTATGACGCATTATTCCGCCCAATCCAGACACGCGACGATAAAAGCGTAGGCCCTGGTTGATGCAAAGTTTAGTGATGAACGCAACAACGTGGCTCGAAAGACACGCCAAAGGCAAACGAACATTGGAAAGACACACTCGGAAGCAAGTTTTGTCCTCGTCGCCCCAAAAGATTCTACATAGAAGCAACATGTACCAGCAGTTAAGCACTACTCATGCTGCACGTCACACGGCCCTAGCCGACCTTTGCTCCATAATTTAGCCCTAGAATGGTCCAATACCAGCAGTTAAGCATCTCTTGCTACATGTAACATGGCCTCAACTCCATGACTCCCTACCATACGTTCACAACTTAATAGAATGGCCCAACGTCGCCCTGAAGGTAGCCGAGCACGCCCTAGCTACACTTGCTTTACCCGATGAAGACTTCTGGCATTTACATGTTGACGGCTTATCCAACTACAAAGGTTCGAGAGCAAGCGTAGTCCTTATCACCTCAGACGATTCAATACCCAAATAGGCAATCACTCTAGGCTTCAAAGTACCCAACAACGAAGCAGAGTACGAGACCCTACTAGCAGGCCTCTGAATGGCAAAAGACTTGACGATAAACAACGCTTACGTGAATGCACTAGCCGGCCTAGGCTCTGCCCTCGACCACTAACTTAAACACTCTATCCCAGAGGAATATCTAAACAAACCAAGCATAGAGGCGAAGCCAGTAGCTGAGGTGTCACAGGTTAGTACAAATCCAAACTGGCAAGATTCCATTATAGATTATTTGGTCAATGGCACATTCCCCATGGAAGATTGAAGTCTAGGAAGCTCCAAATCAAGACAGCACACTACTACATGTGGAATGGCATTCTCATCAGAAGATCCTACACCAGACCACATCTCCGCTGTCTAGTGTTGCTCGATGACTTGAAGGTTCTAAGCTCAATCCACAAAGGCGTTTGTGGAAATCACTCTGAAAGTCGATCCTTTGCAAAATAAGACTTTTGACGCAGGCTACTATTGGCCTACCATGTACCAAGATGCTAAGGAGTTAGTACAAAAGTACGACCGCTGCCAATGTTACAAGCCGATACCAGCACTACCTGCCAGTGAACTACACCCGCATACGAGTTCTTAGTCGTTCATGCATTGGGCAATCGACCTGGTAGGACTTATGCCGCCTGCTACTAAGGGCAGAGGCATGATGATCGTGGCAACTGACTACTTCACAAAATGGGTAGAAGCAGAGCCCAAGATTACCACAACTCAAACGGACATATAACACTTCATATGGAGGAACGTCATTTGCCGATTTGGAATCCTCGGTCCATACAACGACCCATAATTCGTGGGTAAAGATATGGCGAAGTTTTTCCAAAAGTATGGCATCAAGCAGCACACGTCCACGCCAAGATATCCTCAAGGCAATAGGCAGGCCAAAGCATCCAACAAGATGATCATCGACTGCCTCAAGAAATCCCTCAACAAGAAGAAGGGAAAATGGCTAGACGAACTCTTCGGATATCTATGAGCATATCGCACCATCAAAAGACAAGTAATTGGTGAGACTCCTTTCTCTTTAGCATTTGGCTCAGAAGCAAACATTCATCCCAATGTTATCAAGCCAAGTATCATCGCTCTACTACCAAGCATTGAGCAGAACATCACCAGCATCCAAGCTTACCAGCAACAGTTTTTCTCCAGCTACAACAAAAAGGCCAAGATCTGGCAGTTCCAGCCCGAAGATATAGTCCTTAGAAAAGCCTTCATCACTGCCCATAGAGAAGGCTCCAAAATGATGGATCCTATCTAGGAAGGTTCTTACAAGATCAGCAGAGTAGGTGGTAAGAGTAATTACACCCTCGCCACTATGAAACGGCAAAAAGATTGAAAAACAATGGAGCGCCTGTAATCTGAGGAAGTACCATGTGTGACCTTCCACTACATTAAAGCCGAAAGACTCAAGCAGCTCGACGAGCACTACCTGACAAGCCGAAGACTATCCAGTTGTTATGCAGTTCCTACCTTATAGCTAAGTTCTCGTTTGTTTCACTCGTTTTTCAATGAGGAATTCAGAAATAATTACAACTTAGCTCAGCTGCATACTTACAATAAATGATCATTCATGCACTTCAAAAGAAGACCCTACCCTTTTTAGGGACTCATCGTAGGAATTGCGCCCGCCGAGGGACCAACCATGCTCTCCAGTGCGAAAAAGTAAACCAATTCCCCGACATCCACATGGGTCAGCTCTCCAAGACATGAGGATAAACTCTACATTCTTAATAACCAGACATGGATGAGCCTGGCTGCCCTAGTATAACTAGATGCATGATCGCTTGTGCCGGGATTCCTAGAAGTAGCCACAATGATCTTTTTCAAGGCTTAGCTAAATGAAGGATTTTGGGTCTCTTGGCCTAATTCATGGGGAATCGAGCCCTAGAGACAGAGGAGGCATATTACGCAGTACATCCGATTGACGGCTACCCTTGAACCCTAAAGCTGCTACCGAGTGCACTAAGGTAGCCTACGGTTTCTAGAATACTGCTTATGGCTTGCCCTTCGAGCAGTAAAGCCATGCTAGACTTATAAAACCACACATTCTTGTGAAAGGTTAAACAAGCTAGCGTGCATATACAAAACTTTATCTACTGCCGACATGCTACGTAGTCGATAAGCTTCACCTCTGCAAAGCGCGGAACAACTTATACCAAGTCCTAAAGTGTTGTGACACTTGCTATGCAACCTACGAAATTGGAGAAATCCAAGGTTAATAGCCTAGTGGTTACGAGGATTTGTCTACTTCTGTAAGTAAGACATCCGACTGCCAACCCTATGGCTAACAACTTTGCAAAGTTCCACACCAACACATACGACTGCATAGGCTACGCGGGCCTGTCTGCTTATAGAAAAGTAGCACGCCTGCCACTGGTCGATAAAGTCTAAAGGTTATGGCATGAACAAAAGAAGCGAAAATGAAGAAAACATGTTTATAAACAACTAGCAAAGGCCGAAGGAGTTCAAGAAAAACAAGAGCTACAAGGAAAAACAAAGAAAATCCTAAAGGCTACCTATAAGACTACACTTCAGCAGCTTGGACATCCCACGACTACTTAGTCACCACACCTTTAACAGCAGTGACGCTCTTAGCAGCTGCATTATCCAGCACTTCACCCCCAGCTGCCTTAGCCTGGGCACCAACTTCTTCAACTACTTCACCAATGGAAGCCTCAAAAGTAAAAGCAAGCAAGTCTTCTGGAGAAATAGAGAAGGTCTTGAAACCTCGAGCCCATCCTTCTCACCCTTCAGTTACTCATTCTCCTCGAGCATACCAACACGGACACACTGCAGCTCATCCACTTCCTTCTTCAGACTTTTGTTGATCTTCAATACACCTTAAAGTTCCAACACTTGGGGTTCAAGCCTATCTACAATTCTCTTGAAGTGCATCACTTGATTATAAGCAGCAATCAACTCTTCATCCTTTGCATAAGCAGCGAAACAAAGCTCAGAAACTGCAAACTCAAGATCTTGAATCTGAGGTATGTAACATCCAATCTCCTTCTCTGCACTTTCATACTTAACTTGGGTCGCATCAAGCCTAGTCTTCAAGTCAACGATCTTTTGGCAAGCGGTCTCAAGCTGCAGAGAGGTGGGGGCAAAAATATTAGACCTCTTCAAAGCAACGAGCTCAGAGTCCAACCTCTTGATCTCCTCGGCCGAGGAATAAGCTTCAGCTGCCATAGTCTTCACCACCTCTTTGGCAGCCTTGCTATATAAGCATCATAGCAAGTAGAACAGTCATTCTTTATTGGGTCGTATGTTTCACAAAGGAACTTGGGCAAACAAACATTTCTAACGCCATCAACAAACTTGGCACAAGTGTCTATATCTTTAAGCATATCTGGTTTCAAAAGCACACAGATCTCAGCAACCTCCCCAGAAGCAAGCTTAGTGGATTTCTCAAAGCTACCCACGCGAGCAATCTCCTCTTTCCCAGCAGGCGAATCAGTCTCAGCAACAGAGGGAGTGAGCCTTAGCACCACTTTAGCAGCAGAGTCCACCTTATCGCTTTTCATAATATCAAGCTTTTCCAAAGGAGAATTGGACTTAGCTCCCAACGGATGTCTTGGCACGGACTTCGGCACTGAGGGCATAACGAGACCTTTACACTGAGTAATATCAGCATTCGAATTAGCCATTCTAGACATAGCAGGCACCACAGGTTCAGATCTAGCAGCTTCATTTTTCCTTCCATTGGAAGAGGTCATGTCAATCACAGGCCTCTCGACAGCAGGCGAACCCTCACAAGCAGCGGAAGAAGTCTTTGGTTTGTTCTCAGCCGGCATCTCTTGAGCAGGTGGAGAAGATCTATTTTCCCACATTCACTTGCAGCGGGATCCACAAACAGTGATTAGACGAGCCAATGCATCTGCCTTGATCCTATTCATCTCCTCTCTCGGGAGGAGCCCATATTTTTCCCAGCGAAGAGGATTAAGCAGTCAACGCCATTCAAGGTACTTAACATGAGAGCTCAACCCATACTGGCTTTTCCCCCAATTTTTTCTCTCGAACTAGTAGGTAAGAAGCCTGCATACACATCAACCCATGAGGACCGCGACTTTCTCATTTCTCCCAATCACCGACCTGGCCCATGTCAGGTTCGGTAGCCCAAAGGACATGAGCCATGCGGATCGCCTAGCACTACGCCCTAGCCACACAAGTTGCCCTTGGCTCTAGCCAATCTAAGCAGCCTAAAGCAGTGGTCTCAGCAACAACACATCCTAGGCCTATGCCGAGCCGACTTCTGGCCCCTGCTAGCTGATGTGCCGCACCACCCCGATGGCTGCCCCACGACAACACTATCCAAGAAGAAGACAAGGAAAATTAAATTTTTCTTACATCGGTGCGCCACAGAGAAGACAAAGAAAGCAACGAAAGACGGTCCTTTGCACGGGCAAGATGTAGAAGATTGCTAGAGGATGACAAATATCCTTTAAGCTCTCTCTTTCTTGTAGGATAGAATAAATCGCACTCCAAAGTTGATTTAATAACCCACTTAAGATGGACTTAAATAGGCTTTGAGATAAATTTATTTCCCTTTCCTAGAAGGATCTAATTTCCTATTAAAGAGGGAATCTATATCAAAATAGGAAGCAGTCCTAAGTTTCCTAAAACAGGAAGATCTCTACACCTGCCGCCATTTTCTGCTAGCAGCCCAACAGGTGTGGGGGCATTTGTGGAGCCAAAAATAATCACAAGGCGACAAGTGGATTTTTGGATATAAGAGGACAAAAATACCCTTAAGGCATACCGGGATTCCTACGCATGAGCAGCGGACAATCATCCCTCAACCAAGTCAAAAGTGCCCAAAATAGGTAACAATTCAAAATCTATCTCATCCATCCTCATCCAATATTCTCCATAAGGTAACTCCCAAAATCTTCCCTTTTTATTATATTGATTAGCTAATCAATTAGGTAATTATTCTATTAATTAGCTAATTGATTAGGTAATTATTCCATAACTCCCAAATTAACACAAATCAAGAACCTAGCCCACAAACAAGGCTAGGTGGCCGGTCCTTTCCCACCCTAAGAGGCCGGCCACTCTCCTATTTAAACCTCATTCTTTTCCTCAAAGTTCACTTCCAATTCTCTTACTAAAATTCTCTAAATTCTTCAAACACTTTTCCTTCAAAATTCTAACTTTGGCATCGGAGGTTCTTCGGCCAAAGCCCCCCCCCCCCCAACATTCATCGTGGGCACATGAAACTCTTGACCTTGACCAAAGGTGTTATATATTTTGTAGGTACAATTTTGTCCAGGACACAAGAAGGAAGAAATTTGCATCCACAATAACCATATCAAAACTCTCCCTTGCCATGGCATGTGCTAGACTCCCAAGCGAATGCCAAGCGGGCTTGAGAGCCACATGATAATTTTGTTAAATTCAAATAGTCATAGCTATAGCTATAAAAGCTAAGACTTCTCAAACAGCAGCAGGAATAACGTATGGAAGGGAATTAATATTGCACAACTTTTATTTTCTTATTAGTACCGATTACCCTGTGAGGTGGAGAATTTAGGCTATGTTATACAATGAGACATCATAATAACTTAGTGTCGAACTTATTATATAAAAGAATAAAATCTAAAATTTCACACTTACAAATAAAAAACATCACAAGTTCTTCTCCCGTCACTACAAACACCTTGTTAGCCTATCTTAGGCGCTGAAGTGACAACACCTTGCTCATTAATATAGACACGAACCCTGTCACTACGAAAATCACAGGTGACAAGGGATCCTTCATGTACTGTGTGGGCTTTGAACAATGGATTTTCTTTCATTATTGCGGCTATTGCCTCTTCTCCTTTAGTGCCAACTAGATCTGGCCATGACAACTTCTCAACTGTAAAATATGAACGCACAAATTAACACATATCGTATACATAATTAAATATTTATTAAATTTCTTATGATGGAAACAAAATACTATTAACTAGATTTATTGGAAATCAATAGAAAACTCACCAGTTCTTGTGCTATTTTCCATCTTTGATTCGATGATTTATGATCTTTGTAAACAGTTTTGTGGGAGTAAATGGGTATTTGAAAGGGGATAATACGATGTTCCCTATATATGGGCTGAACGGTTTGGACTTCGGATTTGTGTGTGGCTAGCTGAGATAAAGAAGTCTGACTATATGCTGCGTTTTGGCAGGAGACAAGGATTTTTTTTTATTTAAATTAAATAAAAATACAAATGCGATCGGCAATTGTGAAATTTTGGCGGATTCTTTTATTTGTTTTTTCTTGTGTATTGCTCAATCAACGACATATGGAGCTGCATCTTTTTCCTTTGTAGTGGCTACGCAGAAAAGGACGTACATAAAAATACATTTGTCATTTTCAATTTCCATGCGCGGATGAAAGTAAGTATAATTTCAAAGCAAAATGTCTTTAATCTTCATCAATGCATTAAAAGCGTGAGGCGTGGGCGAGGCATCCGAGGGATAGCCGAGCCTAGGTGTGAGGCGAAGTCTCACGGGATCTAAATTTTTTAATATATACTCTGAGCGTACACATATATTATATTAAAAAAAAAAATTATTAATCAATAATCACCATGAGCACACACATATATTATAAATACAAATACACACACACACACACATATATATATATACACATATATTATATTATATATATATATAATAGAGGATGAAAAGCACAATGAGCACACATATAACAATGCACACAAACTGCACATACATCCTTTATATAAAAAATAAAAATAAAAAAACAAGGCAGAGAGATGATAGTGCAAGGAAGGCGTATGAGGTAGTTAAAACCCTACCCAAAATTTGGGTTTGGGAGTATTTTAAAAATAAATAAATAAATAAAATAAAATAAAAATTCCCCTAAGGCGCGCCTAGGCGGGTCCGGTACCTTCCGCCCACTCCCTCAAAACAGAGGTGGTAACCCTCAAGCCTAGCCTCACAGAGTGCCTAGACGCACCCTGAGGCGAGCCTTTTAAAACATTAATCTTCATGTCTGAACATGTTTACTAGGATGGAATGTGAATTGGTGTATTAATCTGATGGGAGTGTCTTGTATTGGACATGTGAACCTCGCATCAAAGACTTAACAACACATGAAGCAATAACATGTATATTTATAATATAAACGCTTATGCAAAAACTATCAAGAACCCCATATGGCAAGAGGTCATGGCCTCTAAACTTCGAGCTTTGGAAGCCAACCATACTTGGACTTGGATTCTCACTTCTCTACCTCTCGGCAGGGAGCCCATTGGATGCAAGTGAGCTTACAATATAAAGCACCGTTCCGATGACACTATCGAGCGCTACAAAACCTGTTTGGTGTCCAAAAAGGTTACACTCAACTTGAAGGGATCTATTATCACAATACTTTTTCCCCCACTGTGAAGTTGGTCACATTTCAATGCCTTTTAGCCCTCCCTACTTCAAAAAATTTGTCCCTTCATTAGTTGGACGTTAATAATGATTTCTTCCATGGCAATCTCTGTGAGGAAATTTATATGGTGCCACCTCCTGGTCTTAAGCAACAGGGACAGGGTGATGAGTGCATGGTGTGTCACCCGAATAAGTCTTTATGTGACATAAACAAGCATCTTCTCAATGGTTGTTCAAGTTTTCTGAGGCCATTCTACTAGATATACTAAGAAAAATGGTAAATCCTTCACGGCTCTCCTCATTTATGTTGATGATATTTTGATTACTGGTTATGATCCGGTTGGTATCAAGAAGCCCAAAACTTTTTTAAATTCACGTTTCTTCATTGAAGATTTGGATGATTTAAAATAATTATAGACATTCTCAAAGATATTTGTGTGTGAGACTTGTCGGATTTCCCATGGAGCAGAATTTGAAGTTATAACTAGATGAGGGTGATTTGCTTCGGAGTATCGACGATTGGTAGAAAATCTAATTTATCTCACCATCATTAGGGATCCCATCACCTTTTCTATGCACACTCTAAAATCGATTTATGCAACAACCATGCAAGCCCCATTATGATGCAGCTCTACGCGTTCTTCAATTTCTTAAAAGTACTCCAGGCCAAGGCATTTTATTCTCTTCACACAGTTCTTTACAGTTGAATGCTTACTGAGACCTCAATTGGACAGGTTGTCCAATAACTCGAACATCTACCATGGGGTATTATGTTTTTATTGGGAGTTCATGCTATCATGGAAGAGTAAAAAGCAAGAACTGTTTCTTTGTCGTCCGCAGAAGCCGAATACCATTCCATGGCGGCTACTTGTTGCAAACCAACTTGGTTGCAAGACATTTTTCGACATATGTAGGTAGTGGTGAAGCCAGAAATTGTCAAGGAGAGGGGCGAGATTTAAAAAGGTAAAAGGTCCCAAATAAATGTAGACAACCGAATCCCTTTAGATAGTAGACTATATTAATGTCGTTCATAATTTACCAATACAAACAAGTTACAATTATTTCAAGAACAATTCCAGGTCCTTATATTGAGAGGGATGAAAAAAGGTATGTCAACTACACAAACATGTACATCGGAAATACATTTATGTGAACATTCAACCCATCGCACTTGAATTATATGGTAGTAGATACGACTTAAATTAGTTAGTTAGAACATTGAGCTCGTCTCCTTACACTTAATGTTGAATCTCTCTCTTATAATATAAAGAGACCATATATAGACCAACTTGGGTTGAGGTAAACCACAAATCCAACCTAGTCTAGTTAAAGACAACCCATCCTCTTCATACCAAATTTGTGCCTAATATACCAAAAATCTCCTCTACCTCACGCACTCACGCGCGCACTTGTACTTGTACACAACAAAATCCTCTCTGTGGCCACTAGCTCCCTCCTAGATTTCGACTTCTTTAACTTCACTCTCTCTCCAAAACCCCCTTCCCTCTCACTCTCTTCCTTCCAAGCTTTCACACACCTTGTGATCTATTCTGGCGTTTCATTTTCCAGCGGTTTCACCCAAAACCTAATTCACCATTTGACCGCCATGGTTTAATCTCCCCGACCCAAAAATCCCACCTTGTTCTCTGCTGGTACACAACAATAGATTTGGTGGATAGAAGCTTGCTTGCTAGAAATATATTACATTCGTGGGGTTTGTGCATAGTGGGGACGAGTGGTTCCTTGTTATTATTTTATTCTTTTTTTCTTTGAAATGAAACACACCGTTTTATTTAAATTTTTTTTTTTCCAGATCCAAAATGACGTCGTTTTGCCTTGGGTTTAAAAACAAAAACGAAAACGCAATAGTGCCGCTGCAGAGAATCAAAGCGTAGCACCAAAGCCGAGGGGTAGAAATCTAGGTTTTAGGAACGAATTCTGGCAACCAAAGGTGCAGCTTCACCTCCTTGCACATCTGTGGCTTCTCTCATGCATGTAGGTGACATGGTCCAGTTGTGTTGTACTGTGATAATCAAGTAGCCTTATATATTTCGGCTACCCCGGTATTTGATGAAAGGACACAACATGTAGAGATATACTGACATTTTGTGAGGGATAAAATCCAAAAACTAGAGGAGTGATTCTTCATTAATTGTAAATATATGCCCATGTACAATTTTCTTTTCACTACACAGAAGACATTATTCTGCAGTATCATCTTTCTTTAAATTATCCACTCCAAAAACTTATCCGATTTATATTTCCAATTTCTTATTCATATACAAAATCCTAAAATATTGTAAAACAAATTAATCTCATCGTTAGTTTTCACTGATTGTCGATCCCCGAATTGTGCAAGAATTTAATTAATGCCATTCATAGAAGAAGATTTACTATGACACTGAAAAGAGCAACAAGTACATATTGTGAGAAATACCCTTTGAATCCCTTTCCGCCATGCTTCGTATAATAAAGAGCCAATAATTCTTCTGCTCATGCTAAAGATGAAAACAGACGAAATTGACAAACACCCTTCATTAGAAAATGAACAAGAAAAAACCAATTCAATTAATAAAGTCCCTTTCTCATTACACATAAATATCGTATACAATTGTATTGCACCAGCATGGAGATTAACAGAAGCTCCTTAATTTAACATTCAATTAGAAAAGAACAATACTTCAGCCAATTATGGGAGGCTTGGTGACAAGTCCATCATCTTTGTCAACCCATACCCAAACCCTATAGCAGTCATAGTTGGTAATCACATATGTTTCTCCTTCAATTACAATCTTAGCAGACACAATAGGATTCTCTTTCTCAATTGTTTCTTTTGCAATCTTCCCCTTCACTCCCACAAGCTCTGGCCACGAACCCTTACCTGAAAAAAAGGATCGAAAAAGAAATATAAGCGTCAAGAATGTCCTTGATTAGAGATGCAAGTGTTGCATAAAGTGCTTTAGAATCCGGAGTCTTTCAACCTAGTTTCAAACGGCTACAAGTGCTCTCTTGTCATCCAATCGAGAAAAATTTGGTGCATGGAACACAAATGATAAATACATTCATAATTGAAAAGAATAAATATTTTATATATATTATGATTACTACTGTACCTTCGCATTCTGAGCCCATACTTGCGTAGATTATTGCTTTCTCTTGCTTATTAGTATATTAGCTTTGAACGTGTTTAAATTTGTGGTATGATAAAATGACTGTTTATATGGTAGAGAAGCATGTTGAAGTCCTCTCATATATATTAGACTTTTCGCTGTTACTTGCCACCGTTTCTCATTGTGGACTTGTATATAGCTGTTACCTGGAGACATTTCAGTCTTATCGAGAAAGAACAATATCTGAGCTATATGCATTGGATCCCTGTTACCCCCTTCCCCACGTTTCTGACGGGCAGATTCTGATTAATTTTTGGTGCCGTTTGACCTGACCATTATATGCTAGTATTCAGCCGCCAAAGAGTACCAGGGAACAAAAAAAAGAATTAAAAAAAAATTCTTCTGTGTTCTTTTTTAGTCACAAAACAATCAAATGACTCCGTCCCAACGGCCGGTAGCAAATCACCTCGAAAGAAAACTAATAAATAAAATGAACAATATTTGGGCAGGGTAATTTGTTGCTGATGGAGCTTAGGAGGAGGGATCGTGCTGAGCTGTTAACCATAAGTGCTGGGCTACAATTGGCGTGCGATCATGGTTTGAAAACGGTGGTTTTCGGGAGTGGTTCGCTTTTATAACTTGAAACATTGAACTCGGACGTTGGATTGTTGGTGGATGATGATAAAGAATTGGCAATCCAAATGCACGATAATAGTTTTCAGTTTGTTCCTATAAATTATAATGGAGCACCATAAACTTGCTAAGTTCGCACTTGCACTTAGTGGTGCGACAGTGTGTAAATAGGTTACACTTGACCTTATTTAAGACATCCTCTTTCACGAATCATGTAACTGAGTTTGTTTAATGGAATCATTTTGTTTCTTAAAAAAAAATAATAATGATAATACTTGATGACAAACCAAGATTATCCACTACTTCTGGGAACCGGAAAAACCTTCTTAAAGTTGGAAGTAGTAAAATATTTTTACTTTGTAGTTTTACTGTTATATATATTTAGTCAGATTAAAATCTTAGCCGTAGGATCTCTTCTCAGTTTTTAACACCTCAGTCTGTTACGCCCTGCGCTGTCTCGACTCTCGCCGTCGACGGCCTCCCCAATCCTTCTCCTCGGGCTCCTGAACCACTGCGACGCCTAAATCCTTCGCTGAACCAGAATCCCTCTTTCCCTGGCCAACAATTCCCTCTTTCCCTGGCTAAAAATCCCAAAATTCGAAATTAAAAACCCCAAACCCGGAATTCTGAAGGCTACATAAGAGAGTTGGAAGCTGAATCTAAGGTAATTATTCTGTGTATCTTTCTAATATCTATGCTATTTTTTGGAATTTTGAATTGAGAGTTTCCTGAAGTTAGGGTTTTATGACTCGAATTTAGGATTTTAATTTTTTTCTAAATTGGAGTTTTAAACTTCACTTTGTGTTTGCATGTGCGTTATAGATGTTGAATGTGAGGTTTTCTAACCGAATTTCGGGTTTGAAAAATTAGGGTTTTTCTGAATCCAATTTAGGGGCTTTTAGTTCTGTTTTAGAGGGTTGTTCTGAGAAGGAAATGTACTAATTTCCGTTTCAATTTAGGGGTTTTGAAATTTCTGCTGCTGCTGAGTTGTTGCTGCTTGCCGAGGTATTGATCTTCAGCCCCGTATTGTTTGGATGAAGAAAAATTGAAAATGTACTGAATTTATCTGTTCTGTTTATGTTCTTTGTGAGAAGGAAATGAAGGATAGTGTTTTGTATTGAAAATGGAGAATAGTATCGTCAATAAAACAGTAAAATCAGTAGGATGCAGATGAAATGTGGTTTGTATGATGCGCCTACTTAGCTGATTGATTCTATTGCTAAAATCTGAAACGCATGTAAATTAAAATTTTAAAAAGGAGAGATGACGCTCGTGTGACGTTGATGTATCTCTGTCCTTTTTTTCTCCCCGTTTCATTTCTTTAAAGAAGACAATCTTAGCTCCCAATTATAGAAAAGAATAATGTAATGTAAGTAGTTCTAAACAAAAAAACAAGACTCGAGAAAACAGGACTGTTTAGTGTTTGGTACGGCACAACATGGGTCAGTGCCAAGGACTAGAGGTCTTGACTATTTGAACATGAATTATGATGCAACACTACAAAACTGTCCTGGTTTAGATAGGTTTGGTTCAGCTAGACACCATGAATTTAACACCTTTAAGATTATTAATTAACTGTTAGCAATGTTAAATTTTATAGGAGGAAGTGTGCATTTTACCTATCCAGACAAGGAATTGTGCAATTGGCAATTCTTTAGCGATATACCCATGTGGTGCATTAGTTTTAAAATGAATGAACCATAACATCAGTTTTACTAGCAATGTTTTTTAATTGGTAATCACCACTTCTTCCAACATGTCTATGGAGAGGGTAGCATTTGTGTAGATCAGTGTCATTGTTTAGGATGATGATTATTAGTTAAATTCTGCAATTAGATTAGATTTCTTGCAATAAGACGATACTTGTCATGAATCCATTTATTACATTCAGAGAAAGATGTTTACAAATCAGAAATTTCTTCATAATGTTTGAGATTGTTTTGATTTTCCAATTGGGTTGGATATCTTGTGGTGTACGCAATCTGTATATCACTAGTCATTTTCAAAGGTAATGAGCATGATTCCAATTTCCAAGACTTGTTTTTGGGTGCAATGGAGTATAATAATGTCTTTATATTCATCAATTCCATGTGGATTTCTCACAAGGGACATGTATATGGTCAGTATTTTTCCTGGAGTTTATGATGTTTGACAAAAGTCTGGACCCCTAATGCTCAGTGTACTTTATAATTGTTTTGGATTGAAATTGTAATTTGTAAAATTGGTCTCACTTTGTGAAATTTGTTTCTTGTTAGATCTCTCCACGCATTGTATTATATGGGGACTTCAGAAGCTGAGTATGCTGCATTTGAGGAGAAGGTCAAACGAACTGTTTACCTTGATAACATCTCACCCCAGGTCACCGAATCTGTTATGAGAACTGCACTTTCTCAGTTTGGGAATGTGAAAAGTGTTCAGTTCATTCCAAATTACTTGGAATCAAGGAACATCCCACACTGTGCACTGGTGGAGATGGAAAATCCGAAGCAAGCCAGTGTCATTGTCAAGGAGATAGCGGAATTCCCTTTCATGATTTTGGGGATGCCAAGGCCTGTGAGGGCACGTCCTGCTGTGGCCAACATGTTTGATGAGCGCCCTGCTATGCCTGGAAGACGGATAGAGTGTCATTGGTTGGAGCCGGAAGATCCTAACTTTGAAGTGGCAAAGAAACTGAAGGAACTGCATGGAAGGCATACTGCAGAAGCTGCTTTTTTGCTCAAGAAACAGCTGGAGGAAGAAGAGAAGCTTGCAAAGATGCAAAACGAGACCCTAAAAGCAAATTATAAGAAGTATGAAATGGTAGATAGCGTGATGTCTGATGGAACTGCTCGTCGTTTGGCACGCCGATATAATATTCGAGTTTCAGACGATTGATGATACGGTATTTGTTTAGATTCCCCCTCGTGCAGTTATGTTATATTTGTAGAAACTTGTTTGGACATGGTCCTTGCTTTCGGTAGGACTTATTTTTCCTGGAAAAAAAAGAGTTCGGTTGTGCAGTAGCGTTATTATATAGTAGAGTTTTTCGGCCTCCCCGATGGTTTTTCAGATTGGGTTCCAAAATAAGAACTAGGAGAAAATAATTTGCAACCATTTTATTTAGCTTCATGTAGAATACGTAGAAGAAGAAAAAAGTACAAATCCATGGAGAATTTATAGAGCTCCTTGTTCCATTATTTCACATAATTTTCTTCAAACACTTCTTTAAAAGAGAACTAGTCGCCCCTGAAGTGCCCTTGCGTTCTGAATTAACCAATTACAGGGACGTCGACAACAATTCCGACTACGTCGACCCAAACACGAACCCTATCACACCGGAAGTCGCGGGTGACATTTGTTCCTTGTAGCACAATCACGGCGTCGACCAAAGGATTCTCCCTCTCAATTGTTGCCTCTGCAACTGTCCCCTGAGCCCCCAATAGTTCAGGCCATGAAGCCTTACCTGCATTAGTTTAAACAACGCCATGATAAGCTTAAACAAGTTCTTCTAAATAAACAACAAGCTGATAAGTTAATTTATATTAGTGGAATTTATAGAATTGTACAATCGAACTAGTTCGTTACCTTCACACTCAGACGACATATTCGCGTTTTATTTTGAATAAATGCAGATTTCTTCACTCTATGAATATATATTTCTGTGTCCTTGTAAATATTGCTTGTGATGTATTTGGTATGAGGTAGAGATCGATGCATATTTATAGTGAATCATTGGATAGCTTGTGGTTGGTTATAATTGACTATTTGCATGTTAATTATGTAGGTTGTTTGCTTTCATTAATGTAATGGGAAAACATAATCAACTACTGTTCATACGTTTGAATCCAAAATTGTTTTTTACTAGTAAAAGATTGGATGCTGCTAAATCAAATAATCATATTTACTCGTTTTGATAAACTTGAAGATTGAAGAAGCAAAATGAAAAATAATATTTGGTATGAAAATCAAGAATGGTATTCGGTCAACATAATAAATTAACAACAAAGTCAGTTTAATTGACGTTGATGAAATCTTATTATCTGTACGATCGATGTACCTACTTTTAGATGATAGGTGTTGACAAAATCTGAAATGCATGTAATAAAATTGGATAAGGGTGGCGGGCGGGAAAAGCTCACGTGACAGAATTATTTAATTCCAAGTATGACCAACAATCTCCTATCGATCGGGTTCTGAAAACCTTTGATTTTTTTTTTTTTTTTTTTTTTCAAATGATAGATTTTATTAGATTACATATTAGATTAGTTATCGATGAAGTTTGAACTCACATCATCATGTAAGGACTCAATATCTCTTCACCACTGTGATAAATAACTACTTGCCTAAAATCCTTTGACTAGAAAGGTGAAATTCGTAATATAGTGATAATTCAACATTTCCTAATGTAATCTTAGAGATGAACAAAACTTATCATTTGAGTTTGATCTTGAGTTTGTTTCCTTTATTTATATTCAGTAATCTGCAAATTATAATAACTATACATACAAAAAATGAACTTCAATGAAAAAAACATCTTAGTATTACAGTTTAGTGATATTCATTTTCGCTTATAAGTTAGAGATTTTAGATTCGATACTCGCTAAAGACGAATTTAAACCACATTATTGCTAACCTATTGTGAAACTTAGTCTACTCCCCATCTTCAATCCTTTCATGTGGATAATATCGTTGTTTAAAAAAAAAAATCAAAACTTGAAAAAAATATAGCCATATGTATTCCGCTTTTTAGGTTTGTCATGCATGAAAAATTAGGTATGTGATAACCAAGAAAAAATTGTTTATCCTATACCTATTTTTCTTTCACACTCAGTTCTTTTCATACCGATTCACAATTTTTGTAATTCTAATGTAAACATTGACTTAAGTTGATTGATGTATCTCAAGACAATCTTGACACTCAATTATACAAAAAACGTGAGACTATTCAGATTAATGTGGTATACTGGTATGTGCCTTCTTTGCAGATGAAACTTTCTCCAAACATAAGCCCAAATTTGAGATAGGGAAGCTTTTCCCTCACGGCATTAGCTGCCTCCAACCATTTCCATAGCTTAATTCAACCCCATCCCACCCATATCAGATGAAACTTTCTCCAAACATAAGCCCAAATTTGAGATGGGGAAGCTTTTCCCTCACGGCATTAGCTGCCTCCAACCATTTTCATAGCTTAGTTCAATCCCATCGCACCCGTATCAGATTTTATCTTTTTACATTTCTTATTATGCATTGATAATACAATGTGTGTGTGTGTGTGTGGATGGGTGGGGGTGGGGTGTGTGGGTTACAGTCCGGGAACACATGCTTTTGACACACATTTTGACACCCTTTTTGTAAGGCTTACTTTGTAATGTATTCCAACATCCAGACCGCTACAATTCATGAGCAGATTTATACAAATTAGTGTAGATTGATAAGTGTGGGACCAGCATGGGGCCATTAGTTGTCCTTGACCTCAAAAACTTCAAAAACCCATGTATATTTGTTTGTGAATTGTATTTAACCACTATAAATAGCTAAGGCACACTAAATTACAATCTCCGTCTCCTACTTCTTCTATTTTCTTCTTTCATATTTGTCTTCCTTTTCTCCTTCTTGTGTACAATTCTATTGTGAGCACCATGTGCAATTCTATTGTGAGCACCATATGCTCGATGAAATACCTTAGTTGATAAGCATTGGCAATCTTCAATAATACTCCACAATAGCCTGCATCCACCCTTGACAAGCCTCTACAAATAATAGTAGTTGTCAACATATTTGGCATAAGCTTTGAGCATATATTAGCAAGAATTAACAGGTGCCTACTAGGTGTTCGGCGAAATGGCTCAATGAAGTTTTTTTTGTTGATATTATGACCCCCTTATTTGAAAATCCAAACATCTGCAACTGTTTCTTCATAAATTTTGGGCAACTGTTTCTTCATAAATTAGTGGCACTTTCTCAAATTTAAAAGCAATTGCCATACAACTGCATTTGACTAAACCTGTTATAGGATTTTGGTATATAATTAGGGTGGTGTTGTTCACACACCTTTTTTACCTTTTACACTCCCCTAGTTAATTTATGTTATTTGATCATCTTCAATTTATTCGATCCAACGGTCGATAATTAAAAGGTGTATGTGAAAGATGAAACGCTAGTGTATGAATAGCACCACCCTATAATTAACTTGAAAGTTATTCGAAGAAAAAAAAAAAGGATGATTTGAGAGCTCAGCAAAACGCCTCATCATTTGGAAAAGAAGCAGTCTTCCAAATTATAAAAGAAAAATGTAGAGCTGGTAACTTACTAAAGCAGTCATGTGTATACAAAAATTTGACGTCATAATATTTATTGTGAGTACCAATCTCAGTACTAATGGAAGTGCACTTTTACTCCGAGGTTGGAACAAAAACAAGAAGTAAAGAGAAGAACAAAAATAAGTACTGTCAACTTTAACAAACCATTGCTATATATTTAGCTTCACACACATACACACATATATATATGTCATACAGAAAAACAGAAATATAATTTTTATTTTCAATACAATTGATGCATGAAGATTATTAGTTCAACTCCTTATTTCATTGTTTCACCTATCCTTGCATGTATGAATTAACCAATTACAGGGACCCTGGTAACAATACCACGTTTATTGACCCAAACTCGAACCCTATCACATCGAAAATCTGCGGTGACAAACATTCCTTCTTTCACAATCACAGCATTGACTAAATGATTCTCACTCTCGATGGTTGCCTCCGCCTCTGTCCCCTTGGCTCCAACGAGCTCAGGCCATGAATCCTTCCCTTCACATTCAGATGACATCCTAGCAGATCGCCTTTGTTTTACCTAGAGTACTAGTTTTGCTCTCTGTGTGCAGTATTGCTTTGTGATGTATTTGGGTGGGGAAGAAATGTGCATTTATATTGGTATCATTTAATGGATAGTAGTTGGTTGTTACTGACTCTGGTGTTGCGTAGGCCGAACGTTAATATGAATTGTTTTCAAACGTAATGTGTGAACAAACCATACCGCCAAGATTGTGTAGTCTATCTTTTCGATCCGGATGAGCGTGCATGTACTTGCAAAACGAGGAATGATAAAATTTTGGTCAATAGTAGTTACCAAAGGCAAAACTGTTTCAATTCAACAATATATTCAAAGTCAATTTAATTTTTCTTAAAAAAAAAGTCAATTTAATTTTGTTGCAGGCCAAAAAAATAGTGGGATGCTAGCAATCTTCTCAAATGATCCTTCTCGGCTCTTTTACTCATCTTGCAATGTTGTTTGATAATCGCAATCATTCACTTTTTAGTTCATCCTATAAAGATGAACTAAGAAAAATATCAACCAAATTAAAAATTCTTACTATTCGATTAATGTTGTACATGAGGAACATGGTTCGTCTATTTATTAGATAACAATTAGATGACTAAACGATTTTGTGACACCATCATTTGAATGTGAAAAGCTGCTTTTAGGCCCCTCAGACTTTAGCCCCTCTTAGCCCAACCCCCCAAAACCCTAATGTCTTCTTCATCAGTTTAGGCCAGGTATTCAGATGCATAGTTATTCTTTTAGCCCCAAGCTTGGTTCTTTTGGATTCTTACTTGTGATATGATTCCTCATTTTATTGCTATTCTAATCCATCTAACTCAAATAAAGTCTTATATAAGTACTTAGAAACCCTAACTACGAATGATAGTGAGGAAACACTTGAGCGCTTGTATCTGTTTTCGTATCGAATATCTTTTAGCTAACAAACCTCAGACGTTGCTCATATTTAATAAATCTAATACATTCTGTTGTGTGATTGGTTTACTTTTGTATTTTTCGACTGCATCTCTATTGTTTCGTGCTTGTTCTTTAGAGGGAATCGAGGATCAGATTAATTTCCTAACAATTCTTCAAGTCGAGTGCAAATCAACAAACCACTAATCACAATATCCTAACAAATGGTTATTTTTAACTGGATATTTATTCACTGATTCTACTAGTTTATGTCATGCCCAATTTCGCTAGCATCAATTAGCAAGACTGCTCATATTACCAATGCAAGTAGCACATGAACAACCGAGAGCCAAAAAACCAATATCATTAACATTTTAAATTTACATGTGTCATCACATTTGATAACACTGCCAACTAATAGTCATGGTCAAAACCCAATATCATATCATATACAGCCCATAATTTTATCTTCAAATTCCATATGGACACAGTAAGAACCCAACACCAAGTTGCCATTAAATCCCCACCACTTGGATCAAACATGTCACTTTAAGAGATTTAATAAGATGAAATAACTCAAAACCTGCGAAAATTAAATCATAAAAGATCAAAATATGGGCAAGTCTGGACACATAAATATACACGAACACAGCTTGTCTGGACACATATGCAAAAAACATCTAAATACAATTTATAATTAAAATTTCTACTCACTTAGATTGTCTACACGGAAAGACAAGTGTAGAACAAATTAGCAACTGGAAATAAAAGAAAAGAGATTGCATAAATATGAATATCACGGATCCAATGCATTTGTTTATGTAGAGAAATACGGTAGAGCATGACAGACTTTTTCTATGTTTTTTCTCGACCGTCATTTCTCTGTATAAACAAATGAAATGAACCCTAAAAGCAGTAGGGTGCCGCCGTAACAGGCTCTGAGTTTGAGTACGGATCTATCACTCTAAAGGAAGGGTTGATGTAATGTAATCTTAGTATTTATCCGAAACATGCGCCAGTGTGTACATTCCATGGAAACGAAGCCCTAGTCGAAGTAAATGGTACCTAACATTAAAAGGCCCAAAAATCCTTTGAGCTACTTAATTGTAACCTTCTGCAACGTTAAAACTTATAAAGTGTAGATGGAGGCGGCTTTTGGCGACGGCAAGTAAGAGTAGGGATAGCCGCTGACGTGGGTGACCATGTTGCTGGCGGCGGGGACTGCCGATATTAGTGTGGGTGGTAACACGGTGGCTGCTAGTTTTTGAACTTTTATTTCGTCTACTCTTTTTTTCTTTTTTTCTTTTTTTTATTTGAGCCAAACAATATTATCTACACTAAGAGCATAGGGAAGTGAACTAAACTTTATAATGTGCTAGCAATAATGTGGTTCAAATTCGTCTTTAGCAAGATTCGAACATAAGACCTCTTATTTACAAATGAAAAGAAATATTACTAAACTGTAGTATTAATTGACTATTTTGTTTAGTTTTATTAAAAAGTTAACGGGATGAAAGCTAGATTAAATGGGTGGACACTGTTTAGTCGTCAAATCCTCATTAATATGGTAACCTAAGTCATTAATAAAAGCAATATTTGAATGCATTCCGGGCCGGAACTGGATCCCCTCTGGTTCCAATCATGCTGAGCTCACTGCATCCGGACCATTAAAATTTGATTCAACGGCTACAAACAGGGAGCCCTTCTAAACATTATAATAATTGTAATCGTTAGATCAAATTTTAATGGTCCAAATGCATTAATTAGTGGGCTCAACATGATTTGAATCCGGAGGGGATCCCATTCTCAAATATTGGACCAAATTCAGCTGGCACTTGCCAAGTGTTATGTTTTAATGTCGTTGGAAAACACTTTCATGCAAAACAACTGGAATTTTTTTTTATCTAATTGTTCAATTCAGCATGCTATATATCCACACGATTATCGATATAGGGCTTGATCCTACAAAGGTGAAATAATTAAGGATTTGTTTGGATTTTAAGACCTATTGAATTACTAAATTATTTAGTTACATTCACAAAAAAATATAGAAAATATAGAGATCCAAATTATTTAGGGTTTAGCTCTACAATACATTAACCATTGGTCCAACCTAAATCATTCATAATTCATTCAGATTCAAGCGAAGACGAAATTACTTGAGAGATGTCTACGTGACTCGATTGAAATTAATTGGGTCGGTCAAATTTGAAGATAATCAAGCACATCTTTCAAAAGCAATTTCAAACATGCTCATAATTTTGTACTTTGTTTTTTAATTTGATTTTCAACTAACTCGTGTTGGTTTGTTTGAAAATCAAGAGATGGGTTCGTTTGAGAAATCTTCAGTTGTAATATTTGGTAAGTGTATTATATTTGAGGACTCGATGGCAATGTGGGAGTGTGTGTGCATGTAAGGATGACGTGAACATCCGAATATATTTTCTTAATCTATACTTTGATGTAGTTGAACAGAGAGAAAAACAAATGAGGATACCAAAACAACTTGAATCCTACATATTGAGCTTCAGATAGGAGTACACGGAAGAAAGTTTCAATGCATGGAGAATACTACGACTCCTTATTTGCATTAGAGAAAGTACAGACATAGGATTACAAGAACCCAATATATATTTGGATATAATTAAGTTAACCAATGATAGGCACCCTAGTAACAAAGCCATCTGTATCGACCCAAACACGAACCCTATCAGCTACACATCGCAAATCTGCTGGTACAATGGTTCCTTCTACCACGATCTCAACCTTGACAGTGGAATTCTCCCTCTTAATTGTTGCCTTCGCAACGGTACCCTTGGCTCCCAACAGCTCAGGCCATACATACTTACCTGCATTATTTTAATATGAATTAAGTAATTAGACTGCAATCAATTGTACTAATTACATGCGCGCGCGCGCACTCTATATATTAAACATAAACTTGTTCATTACATACCTTCACTGCCCTCACATTGCTCAGATGCCATCCTCGCTCGCTTTTCGTTTGAGTACTTGTCTGATCTCTCTTGTAAGATATATTGTTTGTGATGTATTGGCTTAAGGAAGAGGAAGATATAGATGCATATTTATAGAAGTGCATATACAACTGGATAGCTTACGGTTTGTCGTCATTATTGACTATACATTTGGATGTTACTTAGAAACTCTGCTTTGTATACGTATCAGAGTTTGAAATATTCATGAAATGTTCAGTATTTTCGTCGAAATATCCGAAAATTTAAGGATCGATATGGAAACTGGGTGAAATGCAAACTTCACCCGATATCGACAAAATATAGGAAGATCAATGAATCTCAACGATATTTACCTATTCATACAGAAATTAATGTTGCCAAAACACATTGCAGATTTTGAACTTTTGAATTTTTTTGAGAAAATTTCTCTAGTTTTGATTAAATTTGAATGAGTTGATATACTCTCCTCATTACAAATTTTCATAATTTCCATCGAAGGCAACCAATAACAATAATTCCATCGATATTGTTTAGAAATTTGCACATTGATATTTCCAACTATATCGATATTTTAAAAGGAAAACTAATGAAAGGGGTTTGAAAATTTTGAGTTTTAATCAAAAGGACAAAAATGTGTTGTAAGTGAATAGTACCAGAAGTGACTTTTTAGAGTAAAAATGTCATTTTTCGTTAAAGTGAACAGTACCGAGAGTGTTTCGTTAAAACTCCCTATTTTAAACCCTAATACGTTACATTTTGGCATTATAAAATTATTTGATGCAGAAGCAAAATGATCGGTGGCATATCCAAGATTCGCTTTAGGGTCTTTTTATGGTTCACGATCGGTGGCCTTAACATGTGGAAGCAAAATGAAGAATATAAAGTTTTGGTTTGAAATAAAGAAAGTATATTTGGTAAAAAATAAAGACAACTTAATGTGCAATTTGTGAATAACGACGAAGTCAAGTTTATTGCCGCTTATGAATACTTGTTTGTTAGATACACGTACGTCCTTTGATGATAGATATAGTTGACAAAATTTGGACATCAAATATAGGGAGTTTGGCTGCATTTAAAACTGTACGGCCGGGCGGTGCCGAAATAGGAAGTCTTAAGCTCGTTGCTGGTATAAGAAATTTTAGACATTGGAAACTGAGTTTGTTCCACGCTATTTTCATCTTCATCTTCATCTTCATCTTGTGATTCGATTTGTACTAGATTCACTAATTAATTCACTTTGTCATCTTTTAGTTTTACATTATGTTAATCTGAAATTGGATAAGGACATTCGTTATTGGTAACCATGGAAGACAATGAAAGCTAGGAGGTGCTTGAGAAATCTATAGAGATGTAAATGAAAAAGACGAAGGTGCGATGGAGAATTTGAGAGAAATACCCACGACATATCGCCGACATAACAACTCCCTATTGGCAACTATCTACAGTGATTATCAACAATATTACGTGAAAAGAATGTGTATCCAAAATATATCAATAATAATGCCTATATTTAGGTAATATAGCTATCATATAGGCATCGTATAAACAATATCTACACTATTAATATTATATTCGTATCAGTATCTATGCAATCTCAATACTATATTTATATATGAGTAGTTTAGACATTTTCATCCTCCTGCCCCCATCATATATGTCTTTCGTATCTTTCTTTCTATTTCCACAACCAAACTTTGAATTCTTTTATTATAACTAATTTTCCTAAAACGCATAGGCTTAAATTATCAGGATGGTTCTTGCATTTTACATGTTCAATCAATTTAGTCCTCGTGTTTTCAATTTGATTAATTTGGTTCATGTCTCTTACTCTATTAGCTAATGCAGTCAATTCTGTTAACTTACCATTAAAAAGGTCATTTTAGAATATTAAAATCTTCACTTCCGTTAATTTCATGTTAATTTACGAACACCCACTCCACTAGTACATTTCACTTATGGTAAGGACATTATTACTAACACTACGGTGTAATGATATTTCTCTCTATTTTTAAGTAAAAGATAGGGGTGTGGTATCCACACATCTCATTTTACTTCTTACACACCTTTTTTATTTTTGATCGTCGGATCGGATGAATTGAAGAAGATCAACAAATAAAAATTATCAAGAAGTGTGTGAAAAGTAAAATAAGGTGTATAGATAGCACACCCCAAAAGATATTGAGTTCAACTCGTGAATTCGATACCTAATTTTCAAATATGGTGGCCTATGTAGGCTTAGGTTAAATCCCCTCCCTTACATTAGGGAATTGGTGTATATAAAAATTGATGCAATATCACTACCATGCGGGGGCCCATTTGTGCCAGGTAAGACTTCACGGATTTTTTTACAAAATTGATGAAAAATGTCAAAGTGATTAAAAAATTAACTTTAGAAAATCAAGTGACACAAATTAAGTTTGGGATAGCAAAGTAAAATTAAAATTGAGTTTCACGGACATTGCAAAAAGTAAGTCTATTTTTAACTGACTACAACTACGAACCTATTTCATATACTCACTGTGTCAAATGGACCAATCTCACCACAATGGAATTAGTGGTCAACATCGGAGCTTAACAAGCCATGAGCTACTTGCTTTGGGGGTGGAACAAAACAAAGGGTACAGAGAAGAAGAATAACGAACTGCCAACTTTATCGAACCATATAACATAGATGCAGAAAGGGAAATAATTTATTATTATCAATATAATACTGATGCATGGAGATGGATACAACTTCTTATTACATTATGTTCACATAATTAACATCGCATATATGAATTAACCAATTACAGGGATCTCGGTGACAATTCCATTTTTATCGACCCAAACCCGAACTCTATCACATCGATAATCCATAGTGACAAACGATCCTTTTTTCACGATCACAGCATTGACTAAACGATTCTCGCTCTCGATTATAGCCTCGGCATCCTTCCCCTTGGCTCCCACGAGCTCCGGCCATGAATCCTTTCCTTCACATTCAGATGACATCCTATCAGATTGCCTTTGAATTTATTTAGACTAGTTTTATTCTTTTTGTGAAATATTTGCTTTGTGATGTATTTGGGTGGGGAAGAGATGTATTTATAACGGTACCATTTAATGGATTATAGTTGGTTGGTACGTAATTGACTTTTTCTGGTGTGTTACGTAGGCTGAAAGTTAATTCATCTATTTTCAAACGCTATGTGTGGACAAAGCTTACCGCCAAAAGATTCTGTCTATCTCTATGCATGATTTGGATGAGCTTATATTCTAGAAGAAAAACGAGGAATAATTTAATTTTGGTCAATATATACAGAAATATGGTAACTTAAAAACATATTCAAAGTCTGTTTTGGTGCAGTCCAACAAAAAAAAAAGTCACTTTTGTTGAATACACAGTACATATCCGTTTTATTGAAGCTCAAGAAATCTGGTACATATCCGTACTAAGATGATAAGCGTTGTTGACAAAATTTGAAATGTGTAAGTGTTGTACAAATTTGAAATGTGTATAAAATGGTTCATGAGATTGTTATAATTCTTCAATTTGGTCCCTGAGATTTAAAATCGATACAAGTGGTCTTTGAAATTGTCCACCGTCAATCATTTTGGTTTTGTGTGAAAAATCTCTATTAAGTTGAAGAAATCATGAGTTTAAAGAGAAGGGTTGATTTGACAAAAACATCCTCAATTTAATGGAGATTTCTCACAAAATGACCAAAATGATTGACCGTAACAATTTCAAGGACCACTTCTATTAATTTTGAATCTCATAGACCAAAGTCAGGAGTTATGCCAATCTCAAAGACCATTTTGGATAAAAGCCTTCAAAACATTCAAGTCCTTTTTGTCTTTGTTTTTGTAAATCATCCTTGGATTAATGACTAGAAAAAGCTTAACTTGTTATTTAATCTCATTAGCTTAATTCCGTGAAAAGTGAAAAGGTGGGGGGATCTGGATTCTCTTCAGATTCTCATTGTGAGGATCTTAGAGATCAATCAATTCTAACCGCTCACCACACATCTTGCGGCTAAAAACCATTATGCCATGTAGAAAGAATAAAAAATTCAAATAATTTCTGACCAAAAGATGTGTGGTGAGCGGTTAGGATTGATTGATTCCTAGGATCTTCATAATGAGGATCTGAAGGGAATCCAAATCCGAAGGTGGGGACTTTCATTTTTGTGAACAATAAGGTCATGATTAAGAAAATCTTCCCTGTGCTCATAAAGCTAGACAATATGCTGATTTAACACTTAGCTTAAATTTAATTAACATGGAAATGATCGATTCTAAATTATTTGATTTAAAAAATGTATGAAGACGATTTCTGAAAGGTTGAAATTTCAAAGAGTTTTGCTTGGAGAGGTTGTATATGATTTTGCTTTTGATCGTCGGGGTTTAGATATTACGTCACCTGTTATGCGTTTTTTCTTAAATAATATAATATTGACATGGGTCCTAGCCTCCCAGTTTTGACTTCGTTCCAACTCTCTTAAAAAAATTATTTTTAATATAATTGTCAGGGTTTAGAGTTGAAGAAGAAATGACTTCTAATTCAAAATAATCATCATTTACTCATTCCTTATGGGGAAAAAAAAAAAAGACAAAAAAAAGGCAATTCATGTGTCCACCCTAAGGCTGAGGTCATACACTTCTTTGTCCTGCCAGTTATGATTAACAATTTTTTACCGACATTTGTCATAAAAAACATTTATTTTATTAACCATCATGTATCATTCAATAACAAATAATCAATCAAATTGAATATCATCTAGTCATCCATAATTCATCAAATAAGCAGTTCCCTACTAGAAGATTAACATTGATTTGTTCAAAGACTCTTTATAATCATCATTTACTCATTCCTTACGGGAAAAAAAAAAAAAGAACAAAAAAAGGCAATTCATGTGTCCACCCTAAGGCTGAGGTCATACACTTCTTTGTCCTGCCAGTTATGATTAACAATTTTTTACCGACATTTGTCATAAAAAACATTTATTTTATTAATCATCATGTATCATTCAATAACAAATAATCAATCAAATTGAATATCGTCTAGTCATCCATAATTCATCAAATAAGCAGTTCGCTACGAGAAGATTAACATTGATTTGTTCAAAGACTCTTTATAATGAGTACTGTTTAGAGAGATTTTTTGGATGTAAACCTACTACGCCGTCTTAAGAGTAAGCTCGTTATAAAAACAATTTTGCATGCACACATGGGCCTAAAAGATTTGAACCCACCTTAGAAAGCATAATAGCACCAGTACTGTACACACATATTGGAAGGGCCGCAGTAGATATTGATACACATTTGAGTTCCTGCAGCCTTCAGCACAACCGCGTGTTGCAATTGCATGTTTAGTCCTCTGCGTTAAATGTATAATTCTAAAATTCAAGGGAAAGTTGGGAGACCATTCCAGAATTCACTGAAACTTCAGATTAACCATATTAACAATAGGGTTGCAGAATTGATTCATTCATTATAACAATCAAGATTAGCGTTCGCGCTTAGGGTTTAGAGATGTTAACATTATCAAATCTCAAATCCGAATCTCCTCTCCGTTGTTTGATTAAAAGGCTTAGACCTAGCCTTACACAACGACATATACAAATTGGCCTCTGAAAGAACCGACACCAAGTTCGAAACTTAGAAAAACGTTACAGAAGTAAGAATAAATTTATCTACAACTGGGTAACTGGGCAACTCCCAAACTCATCCCAGCCACTTAGACCATGCTTGTATTGAGTTGAGCTTTTGGGTATTTTAACAAAAATTAATAAGTTGAATTTACAGCTCAAAACCCCTGCCGAAATTTACTCATAAAATTCTTAATACTACTAGGTATTTGGGTAGCACAATATTTGATCATCTTCAAAAAGAAAGAAAAAACACTAAATTACACTAACACTGCTTGGTTCCGTTTTTCATCTTTACCTTTATACACACAAAAATAAAATAAAAATTTAAAACCTCAATAAAATCATGAATAAAAATTTCTACCCTTGTAAAGTATATTATTTTCCAAACTAAAGCCTCCCAAAACCCTAAAAAAATCCCATCAAATCATAAAGAATAGATCAACATCTTTTCACAGAGAAACACAGAGCTCAATGTATATGGTGACGGATCCAGTACATCTCTTTATACAGAGAAACACGGTTGAGACGACGGAGAGAGAGAGAGAGAGAGAGAGTCTCACAGACTTCTGAGTTTTGATCTCAACCGTGATTTCTCTGTATAAAAGAATGGAATGAACCCTAAAACATGATGCCGCCGTCACAAGCTCAGGGCTCGAGTACGGTTTCTCTATCTATCTATAGCAAGGAAAGGGCTGATGTAATCTCAGTGTTTATAGCCCAAAAGATGCTCCACGCCACGTCCCTCTTTTCCTGCGTACTCTCCACGTAAACAAAGCCCTAGTCAAACTCAAAGCCGAAGAAATCCACCGCCACTAAACATGGGTTGGAAGGTACGGGGCTTCTTACACTCATGTGCTTAAATAAAAGGCCCAAAAGCCTTTTTTTTTTATTTTTATTTTTTTTTATTTTTTATTTTTACAAGTGCTATACTAAAATGAATCGAAATCTTCTCTCAAACTCTATGTTCAGAGTCCAAGAATTAGAAGATCTGGACCATTAAATAGAGACATATTCAACCTTTAGTTTGTGTGAGGTGAGTTGAATGGGCTAATGTGACCGCATAATTTAAAATGAGTGGTCTGAATCTTCTGATCCTTAGGCTCCGGACACAGAGATCTGGATAGGATCATCATTCTACTTAAATATGTGATTGAGTTAAGCAGCTAATGTGTCGATCATAATTTAAAATTGAACTCTTCATTTATGAAAGTCGAAAATGTATCATGTTACTCATGAGTGAAGAGTAGGACTTCTAAATAGTAATCACGAGAGAAACTCGAATTAATCTAATATCAAAGGTATCCAATGACAGGGATCAAAATCCTTGAATACAAACTCCTAGTAAATAAACATGCCATACTAATTAAAGGGCGGTGCTATTCACATATATTGTTACCACTTATGTACCATTTTCAATTTTCGATTGTCAATTGAATAAATTAAAAAAAAAGATCAAAAAATAAAAGTTAACAATGAGTGCTTAAAAAATAAAAACGGATGTCCAGATAACACCGCCCCTAATCAAATAATCGTAATAAACATTCCGCTGCAAGTTCATAGCTCATATGGCTAGTACAATTTACACATTGCAGGTAGTAGTTCAGGTCTCTGTTCGATTCCCTCCGCTATCCCTTGTACTGGTACGGAAAAGATTTCTTTAAAAAATAAAAAATCGACCAACCCTTTTTCCCATAGGGTCAGTAATTTGCTATGCAAGATCCAGGGATGATTGCAAACTCAAAACATGCCAAATCAAGTTTGTCCGAAGGATAAAATGTGGTTCCAATAAAATTACTTCAAATGTCAAGATCAACATGTATAATACGATTTAAGGTGCAGAAAATCTGCTTATTGCTAGAGTGAGACTAACTATACTCAAAAGTGTAAGGGCAACTTCCCAGTGAGGATTCTAAACCACCGGCAACCAAATACAGTGAGGTGCAAGATAAACCCCGCTGAAACAACCCGGATACAAAATACAATATGGCTTTACGATTGATGAAGTTGTTTTGTCCAGTCAAAAGGTGACCAATCTTGATCGAAGCTCTTAACCGCTTGCTTCTGTGCCTCCACTGTCTCATGTCTTCGTCGACGATACATGTCTTCCTCAGGCAATTGTAGCATGCCTCTTATGACATTCAGCCCAAGACTGCTGTTGAACTGCTGCTCGTCATCAATAACGTGCACAAACCCTTTATTCAGACCAAACTCCACATGAAAGTACGGAAAGTCCTTTGGAATTGACCCACGCAAGCCCTTCACGCTTGTATCAATTAGTCTTTTCGCATTGTGTTGGCTCCACTCATCTTCCGCTTCATCAATTGCCTGAGAGAAAGTTTATACACTTATTTAGTTCAAATGAGCAGACAAATTAAAATCACAGATTGTAGATTCAACATTATAGATTAAAATGTACATAAGCATTCAATTCAGAATATTTTAAAACACAACAATTGAGAACCTAATAAAATCTATGCGTATGTGTTTGAATATGGGCATGCACTTGTATATGTATCCAAATTTACTAGCACAGATATGTCGCATGAAATAATGTCACAAGTTCCCGGAAAAAGGGAATAGGTCATGAGTATTTTTTCCAGAAATAATGAGCAAAAACATTTCAAAACAAGCAGAGCAGAAAATCAATGCTTTTAAAATGAAAACAAAGAACATAATCCTCACCTTTTTAAAATATAGAGGAGCCTCTTTGGCAATTTCATCGGGTATAGGGATACACTCGACTATGCAATGGCGGCGTTGTTGAGCCAACCCCATCACAGTTTCCAGAAAAACTACTTCCTTCTCTTGCTTTGCAAACATCATAATAAGGCATTTCTTGAAATTTCTAATTTCTTGCCACACATCGTCGTCAACAGTTCTTGTGGATGGCACATGCTTTTCAGAATTATATAGATCAGATCAAATACACATCAACAAAAGCATTTAAAATATTACAAAAGGAGCGAACTAAAATTACATCCCCTAGTAACCTGAAAAGGGTTCCAATAATCACTTCTTTTTTTTCATTTGAGTTGAAGATGGTAAACAAAAGCATGAAATCTGGCTTTCTGGAACTTTAAAGTAAAGTACGACCGACTTGTGCTCATTATCAAATGACTACTGCAACAAAAAAAGTAAGAAAAGAAACTAATTTAAGCTCACCTGCATTGGTATAATACAACAATGACCAGGCACAACAGGCTGCTGATGTGGCAACATCAAATACGTGAAATTTGCAATGGCCACAACAAGATGCGCCGGCCTCCTCTGATTTTCGAAGCAAAAGACACATCTCTCCTGCTGTGTTGCGAATCGAGTTGCAAAACTGTTGTTCTGGGTGACTTTCTGATCACTACCCTGCTTCTTCTTGGACTTTTTTCTTGGAGTGTCATCGTGGTCATATTCATCATCCGCCTGACCAGATATACTGTACTTTTTGTTCTGGGTTATCCTTCGAGCTAGATGCATATCAGCATCCTCCTCCTTTTTCTTCTGGCGAAGAGCCATTTCCTGCATAACATGTCTACATAAAAGGCAATCTGATTAGAACACCAACAATTATGTGAGGGAAAAAACAAATCATACCATGCACAGGAAATCAATCAACAAATGAACACTCCCCGACAGGAATTCCATAACGAATCCTATAAGAGTTGGCCCGTGTTGTATGTTACAAATTCTACTATACACTACAGTTCTGTTCTACAATTTCATCATCCTTACAAAATTGAATCTTGTACTTGTTTACAGAAATGGAAAAAGCACACAGGATAAAACAAGAACCGAACACTCATTTTCAAGAACTGCAAAAGACCCATTTGTCATTAGAAATACTACTTTGCTCCACACTCCCTTTTTATAACTTAAAGAACTAGTCCACAATTGTATCTTATTTACAGCAGAAAGCATTAGACAATAAACAAATAATAGGGGAAAATAGAAAATAATAATATGCAACATTACCTGCTTGTGCCCTGTTCATGTCTTGGTCTCATAAAATTATCTCCACTAGCCTGCTTTACCTTTCTGTTTTCTACTTCTTGCTATTAGCAAAAAGAAAAAATCAATTAATCACTGAAATAAAAAATCGTGATGTATGAATAACATGTTGTCCGCATCCTATGTGCTAAACAAGTGGGTTACACAGTGTTATAAACTAATAATCATAAGAAAGATTTTAATATCGCAATACAGAGAAGCATAGGCATCTCTGTAGAACTAAATAGATGCATGCAAAAAATGGTAGGGACACAACCCAAGCAAAAGTGTTTTAAGATTTTGTGAAGTTGAAAAAAGAAAACAGCAAACAAAGGACAGCAAATTCCCCAAACAAGATGAACCAAAATAGTCGTAACTGCAGAAGAGTATTTTCCACTGCATTAGAAGTTAGATAACCTCTATCCTAAGTTGCTCAATAAACCGGGTGGTAATTTAAGATGAGGATAATGTGGAGAACAGACTACGGACAATTCAATCTACCAACATTAGCATATAGGATAAAAAGCTGTTCATATTACTTGGGAGAGAGAGGATATTGCATGCTTCTTACCAGAAGTTCCTCAGCTTCTTCCAGCTTTCCTTTCATACGAAGTTGAAAGGCCTTAGCTGCCAACTGGTTCACATTCAATTCATGAAATGCAGCACTTGCTTCACTTGGTTTGCTAGTGTCTGCTATATTTTCGTGAGTGGGATTAGTCAAATCATCAGTTTGCTTACGAAGAACATCAGACATGAAGCTTCCATCATTTGAAAACTGATTTAAGTTAGCGACTGCAGCCGCCAAAATACTAGAATCCTGAGTAGAAACATCTCGCTTTTTCCAAGATAAAGAATCTTGCATTTTAGGCTCCCTCCATTTAGGAAGTCCACAAGATACATCCTTCAGGTAGTGCCGACTAGCGTCCTAGAAATCAAATTCACGTAGCATGTAAGAAACACAAATATTAATTATAAACTAAAAAACAAGGTCAATAACAGTTGAATTTCATAGTTCAGCATTTTCGAAAAACTGAGTGCCCTCCCATACACCTTTTTATTATCCATGTCACTTTGATTGCTGGAATCTGATTGGCGTTCCTCACTAAGCCCTTTCTGTCTACCTTTTATGGCATGTAGATGAGCACGCGATTGGGCAGCTTTATTAGATGCCACGGAGACGGTCAGTTCACCAAGAGAACCCCAACGCTCTCCGACAACCTGTATAAAAAAATAAGGATCAGATCCCAAAGAAGATACCAAAAACCAAAAAGATCAGGTAGCTTAACATGTAAGATGGGACTGTGCAGCAGGCTTTGGATAAATTAGCAGAAGCGAGTTCGATACCAATTCATTCCCCCACCCCCTCACATTGTATAAAAAATTAAAAATAAAAAGATAAACTGGAATTACACCCGTTCTTGGCCTCTCACCAAAATATTCATATGGAAGGGAAAGTATACTTATTCTAGGAAAGAAATACTAATCCAAAATAAAACGGGAAATTAAATCTAATCCCAATAAAACTGGAAATAATCCTAATCTATACTATTAATTAAGAGGACCCACTTTGTCAACCAAAGAGGGTAAATTACTATTAAACCCCCTTTAAGCTTAGTAAGTTGTATAAACAAATTTAAGTTTAGTGGTTATTTAGTAATATCACTAGCATGCCCCTCCTATTGTTTCTCTCTCACCCTTAAACTTCTCTTTTGCAAGTTACTACCTACCATGACATGCATCACGTGTGCCCTTCTGCCTAGTCCTTACAAAAGTAGGAAATCAGAAGACTAAAAACCTTAGACATTAAAATACTAAACCCTAAACTTTGGTTAAGCATCAGCATACCTCCTGGAGCCTTCGCCCTTCTCGAGTCGCCTGCTCTTTTGCACGCTTCAGAGCTTTTAGTTTCCAACTTGCACCCCCATCCCCAACAACTGAGGAAGACAAAAGTTTGTTTCCAGTAGCTTTAGGTTCATCTGTATCTTCCGGATAACCAGATCCGTCATCCTTTAAATATGGATTTAACTCCCTCGGATTGACCTTTATCTAAAACACAGGGAAGATAAAGTGTAGTCAGCAAACCATATACTCGTAAAAAGAAGTCAGGAACCATTTTTATTTTCAGTTGTAGGTTAAAACTCTTTGCAGTTAATTTCAGTAATTTGGCTTGTGTCCATTTTAGTCTTCGAACTCTAAAATGTGGCACTTAGCATCCTAAAGAAAAAATTGTCAGTTTAGTTGGGGACAACAGTAATTGCTGATCTACACCCATAAGCCAATGGGTTAAACCTGTACCCTTTCCTGTGCCATCTCTGACCCACACCAACCAAAACAAGCATGAACTTATTTGCCACATAATAGAAACTTTATGGCTTGGGTGTAACTCCAATTTAGTAGAACTAGAAAGGTAAATTCTAGCTTTACTAGGTGAAAAAGCATACCTCATCAGTCAGAGTTTCCTTTGGCTGCTCCTTGCCAGTCACTGTAGGGGTTCTATCTGTTTTTCCTTCAGGTCTAAGCATCCACTCTAAGCCAAATTCCTTCCTTGCAATTTCCCCATCTTTCAAACACCCAGGTCCTCTACCTCCATCTACATCGACAAAAAGAATGTGAATATGTAAAGACCATGTGATTAAATAATATATATTTTAAAAGAATGGCTTAGAATACATACCAGAAATTTCTTCATCCTCCATGCCTCCTCGACTCTTACGCTTACTCTTTTTCTTTCTATCTTTTTTTCTTCCTTTTTTGCGCCTTTCTTTCCTATCAGAACAACTGCCACTGTCTTTACCATCAGATGCAGAGGAAGAGTGATCCTCTGATGCATATTCTTTCCTGCCACTCTTCAATCTCTTCTTTGAGCTATAACTGACTTCATCCTCTGAAATACCCTCATTAATTCTCTTATCTTTTTTCCTACTCTGACTCTTCCTTCTACCTCGGTCGGAACTTCCCTCACTTTCAACGCCCAAAGAATATGATGATGATGAATACTCGTCCGACGAATACCACTTGTTTTTGGATCCCTTCTTTATTTTATCAAGCTCTTCACCGTCTGAACTACTATATTGAGAACTCTTCTTTTCCTTCCTACGCTTATTCACCTTACTACTCGACCTCTTCTTCTGTTTTTGTTTTTCTTTCCCAGGAGCGCTCAGATTCTCATCCTGTTACCAACAACATAAACTATTAAGCTACTCTCTAAAATAACAAATTAAATAACAGAACGAACAAAGGATAGGATATACCTTATCAATCTGATCTCGGGGTATGATCTTTACTCCAGCAAGCATTTTTTTAACTAACTGCCACCAATATGGTCAAGGTATGTACAATCAAACAATCAGCATCCTGCACACAACCACAAACAAAAAAGCTAGATATGTTACTCTCCAAAGATGAAAAATAAAAAATAACGTCACCCTCTGAATAATTTTGGGGATAAACTAACTTGAAAACTTTGATTTAGCCTTTCATCTTTCATTTCATATTGTAAGTAACACGTAATGAGCTTATTTTCCCTCAAAAGTAATATTTTTCATAAATGAATGTGGAATATTTGCAGGTTCCTAAATAAAAATTCTTGATGGTTCACTAGGGAAAAGGAAAAAGGTTAATGGTTCACATGGTGGGTTTTGATGAGAAAACCATATGATCTGATTCCTGAGTAAGCAAAGCTCCAATGATATTCAACCCTTCTTAAGAAAAATCAATCTTGAAAAACATAAGTTCTAAATATCATAGAACACCACTACATGTCGGTAAAAGATGATAGTTTGATTGTTTGGACAACCGATCACATTATTCAATAATCTTCCTAGTAGCGCCCAGTTGTTTCCCAAAGCTCAAAGCACTCTACATTTCATAAAAAAGTCACTTCCTTCAATTTCAACTCATTTTCACTGAACTCATCAATGTTTATTACTCTTTCCTTAAACCAAAAAGCAAACCTTCCAGGAACAATTTGCACCACGCCACCGCGATTTAAACCGAAAGCAAGCTTAACACTAAGGGCAATTTTTATGCAACATATAAGAACCTAATATCAATGAGGGCATAAGTTGGAAGAGAAGAAAAAGAACGAAGATCGTTGATGCAGGCACTATAAAAGTACAAGAGCGGAAGGATACCCAAAACCCATAACAAATCACAGTCAAAATTAGTGTTATTGCAAACCCTAAATTCAAAATGTTTCACTAGTTTTCCATATTTTCTCATCAAACAAATAAACAAATTCGTATAAAATCAGAAAAGTAAATTACCAGCAGCAGCGTGCTACGTGGCTCGTATGACAGCGTTCCTCTGCCCGCAACGGCGTCGAGGTTGCTTTCGGCGGCGATGAGAGGCGGGCACCGGAGCAACAGTCGGGTTCTGAAAGGATCAGCTGTTCCTAATTCGCAGCAGATATCGCCGACGAAAGAGTTTGAGGTGGTTCTGAAGAACCCTGAAGAAAAAATCAGGAGAAAATAAAAAAGGAGTAATCTATCAGTCGGAGTAAACGTGGATGTCAATTTGGATTTGGATTTGGATTTGGATCATGTGGATTTGGATTTGTTTAACAAGGATGATAGGCGCGCTCGCCCACGGCCGACGAAAGAGTTGTATTTAGAGCTGATTTGGTATTGCTGTGCTTTGAAAAAAAACTGTTTCTGCTGTGCTATGAGAATAAGCAGTTGTGAAATAAAGCAGCAGAGTGTTTGGTAAACTTTTTTGTAAAAGTGCTTTTGAAAAGAAAAAAAGCAGTATTAGAGTGTTTGGTAAACTTTTATGTAAAACAGATGTGAAAAAAAGTCGGTTTTTCAAAGCTGAGTTTTGCAGCTTCTTGTTTTTGGCTTTTTTTCATCCAAAACTGTGAAAAAAAGCTGAATCTGAATGTTTACCAAACACAAAAACAACTCCCAGCTTTTTTTTATAGCAGCTTTTTTCAGAATCAGCTCAGTACCAAACCAGATCTTACATCTATTATAAAAAGTCAAAAAATTAAAATATTTTACATCTATTATAAAAAGTCAAAAAATTAAAATATTATTTCTTCACGCAAGTGGCCCTTTATCAGAGTGATGTAAAAATGTTGAACCCTTGCATGACGCCGTAGATTCAAATTTCATCGATTATTAATTTAACATCTAATGTAATAAAATCTATCGTTCGACCAAAAAAATTGCTATTTCCCCACCCACTTTTATTTCTAAAAAAAATGGGGTCTTCTAATCTTTAGCACGTTTGGTCGGAATTGAAAATAAAAAATCTTACTCAAGTAAACCATCTCTCAAGCCCGAACTCCTGGGGCTTTTTTCGCAAGGAGCGCATGTATGTGGGGTTATGTTAGATGATGATGAAGAATGCTTTCTGAAATTCAATTAAGGGAAGGTAGATAAGAGTTACAGAGAGGTTCTAATTTAGGCAACCAAAATCCTAGGGATAAGAAAATCTAGTAATTATTCCAAAAATTAAAAAAAAAAATACACTAAACCGTAGACATGGATTTAAAAGAAGAGCATGAATTTTAAAGCAAAACAAGATAGAAAAAATCTCAATTCATATTCCCTGAGGAACAAACCAAGAGCAATTTAGTTAGAAAAATACACGGGAGTTTAATGAGAAACAATGCTATGAACAGAATTTGAAATTGTCTGACGCATAAGCATGGCAGCGCTGCTTACCAGCTTCAATTTTTGTCCAACTCCACAATCTCTCTAGTTATAATAGTAGATCCTACAATGGATTTCAACTATTGTATACAAGTAATGTACGGAGTAGCCCATTCTAAACACCATGGTTCACATTATCTTTCCCAATTTGTTGCTACAAGAGGAATTGGATGACATGATTTCAAGAACACATGCATAACAACTTAATTAAACTAGACTACGAGAAATTTATAACTTAAACTTAAAGTAAATGCATTCAATCCTTATAAGATCACCTGCAAAAATTTCCAACAATAAATCCTTATATCCATACCTGCACAAAATGATGAGTGGTGAATCTGATGACGATCTCCTTACATGCTGCTAGTGGTATAGGTGTTGTTCTAAGACGTAAAAATGTAAGACATTGTACATCTGATAGGTGGATAAGTACCACACCATAACATGATGCAATAATATGGTCCATGTCAAGCATGGTCATCCATTGATCAATGTTTGCATGAGTTTCAAAATATGTTAATGCATGCTTCAACTCATGGACACTATTTTCAGACCCATATAGCTTGGAGTAGCAACTTGAGTAAGTCTTTAACTCTTGTAATAAGTATTTTTGCACTTGGACCCATCCATCCTCATTATAACCTAATAATGATGCAATTGCTTTAAAACCGCAATGTCTATCAGCTGCCACATCTTTTAGAAGAATAATGTATGGCCTCAATGCCACTAGAAATGCATTAATTAACTTTGTTTGTACCATATTTGACCAATCTCGAAACTACTGAGCCCTGGTCAACAGTATACCGTCAAGGACCCACAAGAGTTTGCCTCCAACCAAAAGGCCAATCACAACGCGACACGTGTTGATATCAAAGGCCAATCACAGCGCAACACGTGTCGATATCAGAGGCCAATCACAACACGACATATGTCAATGTCAAAACAAAGCTAGAAACTCTCTTCTATAAAAAGGGATAATTCTCCCATAATAATCCCTAATGTCATTTGTACTAAATCATTCACTATAACTCATTACAGGAGAGCTTGAACCTATGTATTTGTATAAACCATTCACAACTAATAAGAACTCCTCTACTCCGTAGATGTAGCCATTCTGGGTTAACCACGTACATCTTGTGTTTGCTTCCCTGTCTCTGTCCATTTACATACTTATCCACACTCGTGACTGGAGCAATCTGGTAAAGGTCACAAACTTGACACTTTCTATTGTACCAAAATCCTCGCTGATTTTGTGCATCAACATTTGGCGCCGTCTGTAGGAATAACACTTACTCCTACTCTCGTTAGCTTTGTCAAGCTGGTTTCCACCATTCGTACACTCTCTTTTGACCAAGCATTCCTCTCTAACATGGCAAGCGAAGGAAACCACAGCACATAGAACGACACCCCCCTCGCTCTTAGTGTAAGACAGCGAAAGAATGAACGAAATAAGTTCGCTCTTCAAGCTAAAGTCAAAGAGCTGGAAGCTCAGAACAACAGGATAGTAATGAAGAATGAGGTCCTCCATGAGTAGTATGAGAAACTCTTTAAGATGCTCCATGAGGCGAGGCATACTCAAACACACGAGCTTATTACCCTCGCGGAAGTCGACCACCAAATGGGTGCCCCCTAACATAGAGGGTCACCAATCTTTGACATGGTTGTTCCTAATAAAGAGCGAGTTAATCATCAAGGTTTTGATCAACATGAGGCCTCTCTTAATCCAGTTGCTTCAACCCGAAGTGGGAGAAGTGGAGGAAGGCATCTCCTTGCAGAGGGAGCGAAATGATCGAAAGCCATTTATCGTGATTGTCGAGACTTTTTGAGACAACATCAAGAGAATCCCATCCACATAAGCTCAAAGATCAATAACCCAAGGGTTTTTGAAAGACTTAGTCCCCTCCCATGACCTAGGCCAGTTGTCAATCTAGGAAAGGAGCAACAGGTCCCAGAGGAACATGAAGGTACAAGGGACTCGGAAGTATTCCGAAATACTCGCTCTAGAAGTCAGTACAGCGAGTCTAAGGAAAAATCACACGCTCTTGATCAAACTTTCCTACTTCTAAGAGGCAATTGAGACTTACAGAAGAAAACTCCAATAGTACATGACTCTACTTAGGATCCTCTTGTCCTTCAGCTTATTGAGGAAGTAAATAAGTTAAAGCCTGAACATCAAGCCGAGATACCTGATTGGAACCAACCCAAGCCTGACCCTCTTACAAGAAGGATCCTCAACACCCCCTTCAAGTGAAGATAAAACAAAAACTCGGTTTACAACTCTACATTGGAAGAAATGATCTGATTGAACACCTTAATCTCTTTGAGTTCACCATGGCATACCAAATGCATACCGATGAAGAGCGATATCTTCTCTTCCCCTCCACCCTTTCTGGTGGAGCTTTAAATTGGTATTGTCTTCTTCCACTTGAGACGGTAGACTCATTTGAGGAATTGAGGAAACTATTTGTCTCTCAACACATCTTCCAGACCGATCGCTTGCACTCTACAGATGACTTGTACACTATTTGCCAAAAGCCGGGCGAGTCACTATGAAAGTATACCAGCCGCTTCAGCTATGAGTATTCTCGCTGTGCTAAGGCAGATGATAATACCGCCCTCAAAGCCTTTACGGCAGGCCTACGTGACTGTTTCTTCAAGTACATGATCAATGCCAACACTTGGAAGATTTACTCTGAGGTGATGGCGCATGCTTACAACCACGTCTCTGCCGAGGCAATGACATATCAGGGGAAACCCCCTATAGCCACCCCTTATCAGCAAGTGAGGAGTGAGAGCCAGATCCAACCAAATGAGAAGACCTCAACCTTCCAAACAGCAGTAACGCCCCTTCTTGGCTTACTTAATGTTTCGCCAAGACAACAAACATATCAACCTCAAGGCAAGAGAAAAGATTTCCATCCTCACCAGTCCCATTTTAGTTAGAAGAATAAAGGGCATTATCGCGATAACCAAGGGTATCACCACGATAATGCCCGCCCCTAGGCAGTCAACGCAGTAGGCCAAACACTTGTCAAGACAGGCCCTACGCCGAGGTATGTGACCTACACACCTTTGAACGCCACATGCGCGACCATTTACCCTAGTATAGCTTACCTGATACCGAAGCCAAAGCCGAGGCAACCAGATTACAAGTCCACGAAGAACACAAGCATACTACTACCACGAGTATAACGGCCATGATGGTGAGAATTGTATCACCCTTCATGATCATATTGAAGCTTTGGCACGTGAATGAAAAATTGATCAATTCCTCCTTCACCCTCCAAGGGATAACCGTAACTAACCCTAAGTGAACGTGATATATTTCATAAGCGGCAGCACACCCATATCTGAATCTTTCAACAGGGGCATGAAAAACTGTGAACGAACTTTTAAGCCTGGCCACCAAGTGTTTCACGTGGAAGACATCAGGGGAGGCAAGTATCAAAAGCCTAATTGGGATCCAATATGTTTCTACCTTGAGGAATAAAAAGGTATCACTTACCCTCACAATGACCCATTGATCGTGGAGGCTTACATAACAAACTTTGACGTACGACGAATCCTGGTAGACGCAGGGGCTTCGGTCAATATCATGTTTGCTAAAGCTTTTAGGGCACATACTGTAGCTGAACACTTGCTCGATCACTCAGTTTCTCATCTGATAAGCTTTTCCGGTGATGTCGTGCAACCTTTAGGGAGCATACATTTACCCTTCACCATAGGTATAGGCCCTTACACAACCACCATCACCACTAACTTCTAGGTGGTTAACTGCCCAATGACATACAATGTCATTTTTGGGCGCATGGGCATCAATGATCTCAAGGCTATGGTATCCACACATATATTGTTGATGAAATTTCCAACCCCCTTATGGCAATGGTTACATCAAAGGAGATCAACTTAGTGCACGATCATGTTACAACACTTCAGTCAAGCAACAACACTTGCCTATGCCCAAAGAAACATTTTCTATACATGACCAAGTTATAAAAACCAGCTTGAACAAAGCTAACTTGGATTTTCATGGTGGTAACAGACAACCTGACGATCCTCGAGATGACTCTTTCACCCAGCAAGCATAACCTGCTGAAGAGTTGGAGAAGGTCTCTATCTCAAAAGATTATCCGGACCACATAGTGAAGATTGGCACCACTTTGTCACCATCCATTCGGTTGGCCTTGATTTCCTTTTTGCAAAAGAACATTAAAGTCTTCACTTGGTCATACGAAGACATACCAAGCATCTCTCCCGATATCATCTGTCATTGCTTGAGCATTGATCCCAAGACCAAGCCGGTGAGACAGAAGCAAAAATCTTATGACGCTGAACGATACGAGGCAATGAATGCAAAAGTTGAAAAACTCAAAAGCATAGGCTTCGTCCATGAAGTCAATTATCCAGTGTGGGTAGCAAATGTGGTCCTTGTTAAGAAAAATCTGACCAAGGAAAGTCTTTTGCTTTAAAAGATCTTGTGGAGAATGTGTGTCGACTACACCGACTTAAACAAAGGATGCCCAAGTGATAGCTTTCCCTTTCCTCTCATTGATAGGCTTATAGACTCTACAACAGGGTGTAAACTCTTGAGCTTCATGAATGCTTACTCAGGGTACAACAAATCCTCATGAACCCTTCAGACCAAGAACACACGGCCTTCACTACTGACAGATGACTATATTGCTATAAAGTGATGCCATTCGGCCTAAAGAATGTAGGGGCGACTTATCAAAGATTAGTTAATTCAATGTTTGCTAAACAGATTGGGAAAAGCATGGAAGTTTATGTTGATGATATGTTAGTCATAAGCAAACATGTCGGCCAACACATCACCAACCTGTTTGAAACCTTCTCCATCCTGAAGCAATATTGAATGAGGTTGAACCCTGACAAATGCGCCTTCGGCGTGGGCTCTGGAAAATTTTTGGGCTTCATGATTAGCCAACGAGGCATTGAAGCTAACCCCGAGAAGATCAAAACAATCATTGACATGAAATAACCAGTAACTTCAAAAGACATCCAGAGCCTTACTGACAAGGTGGCAGCCTTAATCAAGTTCATCTTTAAGGCCACAAACAAATGCGCTCATTTTTTCAAAGCACTTAAGGGAAGTAAGAAGTACATTACATGAACTGATGAATGTGCCGAAGCATTTAAGAACCTCAAAGAATACATAAGTAAAGGCCCTCTGCTCTCCAAAGCTAAAGTTGGTAACACCTTAATTGTCTATCTGTCTATCTTGGCTTCAGCAATCAGTTTCGTCCTCATTCGAAGGGATGGTAGTATCGAACGACCTGTCTAGTACGCTAGCAAGGCTTTACAAGATGCGAAGACACGACACTCCAACATTGAGAAATTAGCTCTAGCATTAGTCATGTCTGCTCGAAACTTCACCCCTACTTGTCACGCTCTGATCCAGACATACGTCCAGGATCGACACGTGACGACACCCAATTACTCGTATATCTCATATACCCGACCTCAGGAATATGGCAATTCACAATTCGAGAATCAAATTGCAAAGAAAATTTTCATTTACCTTATGGCTGCATTTAACCTCCTCGTTAGACTGCCTACGTACCCTTAAATAGGGATCAAGCCATTTGTAGTTCATTGACACAAAATCAGAAGTTTAATCCACTAAGTTCAAATAGAAAAACATAGCATTCCTTAATCATTTATTATAACCTGATAACATGTAGTTCCTTGACTCAAGCTACATAATCAACCCCCATGAAAACATGATTTCTCTCCCATCTAACATTTAAATCATTATGTCTCATCATGATATCGCAATTCACAAGATACATCATATTTAAGAACCGACAAAATACAAAACCATTCTCTATCTGCATTAATTAATTAATTTAATCAAAGTAATAACAATCTTTCCCATATTTTCTAAATTCATACCTTATGAAATCATAATCGAATCATGGAAAATCCCGAAAGAGTCACTCAAATGTCCAACATCTTTTCTAACTCAATTCACAAGACTCTCGAAAACATTGACATATATATATATAACCAAGGCTAGAGGGACATAGTTAGGCCAAGTCTCCTTCTCCAATTAATGGGATTTTAGGCCACTCCACGAAATTTAACAACTCGGGTTCTAGACCACTCCACGGAACCAAACCAAATATGATCGCCTACAAAATGTACCAAGTACAACCAATCATCATCACCTCTAGAATGCATATGGTCCCCATCACGGATATACCAAGCAGGACCATCCATGTACCACTACTACGTGGTGCAATCTCATCATCATACATTAAATACAATTATACGCATACATGCTATCGATTCCACATATCAACCAGCATCTAGTCATATGGAGCACAACACAAGGAATTCCCACAATTACTATTTCTACTCAAAATCTAATAAAGTACCTAACTCATTTCCTGACTTCCATCTCCATCTCATGCTAGGTAATAGTGCCAAGTTCTAATAGGTATTCAGGTGGCAAGCATATCCAAATAATTATCAAACAATATTTAAATCCCATAATTGTCATAACATTCATCATAATTATCGATCACATTATTAAAAAGATAATTAAACACATATATATATCACAAACATCATCAATACACAAGCCAAATCCTATTTAATAAGCATAGGTCTATGGCTAAATATATAAAAATCACATTTCAATAGAAATCATATTTATAAGACCAATTCATATTCACAATTGCTACTAATAAAAGAAATTTAGATAATAATCATATTTCATATATTCAAGTCGCTATCTAACCAATATAGGCCCACTAGATTTTCACTAATAATTCCCTAAGGTCCGTAAACCATATCTACAATAGCATACTAAAATTTGGTATCAATTCAATGTTAAGATCGTCAATTATTAGAATATTCAAGTGGCGGACCTTATCGAAAATATACTCAACCAATAGCATTTCATAAATCAAATGCTACATATTGGAAAATTCGAATTTTTTCCAAAAATTCTCAAATTTTACAAAAATGAAGATCTTAACAAGTAGAGTAAACTTTATACCTGCGGTCAAGGCCAATTTGGCCGAAAAACAGCTCAAACTGGCCACGAACAGAAACAAACTCTATCACTACATGTACGATCGAAACATAAGGAAATTCCTAGAACATGAGGAAAAGCTCAACCAATTCATTATGTTCTTAACCAAATACATAAACACTCAAACATTCCAACAAGAATGAAATTATTTGATCTAGTAAAGAAGACTACCAACCTGAAGATGGTGCAAAGCAGTGCCAGAATTATTCTAAACTAGAGAACACTCTGTCTTCAAAAATTACTACAAAATGAGTAAATGAAGGCAAGGTAAAGAGTGAAACTTATCCTTTTTATATAGTTCAACTGGGCCATTGAAGTTCAAAATTCAAATTCAAACCATGAGAAAGCCTCACATGGAAAATCTTCAATCTTCCACACAAGCTAGAGAGTTCAGCTTGATCAATGGGATTCAACTACAAATCTTAAAAGCTTCACACATTCTTGATCAAGACAGTGTGAAGCAAAATCAATTTGTGGTGCCAACAAAGCTTCATCAATGGAAGGCAACTACAAATCTCAAAAGTTTCATACACTCTTGATCAAGATAGTGTAAAGCAAAATCAATTTATGGTACCCAACAAAGCTTCAACCATAAAGCTTCACCTACAAAGCTTCACCTACAAAAGCTTCACCTACCAAGCTCCACTACAAAGCTTCAACCACAAAGCTTCGCCTACAAAGCTTCACGTATAAAGCTTCAACCACAAAGTTTCACCTACAAAGCTTCACCTACAAAGCGTCGCCTACAAAAGCTTCACCTACAAAAGCTTTACCTATAAAAGCTTCCCCTACCAAGCTCCACTACAAAGCTTCAACCACAAAGCTTCGCCTACAAAGTTTCACCTATAAAGCTTCAACCACAAAGCTTCACTTACAAAGCTTCGCTTACAAAGCTTCACCTACAAAGCTTCACTTACAAAGCTTCACCTACAAAGCTTCACCTACAAAACCTCACTACAAAACTTCAACACTAAAACATATAAAAGCTTCACATACTTTTGATCAAGACAATGTGAAACTAAATCAAGCTTTGTGTCCTAAAACAGCTTCAACCATTCAAGCTATATACCCAACGAAAAACCTACAATCAATAAACCTTAACTATTAAACTATTTTCCAAACACAAAACCTTGCTCCAAATAAACAAATTTTGTTCACAAAACCCAAGATTCTCTTGAATCTGTACAAAAACACATGGGTAAACATAAACATTTTTTTTGTTTTACACCCACAAGGCCCCAAGATTCTCCTCCTTATTTATTTATTTATTTATATATGTTTCCAAATTTAATGGTGAGCAAAAGTATAAGAATTCACCACTAATGAAGGTGCTACAAAAACTGGAATCTCCCCAGACTAGAAATCCAACCCAAGCAGCCTCTTTCTCTCTCTCCCTTTTCCGTCTCCTTTCATATATCAAATTTTTGCAACTTCTGCTCTTCCCCAGTGGAGCTGAATTTTGGACATCTTATAGTTCTTGAGCAGATGAATAGCATTCAAGAAAGAACCGTTTCTGTTTAAACGAAGGAAATTAGAAGAGGCCATATCTACCTATGGGGCAGAGGCAAGTGAAAATGTTATCACGCTTCTGTACTTAGAAGTTTCGTGATTACTCGATGGCTTGGATCTTGCAAGTCCCCAAATGAGAAGCTTCCCTCATGCGAGAACTTAGGGGAGCACTGTTTGTACTATACTTGACCAATCCCGAAACTACTAAGCACCGGTCAATAGTATACCGTCAAGGACCCACAAGAGTTTTCCTCCAACTAGGAGGCCAATCACAATGCGACACTTGTTGATATCAAAGGCCACTCACAAAGCAACACGTGTCGCTATCAGAGGCCAATCACAGCACGACACGTGTCAAATTCAGAATAAAGCTAGAAACTATCTTCTATAAAAAGGGATCATTCTCCCACAATAATCCCTAATGTCATTTGTACTAAATCATTCACTAGAACTCACTAAACGAGAGCTTGAACCTATGTATTTGTATAAACCCTTCAAAATTAATAAGAACTCCTCTACTCCATGGACGTAGCCATTATGGGTGAACCACGTACATCTTGTGTTTGCTTCCCTATCTCTGTCCATTTACATACTTATCCACACTCGTGATCGGAGCAATCTGGTGAAGGTCATGAACTTGACACTTTCTATTGTACCAAAGTTCTTGCTGATTTTGTGCATCAACAAACTCAATTGACTTAATTGAACGAGCGCAATGCACCTTCTCCTTTGGTCGCCTCTTTTGTTTTAAACTCATTTCAGGACAAAAGACCACTAAGTGAATAACTTCCTTGCTCTGATTCCACAATCTCAAACAATGATGGATCACGACGAGTAGATTTATCTATCTTTTTACTTAACCTACCTCTAGTCTTGGTTGTAACAGATGGTTCAACATGTGAAGAAGTTTGTGGTACTAACTCTATAAGTTTCCTCCTAAGGACCATTCTTGTAGTTGCATCAGATTCTATCCAACGCCTATGAAACAACTCCATATTTACATCATAACCATACTTTGTTGCACTTCTTATAGGTGTACACTTCATGTCAAGTTTCCTCCAATAGGGATCAATGCTCTCAAGTGGAATAGGTCGACCATCTCATGTATCTAACAATCTCATGAGCACATGGTAATCCATGAGTGTCTCGTAAAACACAACCATATGCCTCGGAGTCAATACCGTTCATTTTGGACAACAGTACTCCTTGAAGACCATGTATAATGCACTAATTGAGACAGCCACGAAATTCCATGAAATCTGAATGTCTAAAATCATGATGCACCATTATCAAACTTTTCTCAAAACAAGCCTTGATTTCAGTGTGCTGCAACCCAAACAGAGCATGTATACTTTCCTATGATGTCTCAAATGTTCATTGGCTACTTCCAAGATCTCTTTTTAATTTGGCATGTGAAGACTTAGCCCTATTAAAGTAACAAAGGTTTAGCAATCTCACTAGAAAATGAAAATGAAAATAAAGTAACAAGTGATAAATACTTACTTATTTGAGGTTGTATTCCCAAAGTGCATAAATTTATTGATCCATGTTGCAACAAACCTTTCTTTATATGGATTCAACCAATTATCTATCACATATTGAAGCATCTCTTGATACATTCTAAACTTGTTACATAGTTATCTTGTCTGCCTTTTGAAATCGACTTTAGTAGAATATGCAACCATTGTATTCCATTTCTCCAAAAATCTATCGCAATCTTCCTTGGACTTATATAATTTTTTGAACTTGGCTAGCACATTCTTATTGATGTGCCATCTACATAATAAATGCTTACTTGTACCAAATATAAGTTCAATGGCCCTCAACAAAGTCATTTCTCTATCTGTCACAATAAAATCAGGCATAACAATACCATCCATGAGTCCTCACCATATACTCAAGGCCCAAACGTAATTATCTTCTTGTTCCATGGAAAGATAAACAAAACCAACAAAAAATGTCATGTAAGTTGATGTAACTCCAACAATTTCTAACAATAGCATACGATACCTATTGGTATTGTACGTACAATCCATAATAAAAATATGTGGAAATGCATGTAACAATTTCAAAAAAGTCGGGTGTGTCCAAAACAAGTCCAAAATAGTATTAGTCTTTGGGCAACTCCTATGCCACTTAGTGTACCAACGCTCAGATAACTTACTTATCAATTGTTGCATTTGAAACCTGCCACCCTCCAAAAGCCTCAAACATTGACTTGCATTATAAATTGTCCTCAATGTAGATACATTTCATTTGTTTCTTCGTTTCAGTGTAGTCAAAATCTCATTTGGTTGCACCAAATTTTAGATAGATCAGTCAATAACGAAGTCTCTTCCAACAATAATTTACCAGCAAATGAATGACCCTCAAAATGGTCTAATGTTGTGTGATTATGCACTCCAATAACTACCCCCAATATCCAATCATCATCAATTGATAGCTTTTTACCCTTTAATTGAAACGAGCATCCACATTTTTTCCTAACATCACAATAACAAAACTATTGACCTTCCCAACTTCTCAAGCCCATTGTATTAATTCTTCTCTACTCTTGAATAACTACATACCAAAATTGCACAATATGAATAAACATACAAGAGTATAAGTAAATCAATTGTGTAGTCAAGCAAATATTACCTTATTTGTAGTAAATTCACTAGTACAGTCCATCATATGGGTAGATGTTGAATTATTACCAAATTCATCTACATGCTGCAACCGAATTCCACCATATGTAAATAAATGGGCACTACACCAACTTGAAAATAGTGCTAATTAAGAAAGGGATTTGTGTGTAGGTTTCGGAGACAACACATCAAATTGGACGATTATCAGTCTCAGTTGCGACAAACATGTCTTACCTGAATTATTACCCTAACCTAATGAAAACGAATTCTAGGAATTCCCATAGGAAAACGTGAAACAAATTGCACCCTAACCTAATGCAAATTCAAATAAAAAGCCACAGAGCTATGCTTCAATTGTACGATGTCGACAAATCAAGATGACCCACACATAAAATTATTTTTTTACCTTTTTAACGGAAACATAATCATCTATTTCTTCCATAGAAACATCATCTTCTAAGTTCATTCTTTTTGCTTTCTCTATATGATTTTGCTTTCTCTGAATGGAACGAGATGGGAAGGATGAGTTAGAATTTGAGGGAGACAAATCGTCTAAACATAGCGTGAGAGTTATCATGCTCAAACCTTTCTTTTTTATTTTTTTATAAAAAAAAAAAGTAATGCAAAATGGGGTAACTAAGGTCCATATTAGTCATTTTACAAATAGACAAATTTATAATTAAAAAATTCATTAAAAGGTGGGTGGGAAGATAAGACTTTGGGGTAAGAATAACAGCTCTCAACCAAAATTAAACTAGAAAGTGTTAAAATCCAATTTTACCCCTCTAAATTGGGGTGTAAATCTGTTTGAAATATGCTTTTAGAAAACTCAAAATTGTGGGTATTTTTCCATTGAGTTTGATGTAATTCTATCGTTAATTTGCAATTTCACTAATTTTCATTATCCTGCTTTTTAGTTCGATATTGTACCAAATGCTTTATTAAGTTAATCTAACTTAGTCTATTATAAGCTAGTCTAGCTTAGTCCTTGAAGCTACTCCAGACCGAAGTAGTCCAATACAACAAACGCACTCCGTTGATGCACAAAATCGGATGGATCTTGGACCAACGTAAAGGGTCAAGTTTATGACCTTCGCTCGGTTGCTTCGATCACCTAGTGATGATGATGTATAAAGAGGTAAAGATAGGGAAGCAAACACAAGATGTACGTGGTTCGCCCTAAGTTTGGCTACGTCCATGGAGTAGAGGGACTCTCATTAATAATGAAGGGTTAACACAAATATATAGCGAAGCCTTGTTTTTATATCACACACCTTCATTCAAGTTGTAGCCCAAGACTTTTCCTTTGAGTTTTGAGGCCCAAAGTCTTTCAATTTGTCAAAAACCTGCTTAGGCCCAAAGAAGAGGAGACCCACTGCCTGATTAAATACCTCCAGGCCCCAAGGAAGAAAAAGAAAACCCAGCCTTTGTTTGAAATCGGGCCGAGACCTAGCCCTTGTTTGAAACTGGCCCGAGGCCTAGCTTAAGGCCAGCCCAACACATGAATTATTTTTCAATACATGAATTATTTTTATCACCAATCGTCTAATTACAATTCAAACAAATAATATTCCATAAGCATTTAATGGCCTAAAATTCTTCTTCCTCTTCTTCCTTGTGGAACTTCCAAACCGAAGCCATAATCCCATCAGATGTTGAGCATTTGGGCTTTTCACCCCTTTGGTTTTGTTTAGAATTGGTCTTTTGGATGATCTTCATTGTCTTCAATTCATCTGACCTCTTTCTCAAATACTCTTTTAATTCTTTCTCCTCCATCGAATCTATCATGTTCATCTGCGAGAACGAGATGAAAATATTACTCATCATCGTCATACATGTGTTATGTGTTTCAACATCGTTTATCCCATAAACTTCAATACATCAGATATTCACGCTCTCAATTTGTCATTCTACACTCAATGTTTTTTTGCTTTAAAACACACAAAATGAGTGTGCAATGACATTCTGAAACAGAAAATAACATTACCCCGTTATGGTATACGGTTTTTTTTTATAACGCCTTTCAAATACCATTAACCGCATTGATTTCATCATGCGAGCATCAACATGATCAATAGTCCAAAATGCTTTATCACATCCCTCAAGTGAGAATCAAACATGAAAAATGATTACTTGCACACAATTTTTTCTTCTACACACTTTCTAGGCGTTCATATTGAATAAATCAAACAAAAACAATAAAAATAATTAAACAGAAATGTATAAGGCGAATAAATAGTGCGTGGTTATGATTTCCCGTCAAACATCTATAGTACGCACATACAAGAAAAATGAGGCCATAAAAAATGAATGAAATATAAGTACCCATGTGTTGAGATCTTGTATTTGTTTCTCCAAAAGCTCTTCATCCTTGTCTGCGAGGCTTTTTCTCTCCTCCCACGAAATAACTCTAGGCTCCATGGCTGCCTTTGGTTTCTTCTTTCCTTCCCTCACTGTAGACATTGTTTTCTTCTGATTTCACAAATCCCCAATTCCAAAGAATTGATCAAATAAATGTAGATAAAATCTGCAGTGAAATCACACAAATAATGTGCTACACGAATATATAGGAAAGTAGAAAGTAACGGTTAAAGCTAGACAGTTGCATAACAAAAATATGCTAAGGAAAAAAAAGACTAGACAAAAGCTTAACAAAAGATCTCCCTTGTAGATGTGGATTAGGAAAACTTTTAACCGTCATTGTGATGAAATGTGTCAATCATACAATGTCACTTATAAGTTTTTCTCCACATAACATTATATGATTGACATAAGACATCACAGTGACGGTATACCAGTACGGTAGATATCACCTCACAAATTAGGCAAAATGTGTTTGTCCAACGTTGCAACCCAGTTTGAATCTCCTTTCCTTAAGTTTAGAGTGATGATTGTACCAATCATACAACGTCACGTGCAAGTTTTTCTCTACATAGCATTATATGGTGGGAACGGAACATCATTATGGCGGTATAAAGGCTTTTGAGCTTAAGGTTGTTAGCCACAAACATACTAATACACGGCTACCGCAAGAGTTAGAAGACTGATGAGGGTGTGCACTTCTTTAAGAAACTGCGTTGCAACGGATTGGAACCTAATCCGGTATCTTACAACACACTTATAGGAGCTTTATACCGTTCTGGCAAAGTTACAACTGCACAGAAACCTTTTGAAGAGATGCAAACTTGCCGTCAATCCCTGGTTTTGTCTACACATACCGTTATGTTGGATGGACTCTGCAAGAATGGACACATAGAGGAGGCGACGGAATTGTTTGAGTCCGTCAAGAATCCAAAACTTGAACCTGGCATTCAGTTTCGGAGTACAAGTAAAACTGAAGCATAACAAATAAAACTGGCCTGAAAACCCGAAGTAGACCCGCGGAACCAGTTCGTGGTTAGGCCGTGTTTCCGTTTACGAAGCTTAGAACAGCTGTGAAACAAGATCTTGATAGAAGTACAAAAGTGTGTATTCCTCTGAAGATCTCAGTACCATTAAAAAGGAACTCTGCAATACCATACAAATTAAATAGGAAGTTACAAACTTATAGGAAGATCCTGGGCGCAGAATATTTGACATAAGCATGCTGAAATTTAGAATTGACGAGTGAGACGCTACTTGTGCGTTCCCCTCTTTCGACCTCTACCTCGAGACCTAATCGTTGGAACATCCTTGGAGGTAGCTGGATAATCTTTCAAACATTCTTCCTCGCTTTTGTCATCGCCACTGACATAAGGTTCAGTTTGTTCTGAACTTACTTCCTCTTCTTCTGGCAGTTTCCCAGCAACCTCTTTGTTTGAAAGCTTATCTCGGAGCTCTCTTAGTTTAGCTTTCTTTGAATTCAAGACGCCAAGAAACTAGAAGATGTTAAAGACATGTCAGTCAAGAGATTCAGGAAAAAAAACTGCATAAGTCTCAATTAAATGAGTGAGATGGGAACAAATCAATCACATCCAAATAGTTGAAGCATTGAAAGTGACCGCATGATCAAAATACGATTCTGATACACCTTTGGCCAGATCATGCTAATTTAGTTGAAAACAAAAGAATCTTTGAAAAGCAAAGACATCAAATACTAGACTCTAACCATTGTAGGGAATTTTTCATATGAAGAACTAACTTACCCCGGGTATATTATCTACTGAACATACCGCACTCTAAAGTGCAAAGAATGCCAACTGTATTATATGGCAGGAGAAGTTTGAAGCTCCATTTACAGAATACAGAAACATTTTGAGAACACAGAAAATCGATGAATAGCTAATAGAGGTATGGTATGGTGCACCTTTGCATAAATAGCGGACTCAAATTCTATCTTCTCACTGGTAATCTTCTCACTCTGTGCTAGACACTTCTCAGCTTCCACTTTCAACCTCTCAAACGATTGAGTTTTTCTCACAACTTCTTCCTATACACACACATACATACACTAGCATGAATGAAACAAGCAAACAAGTTAAACTCACTCTCATAACCACCTCCAGCAGAATATACCGACTCAAATATGCATGATATGTACAAAAAGAAGAAACTTCAAGCAGTGACTTATTAATAGTTGTAAAAACAAGGAAACCGACGTACTATACACCACTTTTCATTATTGATATGAGTAATCAGCCAGATACCATTCCAATTTTAATGCAAGTTACGTCAGATGCAATCAGCTCTTTCCTAGACAATGTAGAGCAGCAGACTGGAAGTCTAAAAAACTCTAGCGCAACATTGGCTTCTCCGATAAACCCAACGCAAGATCAAGTTTACAAAAAAATCACAATCTTTTGTGCAACAAAGTTGAGAGAAAATCTTCAGTCTGCAGTCTGTACATATATATACAATTCAAATCCGGTGCATAGTGGTTGAAATTACCCATCTAGGTTCCTTCAGAAACACTAAATACTTTGAAAATCCAAATCACAACTCATCTTTCGATTAAATTTCCAAAAATTCCAACAGGGTTTCAAAATTGCGTGGATTCCAACCTAGTTTTAGTTCTTATCATTCCTATTAATATCTAACACACTGCTTCTTCGTATCAAAAAATAATTAAGTTTATAAAAAGGAGGGAAATTTACACTTAGCCCAACATTTGCATCCATGAGAAAATCCAACACCGCCGCCGTGGTTTGCTTACTGTTTGGCGACGGCTGACATTTCCACCGCCATTCGAGCTTCGTCCCTTCCTTCTCAAACGTCCATGAAAGCTGCACAAACAATCAATCTCAATCGAATGATTACTCAACTTTAATTACAACTAACATGATTTCCCCAAGAAATTAAGTTAATAAAAAGCTCCAATTTTTAATTACTCTTTTATAGCCGTCGCCGGCGCCGGCGAACCCGTATACGGAGTCAGGGTGCTGAAACCCTAAGTAGCGCTCGGCCAGCGCCAAGTACTCGGAGACCGGCTGGTCCCACTGAGCGGCGCGGTCCCTGACCTGGTCTTCGGAGGCGGAGCAGATCCAGGCGTTGAGGCCGTCGGTGATGGAGAGTTCGAAGCGGGAGGGGAACCACGTGCCCTTGACGAAGATGGGTTGCTGGGAATCTTGGAGCTCGAGCTTTAGGCACGTGTGTTTGGGGGTCGGGGCCTCCATTGTTGTGGGCTGTGGAGCTTCCTCTGCACGCTGAGTCTCTGAAATTGAAGAGAGATGGAGAGAAGGACTTTGATTCTAGGGGTTTGGGGGGTTCGACTCTTCCCGCTTCTTTTGATCACTGTATTAATTTCCTATGTTAGGAAGGAGCAAGAGGCTCCTTTTCTCTACAGATACCTTGGAAGCCTTTATGAAAATTTACAATAATTTCTAATCGTACAATGAACGAATGTCATTAGAAGATTTCAGCATTCTTACAAAGAGGATCCACGCGAGGATCCTCCTGGAACGCGACTAATCTCTTTTCGAGTAAATTGTAGCAATTGTCCCTCAACTTTAATCAAATTAGAGCAATGATTATTCAACTAAAAATCCATTACCATTGGTCCCTCAACTCATCAAAACGTGTAGATATGATCTTTTTCATCAACTTCGTCAAAATTTTGTCAAAATGAGTTACGTTGGAATGACCATTGCTACAATTGGGTTAAAATTTAGGTACAATTTCTCCAATTGGGTTGAAATTGAGGGATTATTTCTCCAATTGGGTTAAAGTTGAGGGACTGTTGGTAATGAATTTTTAGTTGAGAGACTATAACTGCATGTTTTGATAAGTTGAGTAACCAATGCTAATGAATTTTTAATTGAGAAACCATTGCCCAAATTAAGTTAAAACTGAAAAACCATTTCTACAATTTACTTTATCCTTTCCCTAAACACCACCACACGTCACACACACAAAACGATAAACAAAACCAAAAGAGTAACACAAAACGATAAACAAAACCAGTGTCAGATAAGCACCCATGGTCATGGTGGATAACATTGTTTTATATGGAATGGTATGATTATATACGCATCCGATAAAACCCCATCTGAATTTATAATTCTGAAGAAAAGTAAAAAAACCCAGAAAAATCATGTCTCTGAATATCCCTCGCTCTGCAATTCTTCTGCTCCTCCTCCTCCTCTGCTCCTTCACTGCAATCTCAGCTCACGAAAATGAAGACCCAACAATCAAAACAATGGAGGATTTCTCTGGCTACCCATTTCACGAATCACACTCTACCTCTCAGTCTCACACTGTTTCTTTACTCTCAGTTGACACTCAAAGTTTGCAGAAACAGGTACTTCATTTAATCAATTTGATAGTTGCTAATTGGGGTTTATCTGCTTTATCAGTTTGGCTTATTGGGTTTTGTTTAATTGTCTCATATGACTGTGAGATTTTGGTTTGTTCATTTGTTCATATCTGAGCAAATTTTGTGGATTTTTGGATTGGTAGATTGATGAACTTTCGACTTATTCGGATACACCTGCCCCATCAGTTACCAGGGTCTTGTATACTGAGAAGGATGTATTGGCGCGTAGGTATGCATGTTACCTTTTCAGTGTCAAATTGTCCATTCAACTAAGGTTTAATTTCAGTGAGTCTGTTTGGATTTCGTGGGGTGGCTTGAACTTCGCTTGATTGTAGAATTTCAACATTAGGTAATCTGTACCACAGCTGTTGTATCTATAGATTGACAAGTAATGTTCTACTTCCATTTTTGATCTCATTGACGTGATGGCTTAATTGTTGGAATGGAGTAAATGTAGAAAGTCTTAATTGGATTTCGATAAAGTCAATTTCCGAATATTTATCAGAATGGTGACTAGCAGAATGAGAACAATGGCAACCCAAACAAGTGTTGAGATTTGTGTTGAGATGATATTCGAGCTTTGCTATGTCTTTGATATTGTTTCTTTTGGGTAATATTTACAATTTACTGCAGGTTCATCAAAAACTTGATGGGACTTTCTGGTCTATCTGTTAGAGAGGATGCTGTTGGTAACATATTTGGTCGGTGGTGAGTGTACTATGTCCTAATCTTCAAACTCTTATTCGTATTCTATTTTGTTATTTGAATATTGTGAGGTTATAAACTTGATTGTTTCAATTGAATCAATTGAACTTTGGAAAACCCTGATTTGGGACTGCTTTGGTTCCAGTAGATAGGAGCTTTCTATATTCTCTCTCATCCCTGTGGCATATATTTATTGCCCCTTATTTAGTTGGGATGCACTTTTCTTTATATCGTACTTTTATTAAGTTTCTCTGACCATGGTTTTGTCTTGCGTTACTATATGTAGGGAAGGCTATAATCCAGATCTTTCTGCAGTTGCGACAGGTTCTCACATTGATGCCATTCCATACTCCGGAAAGTATGATGGTGTTGTGGGTGTTCTAGGTGCTATAGAAGCCATCAATGTACTGAAAAGGTATGCAACTTTGATGAGTCTTGGTATGAACCGTTTAATTGAGTTGGGCAATTTGTAGCCTTAGCATGCTTGATTTCGCTCTAGGAGACAAGGATGAGACACCGATCTTACTTAAAATACTGAGGAAATGAGAATTTATATCAAGTAAAAAATAACCTTTTGGGAAATATTAATAATGGAAAGATCCTAATCGGAAGTTTGCTTTTTTACCTGAGGTGAAATTTATTTACAACTCTTCTGGTTATGCTACTGAATCTCTGGCAGGTCTGGCTTCAAACCCAAAAGATCACTGGAAGTTATCTTGTTCACCTCAGAAGAGCCTACGCGTTTTGGAATCAGCTGTCTAGGAAGGTTAGGATCACTACTTGGTTAGACTTTAACACACTAGAAGCTATACTGATGTTTCGGTGAAGTTTCTACATAAAACATTTAATTCACTTCTATCTCTTAATTTGTTGAGTTCCGGGTGAAGTCCAACAATGATGTGTGTTGTTTAAATAAATCCACTCTAGCTTTTTCCTATGTTTAAAAGCAAAATACATATTGTGCAGCCGCTTAATGGCAGGGATTGAGGCCCTGGCTAATGCTCTGAAGACAACAGTTGATGGTCAAAATGTATCCTTCTTAGATGCTGCAGGATCTGCTGGCTACACTAAACATGAAGATGATTTATCGAGTGTGTTCTTAAAAAAAGAAAGCTACTCTGGTTTTGTGGAATTGCATATTGAGCAAGGCCCCATTTTGGAGGAGGAAGGTAGGTCATTCCGACATACATGTTCCCAACATTATGCATAATAGTGTATGTGTTAAAGCAGTATGTTTTGTGATCCAGGTATATCAATTGGTATTGTAACTGCCATTGCAGCCCCAGCAAGTATAAAAGTGGAGTTTGAAGGCAATGGAGGCCATGCCGGTGCTGTCCTAATGCCAAATAGGTGAGTTGTTTGCAAACTGTAAAATGGAGTTTCAACACCTTTTCTGTTGAGTTCTAGGATTATGCGCAACTGTTCCCTTCCCCTTATCCCACCCGCAAAGTCAGTGTGATATTTCCTAATAACTTTTGAAAACTGACTCATGCAGCTAAAAAAAGTATTTTGTGTTAAAGGCTGTTGAGTTATATTCAAGTAAACATGACTCATAATTGTTTCCATTAATTATTTATACCAGAAATGATGCTGGACTAGCAGCTGCAGAATTAGCACTAGCTGTTGAGAAACACGTATTGGAATCTGGGTCTGTTGATACTGTCGGTACAGTTGGTAAGTTGTGTTTCCTTCACACCTACGTGCAGGACTGTGGATTAATTCTTTGACTTTCTTTAAAATTTCTCAACGTGTTCTAAGTCTCTTGTGTTGGCTGTTGTTCTTATTTCATGTCTGTGGTATATATTAATAATCATTTTATACAAAGGTATTCTGGAGCTACATCCTGGAGCCATTAACAGCATCCCAAGTAAATCGCATCTGGAAATTGGTATGCTTTCTGTCATTAAATTTCAAGCACAATATACAATTTTACTGAAGTTTGAAAAGACCATCGTGTATCCTTTCTCGGTCATCAATTGAGCCAAATGGATACCAGTCTTTGGGATTTTTAATATATATCGAAGAAAAATTTGGTTTTATTTTTTGATACTATGTAATACCTTTTCATTTTGTAGACACAAGAGATATTGATGAAGAGCGAAGAAACATTGTAATTGAGAAAATTCATCGATCTGCAATTGCTATAGCAAGTAAACGTGGGGTCAGTCTATCAGAGTTCAAAATCATAAATCAGGATCCGCCAGCACTCTCTGATAAATCAATAATTGAGGCAATGGAAGCTTCGTCGAAAGAGCTAAACTTAACGCACAAGTTCATGATTAGCCGAGCTTACCACGATTCATTGTTCATGGCCAGGTAAGAGAGAGAAAAACTTATCCCTATAAGAAAGGATTCCCTGTATATCTAAAGTCTATAGCAAGATTTGAGATTTGCTGTATTTCATATACATCCTCAGACAGTGCATTCTCCGTATTTCATTTCTTTTAGTATGTGCTTTTTCGTACTCCACCAAGTGGCTACTTAGGCTGCTAATTCAACTAAATTTGAGGAAATTCAGATGGTGAACAGCATGCCGTTATTCTTTTTACCACAAATAGGTTCTACTAATGTATTTTCGTATCCTTGCAGGGTTTCTCCGATGGGTATGATATTCATTCCATGTTACAAAGGTAGTCTCCTTTCTCTTCTTGTAGAAACCACCATCTTAAATAACTGTAGTAGTACTGAAATTAATAATCTGAGTCAGACTGAGAATCTAGTTTATTGCAAAAGCATGTCAGTTGCCACACATTTTGCGTGTGCCAAAGCACAACTATAACACAAAGATATTCGTAATTAGAAACATTGGATGACATTCACTTACATAGTCGAACAAAAGAATGAATCAGTTGCTAGACATGTAGAGAATGCTAGATCGAATGAGTAGAGAATGCCATTAACTTATTGCGTCCATTTGGATTTGGTTTTGCAGGTTACAGCCATAAGCCTGAAGAATATGCATCCATTCAGGATATATCTAACGGGGTCAAGGTATTAGCATTGACCCTAGCAAAGTTGTCATTGCAGTGAACCGTCGGAGTTGATAGCTTGTAAGCTTTTACATATTGGGGTATACTTTCTTCTAAATTCTAGTGTTTGTTCAGCAGTTCTAACAATGTGCTTGTTTCTCTGTGTGCGCGGGCACGCGTTAGAGAGAGATGCAAAAACTCTGCAGACAGACCTCATTGTTTATATATCAACTGTAGAATCAGATTGGAATATCAACTCAAACTAGTGCTAATTCTGTCTCACATATACACGTATACTAACGAATTACCAATCATGTCTAAACTAAAACTTGGCCGAAAAATCGATACTCACACGACCATAACTCTCATCTAGAGTGTAATACAATGCCGCATCTGTAACTTCCACGGCAACACCCTTCTCTGCCAGCTTCGCCGCAACGTCTTCTATTTGCAAACTTGGGAGGAGCTGTAAGGTGTCCACTACCTTCAGGTCCCATCTCGTTTGTGAGTATGTTGCCTTTACGACAGCCTTTTACTCAAAACAAATGTAAGGTCAAGCCCAAGCCCTATTCGGCTCCCACATTTAGCCCATATGGAAGTTTCATTTGTAGTTCCGATATTCGATAGAGGGTGTGAAGAATCTTATATTGCCTTTTTTTTTGTTTGAACAAATATATTATCTACACTAAGGAGGAGGAGATGGGCCTAGCTTCACAATGAGCTAGCAATAATGTTGTTCAAATTCGCCTTTGCTGAAAATCGAACCTTAAACCTAAACCCTACCACTAGACCATAGTAGATCCCTTACATGTTGGTTCCACCTGATACAATCTCGTTATTTATTTATTTATTTATTTTTGAGAAAGATACCATCTCGTTATGTATGTGATACCCTTTGTGACAACAGACAGACTAATCCAAAGAGTTTTCCGCAACCACACTGCTTGTTTCGCTATTGCAACTTGTTGTAATTTACAGACACATTCATTAGATAATTGTAGCAGAGCCAATATTTTACAAATTAATAAGCTCAGTTTTCACAAATTATTGTCCCGTGCATGTTTGTTAAGTAAGCCCGCTTCTCTTGACTCTGTCAGAATATTGAGAGGGCAACCAAATCATACCACCAAACCATAAACTCATTTTTCTTAAACGTAACCGATCCTTCTTTCACGACTGTGCCCAAATACAATAGACCCACCAACTTAGCGCCAAAGATAACGTACAATATTTTTGGTCGAATAAAATCTCTAACAATGATATTCTTGATCTTTAAATTTTAAAAAGTTTCTTTGTCCCCAAAGAACACTGGCCTGTCCAAATGGTTTCCAAACGTTGCACTCACCTAAGCATTCCAAAAGGAGAAAAGGAAAGAGCCTCCTTGTCCCAAATCCTCCCAATCAAGCTTTTTTAAACTCTTGACTATTCCTCTAGTTTCAATCAAAGGGAGCTAATTTTCTCTCTGTGTGTGTACATATACATATACATATTCACGTGTGTGTGTAGAAGGCGATAATAATCACTAGTCTAATTCATAAGGAAAAGAATTTGAACTTGAGCACAAAGAGGTTGACACACTACTTTATTAGCCGAACGCAGTTTGCTGCTAAATATAATAAAATTTAAATTATGTTAGTAGTCTGACTTATAGGCTATGTTGCGATTTGACACCTGGAGAAGATGAATCAATTTGCAGTTTGAATTGAAACACTTTTGATGTGCCACCTACAACTAAGTTCTTCTATATTACAAAAGTTCTGTATGTGTTTTTACATGCCATGATTCACAAAAAATTATGTATTGATAATTCATACATTAAAATTTCATTCAAAAGAATTACGCACAAATCACATGCAACTTCTTGCACAAAAAACATGCGAAATTAGGCTACAGAAGGCCATTGTGTTTAATTAAAGTGGCAAATTGAACTTAATTAGGGTAGGAGTCGTCTACAATACACACAAAGTTCAATCATGCATGTCCATTGGCATATTGTAAAATGTTCAATGTGGGACACGATCAAATCCCTTATTGCTGTTGAATATTTAAAGCCATGATATGGGGCGGTGATTAGGGTTCCAATCATGAATGTCCCCACATGAATTGCTTTTAGGGTTTTATTTATAGGAAGGGGATCCTCTTTGGATCCCTTCCTTCTAATCCACTAAATCAGGTAATCCGTACCATTGAAATTTGATCAAACGACTGAAGTTATTATAACTTTAAAGTGAGCCCTGGTATGTAGCCGTTGGATTAAATTTCAATGATACGGATTACCTAAGTTGGTGGATTATAAGGAAGGGATACGGAGATGATCATTTCCTTATTTATATAGTGCATATGCCTTAAATGGTATATGCCCTTTCTTTCTCTCCTCCTAGCTACTTCGTTCACAAGTGTTCTACCTCCAACAGCACCAACAGCACCACCAACATCGAACGTTACATAAATATATATATATATATATGTATGTATGTATGTATGTATGTATGTATGGATCCAACAACACCAACAGCACCACCAACATCGAACGCTACATAAATATATATATGTATGTATGTATATATATATATATATGTATGTATGTATGTATGGATTAGTGAGAAGCGTCACGAACAGCTCACAGAAACACAACATGCAGCCACCCACGGGCTCACATTGTTTGCTAACTACACCCATTATCTACTCCATGATCTTCATTTTCTTCCATTTAATTCCCCTTCAACCTATCCACTAATCTCAATTATAACCTCACTTTCGGTAACAACTGCATGTATTCTCTCTTGTTTAGTTGTTTACCGCTGCATGCATGCATGGAATCTTCCTTTTAATACATAAATATGGAGCCGTTCGTGGTTCTCCAGTTTCATAGCAATTAGCTGAGGTTGAACAGTCATTATTGTTAAGCTACAGATTGTGAAGAACAACAATGGCGGTTTCTATGTAATCTAGAGCTGAGGTTGAACAGTCATTATTGTTAAGCTACAGATTGTGAAGAACAACAATGGCGGTTTCTATGTAATCTAGAGAGAGAGAGAGAGAGAGAGAGAGAGAGAGAGAGAGAGAGAGAGAGAGAAATCTAGAGAAAGAAGTACAATTGAATTATCTTCTTGTATTGAATGAATGATTACAGCTCACAATACAAGTATATATATAAACGATTTTCCTTGCACACTAAGTAAACTACTACTAACAGACTTAACAAACTCATTCATTTATCTGTTGACACTTGTCACCATCTGGTGGCTCTATATCTTTACATCCCCCCTCAATCATATGCTTGGAGGAGCCAAGCATAAGATTGAAACAATGATGTTGAAACAAAGGTGTAGAAAGACCCTTGGTCAAAATATCTGCAAACTGGTCTTTTGATGACACATGAAAGACATGCAGATCACCTCGAATGACTCTTTCCCTTACAAAATGGTAATATATTTCAATGTGTTTCACTCTTGAATGAAAAACAGGATTAGATGATAAAGCAATCGCATAAATGTTGTCACAATAGATAACTGGAGCAACTAGAATAGGTACACAAAGATCACATAACAACTGCCTTATCCATGTTAACTCAGCAGCTGTAATGGCTAAAGCCTGATATTCAGCCTCTGTAGAGGACTGAGAAACAATGTGTTGCTTCTTAGATGCCCAAGATATCGGATTGGAGCCAATATAAACAATGTGACCAGAAGTAGATCTTCGATCATTGGGGTATCCTGCCGAATCCGCATCACTATAAGCCTGCAATTGTAATTGTCCTGATTGAAATCGAAGACCATAGTCCATAGTGCCACGGAGATATCGCAAAATCCTCTTAACAACCACAACATGAGTATCCATGGGATTATGCATGAACTGACAACACTGATTCACAGAAAAAGCAATATCAGGCCAAGTAAAAGTCAAGTATTGCAAAGTTCCCACAATGTTGCGATACTGGTGTGGACTGTGATAAGGAGTGCCCTCAGTTTTAGACATATGTGATATGGTAAACATGATGTTACACAAGGTTTGGAATCTTGCAGATCAACCTTTTCAAGCAAATATTTGATGTACTTTGACTGTGAAACAAAAAAAAACCATCATTCTGATATGTTATCTGTAACCCCAAGAAATATTGTAATTGCCCCAAGTCTTTCATTTCAAACTCTTGAGTTAAAGCTTTAACAACTCTATCAATCAATTTGGATGGATTACCAGTAAGGATGATATCATCCACATAAAGAAGTAATACAACATTGCCAAGGCTAGTGTGTTGCACAAAGAGAGATGGATCTGCAAGGGAAGATTTAAAACCCAAACCTGGTAAAAAACTTGTAAATTTTTCATTCCAAGCTCGGAGCTTGTTTCAAACCATAGAGAGACTTATGCAACTTGCAAACATAGTGAGAGGGATGTTATGTACTTTCAAAGCCTTGTGACACTTCTTCATGTAAATCACCATGAAGAAATGCATTGTTCACATCCATTTGCCGTAATGACCATTTAAACTGAGTTGCCAATGCAAATCAGCCTAATTGTTGTTGGTTTCACTACAGGACCAAATGTTTCATTGTAATCAATACCCTCCTCTTGACTATACCCTTTAGCAACTAAGCGAGCTTTGTATCTTGCCACTGAACCATTAGGATTGGTTTTGACTATATACACCCACTTACAACCTACCAGGTTTTTGTGAGGTGGCAGTGGAACTAAAGACCAAGTATGCTGTGATTTCTTCTTCCATTGCAACAATCCATTCAGGCACTTTATTGGCAGACTTAAAAGTTGTAGGTTTTGAAACTGTTGCAGGAACTTGAACTGTAGCTGAGAACACTTTCTTCTTCTATATACCACTCTTGGATCGTGTTTGCATAGGGTGCAAATTTACTGATGGTATAAGAAGGATAATGGATAGATTTTTAGGTTGAAAATCTGGATCAACAGGGATTGGAGACTTTGTAGTTTTTGTAATTGATTCCACAGATTATATAGGTGTAATAGGGTTGGAATTTAAACACTTTGAAGCTATAGTGGAATGAGATGTGGAAAACTCTGAGGCACTAGGACTATTAGAGGCTGAAAACTCTGAGATTGGAGAGGGTATAGGTGGTAGAACTGTTTTGTGAATCAACTAGTGAAGGGTGAACTGGTTGGTGCAATGGTGTTGATGTGGATGCAGAACTGGACAATGTTGGTTTGGATGCAACTATAGAGGAATAAGGAAAACTTGTCTCATTAAACAATATATGTCTCGAAACAAAGATTTTGTTTGTAAGAGGATTAAGACAAAGATAACCTTTGTATTGACCTGCATACCCTATGAATATACACTGTGAAGTCTTAGGTTGCAACTTACTGGAATTATACTGTTTTAAGAGTGGAAAACAAGCACATCCAAAAACTTTGAGATGAGATATAGAAGGAAAAATGCCAAATAAACAATTAAAAGGAGATGACGATGCTAATACTGAAGGTGTTGAGACTGATGATTATTAGATTTGGAAAATGCATGATCGTGCATTAATGCAGCTTATCATTGCTACTTTGTCTTTTAGTGCTATGTCGTTTGTTATTGGTTGTTTGAGTTCTTATGATATGTGGATTAATCTAAAGGATAAGTTCTCTACTGCCTCAAAATCTAGTATCATTCAGTTAAAAACTGAGTTGCAAAACATCAAGAAAGGGTCAGATTCTGTCTCTACATATCTGCAATGAATTAAAGATGTTAGAGATCATTTTTCTGCAGCTGGTGTTACGTTTGAAGATGATGATATTGTAATTTTGGCATTGAAAAGGCTCCCTTATGAGTATTGTACTTTCAGAACAATTATAAAGGGTAGGGAGAATGTTATCACTCTTAAAAAGTTTCGATCCCAGTTATTGGCAGAAGAAGCAGCTGTTGAGAATAATTCCACCTTTGAGTCTTTTGTTACTGCAATGGTTGCATAAGACAAACAAGGCAAAGGCAAAGCTCTTATGCTAGAAGAAGGATATTCCAGTGGCTCTTCACAGTCTTCCAATTATAATGGTGGTCATCCTAGTGGTGCTTATCGTGGCAGTTCCTCTAATTATAATGGAGGCCATACTACCAATAGTTTTCGAAGAAATGGTAGGGGGAGGAACAACTTCCACTCGAGGTACAATACAGGATCTTTGAATTCAAGTGCTGGAATTCTTGGCCCTGCAAAACCTCACATTTCCACTTGTCCTAAACATGGCAATGAAATTCTTGTCTATCAAATATGTAATAAAAGAGATATTGCATATAGAATTTGTTATCACTTTTAGATCTTGTAGGAGGATCAATCAATGTGTTGTTAACTAGATTGCAATATTTGGGAATTGAAGGGAAAATTAAGAAGAAAGGATGAACATAAGGATGAACACCGAGATATTAGAGAGAGAAATAGGATTTGTATTAACTGATTGAATGAAGGTTACACATACACTGTTTTTATAAGAGAAAGCCTAATTACTCTAACCAAATACTAACAAACTTACTAACTGTATTGCTGATTTGTATACTTAATACTCCCCCTCAATCTCAACTGGGGTATCCCAGTTTGAGATTGCAACAAAGTCTCAAATAGCAAACACTGAAATAAATGGACGAACTGCAGAGTTTTCTTGTTCCAGTTTGACTTTGGTGATGTTTTCTGATTGAAAAAGGTTTTGTTGCCCTGAGATTGCAGCAATTGAGCTTTGCTTTTACTCTTCATGTTCTTCTCAACTACGGTCCCACAAACATGAACCTAAATCCATACTTAAAATGACAGGTATCCATACTCAAACATGCTAATTGCACAAATGCTACTTGTTCACTTAAATCCATACTCAAGAACGATGCAATTTCATCCCATTATCATCACACATCACTTTTTTAGATACAATCTTCCAAAGATAGAATGTTCTCCAATATTTCTTTCAACATACTCAGATAGATTATGGAACCATTCTGTATGCAGAAGCCTTTTTTGGGCCACACTACCTTTAGGTTGAAATCCTAAATCCCCAAATCTTCTACCTCTCAAACCTCTTCGTTTTCTCCATTCAGAAAGCATCAATCTTAATTGAATTTCAGGAACACTGCACATTATCTGCTACTTTCAGATTTTCAAGGAAGTTCAATGGTGAAGCTTCTTTTATGTCTAAGAAGGCCATTTTCCATTTGGGATCAATTGGGTTGCTTGGAGAGTATTGTCATTGGTCAAGGAAGAAGAATAGACCCTTGTTAAAAGGAAATATCTGTATACATCAGTTGCCTCTATTTCCAATTAATACATAATCAAAGAATAGCCTTTTATAAAGTTGTAACACACCCTCATGCCGTTTATAACAATTTCTTACGGGATTACCCTTCGTGGGATTTACCGTCATCAACTTTATTTAACATTGGCATCGGCCTTAACTACCATGGGATCGCCCTTTGTGGATTTTACCAAAAAACTACTCTTAACAATGGCATCAGCCTTCACAATTTCAACAACAGAAAATCAACATCTATGTAGGATTACTCTTCGTGGGATTTACCTACTCATATCACAAAATTACCCTTCATGGGATTTATCGTTAACAACTTCGTCTACCCTTCATGGGATTTACCATTTACAACTTCTTCAAACTTCATCGTATAACCGGACTTACTGTAGATTCATGCTAACAACTGAGTTGGTTAGACTCGACATTATAGGTTGAGATAAGGGAAAATAACTACACAAACTCCTCAACAGAATTGCAGAAAGTCAGTAAAGCAGAGAGATAAGAATTGGATAGTGCAAAAATTCCTGAGTAATTCGACAATGAACACCCTAAAGATATCAGTAGCAATCAAACCCAAGAATGCATACCCATTTCTCCAAACATATCAATATGCAACTATACCTAAAACGTAACAAATTTGCCAACTTTCTGACTTCAACCTTCTTCAATTATCAACTTTAATGAATATTACATACTCAAACATTCTTGGCATCGACCTTATCAACTCTGAATTCATAAAACTCAAACTTCAACAATTAACAACTCTTTGAACAAGCAACTTCATAAATTTCTTCAACTACCAATATTTCTTACAATCAGCCTTAATCATATAATAAAAACCCTGAAATAGATCATATAGAATTCACACCAACACTGCATAAAATTTCATTGACCCAGAAACACAAACACTGCATGTGCAGAATTGAATAAACAAAGAAAAGTGACAACCTGAATCCAACAGTTGCCACCAGAAAAGATAATAGCAAGAGCAGCAATCCAAGAACAGCAACTGGACTCCAAGAACTTCAAGAACCATACCCAAATCTAGTGTAAGTTCAGTGAAACATTATAAAAGGAAGAAGCAAAGAACCATACCAAAATCTACAGATTCTGATCTTGCCAATGAAAGTGGCCATCAACATGTAATTGCATATGGGATTGGAATCGGTGCAGCTGCCATTTCTCCGAAGTTGAACAGGCCAAGAGCTTCGCCTATGTTCTCAAGTTTCAACTTGAAGATGCAATTGAGAAGGAAGATTTCGAGGAAGCTACAAAACATGATGCTTTGAAATTGTGTAGATACACAGGAAGTAGATTGGTAGGTTGATGGGTTGGCTACCCAAAAGATTCAGATGATCCTTTTGGAAGACTAATACAAATAACTCTTGGCGTGCGCAGATTTGTTGGAAGGTGAAGCGCCCATTCCTGGAAATGGGTGTGATATCCACATACCCCATTTTACTTCTCACACACCTTTTTAATTTTCGGCTGTCGGATTAGATGAATTGAAGAAGATCAATGGACATAAATTATCCAGGGGTGTGTGAGAAGTAAAATGGGGTGTGTGGATAGCACACGCCTTTTGGAAATATCTTCGATTGTAGCGTCTCAACCGATTGCGGTGGTGGAGATGCGATTTTCTCCAACTTTCTATCTCTCACTTTCGATTGGGAACAGGGAGACTCATGTATTTGATTGGAAAGAAATCAAACTAGCAACAAATAAACCTAAAAGCAGAAGCACCTAAAAACTTATCCTAACATCTAATGAAAATTTGGAAAGAAACTAAGCTAGAAACAAATGAAAAATAATGGGAAGTGGAACCACTAGAATCCATGGCGTGAGTCTGGTGGCTCTGATACCATGTTAACTATATTGCAATATTTGGGAATTGAAGGGAAAATTAAGAAGAAATGATGAACACAAAGATATTAGAGAGAGAGGGAGAGAGTTTAGAAAGAGAAATATGTTTTGTATTAACTGATTGAATGAAGGTTACACATACACTGATTTTATAAGAGAAAGCCTAACTACTTTAACCAAATACTAACAAACTTACTAACTGTATAGCTAATTGTATTTTTAACTGTATTGTTGACTTGTATACTTAATATGAAGATTTGGAAATTGCTATCAAGGAAACATTTGAAAAACTAGTTGAAGAAGGCAAGATTGCACCAGTCAAGGAATTCAAGCTTCCACAAATACCTGAAGATCTCAATTCTGCGATTATCTCAGCAACTTCCAGTCATTAGTCTTTATGTGCAACATAATCAAGTTGGAAGGTGTTTACAACAGTAAGGTCACTTGATCTATAACTCAGATGGGAATGGTTTTGATATGGAACAAGGTGATATACATGAAGATATTACGACATGAAATGAATCTGAGGTGGATGAAAAGGGATTGCAAGATTGTAGTTGGTTTAAGTTTGTTCTGTTTTTCTGGGTTTCATAGTAGTGATTGCAGATGTTCTTCCAATCTCAAACTGGGGCTCCCTAGTTGAGATTGAGGGGGAGTATTAAGGGTACAAGTCAACAATACAGTTAGCAAGTTTGTTAGTATTTGGTTAAAGTTGTTAGTCTTACTAGTATAAAAACGAAGTGTGTAATTGTGTAACATTTATTCTTTCAGTTAATAAAAATCATATTTCTCTCTCTAAACTCTTTCTCTAGAATCTCTCTTATTTCTCTCTGTCATCTTCTTCTACCTCTATACCATTATAACTGTATTTCTAATTGTATTGGTGAGTTGTACCCTTAATACTCCCCCTCAATCTCAACTGGGGAAACCCAGTTTGAGATTGGAAGAACATGTGCAAATACTACTATGAAACCCAGAAAAACATAATAGACTTAAACAATTGCAATCTTGCAATCCCTCTTTATCCACCTTAGATTCATTTCATGTCAAAATATCTTCATGTACATCACCTTGTTCCATATCAAAACCATTCCCATCTGAGTTATAGATCAAGTGACCTTACTGTTGTAAACACCTTCCAACTTGATTATGCTACACATAAAGACTAGTGACTGGAAGTTGCTGAGATAATCGCAAAGTTAATATCTTTAGGTATTTGTGGAAGCTTGAATTCCTTGACTGGTGCAATCTTGCCTTCTTCAACCAGTTTTTCAAATGTTTCCTTGATAACAATTTCCAAAGCTTCATATGAAGTGGGAACAACAGCACCAACATTCCTCAAGGCTTGATTCTTTGCTTATGCAGACTCCATCTCACCATCACTCCACTGGTTTGGTAACATTGCCCTGTTTCAAAGCTTCAACTAGAAAATACTTGTCTCTACCACCAAGTTCCCTAAGTACAACAATAAATTTGACCTGGGGGATAAAATCTTCCCAAAGGCATATTGTCTTCCAATATTGTATAGTAACCAGTGAAAGTGATTGTCCACATCAAATATGATACCCGTTTTCTCCAAATGTATTCACTACCTCACTACAATGTATAAACCAAGATCTTAGACAAGAACTATGTTGTACATATCCAAAAGTCTAATATTCCTCTACCTCTGACATGAGCTTCACAAAGAACAACCTTCTTATAAAGTTGTAACACACCCTTATGCCGGTTATAACAATTTCTTACGTGATTACCCTTTTGTGGGATTTACCGTCAACAACTTCATTTAACATTGTCTTTGGCCTTTAAAACAGAAAATTAACAAACTATAGTGTGGCATTGCCCATACCTATAGTACCACGAGATCGCCCTTTATGGATTTTCCCAAAAACAGCTACTTTTAACAATGACATTGGCCTTCACAATTTCAACAATTGAAAATTAACATCTATGTATGATTACCCTTAGTGGGATTTACCTACTCACATCACGGAATTACTCTTTGTGGGATTTACTGTTAACAACTTCTTCAAATTTCTTCGTATAACCGGCGTACAGTAGATACATGCTAACAACTAAGCTAGCTAGACTCGACATTATAGGCTGTGATGAGAAAACATATTGCACAAACTCCTTAATAAGCACTTGAACAATCTTCTCAGACATTACACTTCTCATTTTGGCACAAACCATAATTTGAACAACCACAAAATTGTACATGCTAGAATGCAAGAATTCACACCCATTTCTCCAAATATATCAAGAGTTGTAGAAAAATCAAACCCAATAAACTTGCAGAATATCAGTGAAGCAGAGAGACAATGAATAGGCACCATACAAATCAAACAATTCATGGTTTTGAAAAATCCAGCAAATCAAATGCAAGCTATCACAAACACTAATCTTGAAGCAATGACCAATCTTGAACTCAAATGTTGCACAAGAGCCCAGAAAAGACTCACAAGAAAGATGGCTTCAAGCACTTAATACTCAACATATCAACTGAATGACTTGATGCCCACAACAACAAACTAATTGCTTTACATAATAGTGAAAGAATCATAGTAAGAAATTCAGAAGAAGCGGTTGAAAAACTTAACCTTCACATGAAAATTCTGAGTTGGGCATTTCATCAAACACTTAGACTACACAAAAGTCTAAACTTTCTTCCACACTAGAGAGCAGAGCACATATCAAATTCACAGACAATATCGAAGGCGTTGAAGAGAACGCACCATAAATTGATGACCAGATTCGCGTTCTCAAGAAGATGGCTAGGTCGAAACAGCCCTTGCCGGTCACTCATGGTAAGGAATCGAATTCCAATTCCAAGAGGTCGTATTTAGGAAATGGGGATTTGATGAAGAATTGCAGGCAGGTATTATCCAAGCTGATGAAGCAGAAGTATGCTAGGATCTTTAACAAACCAGTTGATGTAGTTACGTTGGGCCTTCACGATTACTACGACATCATTAAGAAACTAATGAATCTCGACACTGTCAAAACCTATCTCACCAAGGGTCTCTATTTAACGCTTTTTGATTTTGCAGCTGATGTGACATTGACTTTCGAGAATGCCATGCGGTACAAGAATGAGATCCTAACAAATGAAATACAAAAAGATCACAAAAAATTGCTTGACATTCCATCTTCTTTCGAGGTGAAGAACTTGATGAATATTTTCGAATTTTCGAATTCAAGAATAGAAAATCAACCTAGAAGTTACAGGATGATCGCGAAAGCACCGAAGAACTTGACGGAAATTCTGAAGAAAATTTGAATAGAAAATAAAACTAGAAACGATGAAATCTAATGAAAAACAGAACCATTATAATCTATAGCAGGCCGAGTAAAGGTCAAGTATTGCAAAGCTCCCACAGTGCTGCGATACTAATGTGGACTGTGATAAGAAATGCCCTTAGTTTTAAACATCCTGTGATATGGTAAACATGGTGTTGCATAATGTTTGGAATCTTGCAGATCAACCTTTTCAAACAAATCTTTAATGTACTTTGACTGTGAAACAAAAAGACCATCGTTCTGATATGTTATTTGTAACCCTAAGAAGTACTGTAATTGCCCCAAGTCTTTCATTTCAAACTCCTGAGTTAAAACTTTAACAACCTTATCAACCAATTTGAATGAACTACTAGTAAGGATGATATCATCCGTATAGAGAAGTAATACAATAGTGCCAAGACTAGTGTGTTGCATAAAGAGAGATACATTGTTGCAAATTGCCAGTTTACCCCATACATTTTGGTTCCATGCTTGGTGCCATTTTTGTTTACCTTAATAATAGGATGGCCTGTCCAACACTTCACATGTCATCTCCTTTTACTTATTTATTTGGCACTCTTCCTTCTATATCTCATCTCAAAGTTTTTGGCTGTGCTTGCTTTCCACTCTTAAAATAGTATAATTCTAGTAAGTTTCAACTAAGATATCACTTCATAGGGTATGCAGGTCAATGCAAAGGTTATCTTTGTCTTAATCTTCTTACAAACAAAATCTTTGTTTCGAGACATGTTTTATTTGATGAGACAAGTTTTCCTTATTCCTCTATAATTGCATCTAAACCAACATTGTCCAGTTCTGCATCCACATCAACACCACTACACCAACCAGTTCACCCTTCACTAGTTGATTCGCAAAACACTGTCCTACCACTTATACCCTCTCGAGCCTCAGAGTTTTCAGCCTCTAATATTCCTAGTGCCTCAGAGTTTTCCACATCTCATTCCACTTGAGCTTCAGAGTGTTTAAATTCCAACCCTATCACACCTATAAAATCTGTGGAATCAATTACAAAAGCTACAGTCTCCAATCCATATTGATCGGCTCTGATACCATGTTAAGGTACAGATTGTGAAGAACAACAATGGCAATTTCTATGTAATCTAGAAAGAGAGAGAGATTACAGAAGCTACAGAGTCTCCAATCCCTATTGATTGGCTCTAATACCATGTTAAGCTACAGATTGTGAAGAACAACAATGGCAATTTCTATGTAATCTAGAAAGAAAGAGAGATTACAGAAGCTACAGAGTCTCCAATCCCTGTTGATTGGCTCTAATACCATGTTAAGCTACAGATTGTGAAGAACAACAATGGCAGTTTCTACGTAATCTAGAGAAAGAAGTACAACTGAATTATCTTCTTGTATTGAATGAACGATTACAACTCACAGGACAAGTATACATATAAACGATTTTCCTTGCACACTAAGTAAACTACTACTAACAGACTTAACAAACTCATTCATTTATCTGTTGACACTTGTCACCATCTGGTGGTTCTATATCTTTACAATTATCCTCTACCTTATCTTTTAGGAGAGAATATAATGGAGATTATATTTAACGAAAATATTTGCACATGAAATTTAGTTAATTATATTTGTTTATTTAGAAGTGATTTAATTATTTCAAATTGATGAGACCATGCTAGGATATAGATTAATTTGGATGCCATGTTACGTGCAATTAAGATTTGTATGCCATGTTACGTGCAATTAAGATTTGTATACTTCCTAAAAGATAGATCTACCTATTTACTATTATTTGTGTGTGGATCCATCTGGGTGTTGGATACATAAACCTAAACTATAGTTAACTAATGTAAAACGTGAGTCAATGTTTAGGGAGAAAAAAGAATGTAAATAGGGTAAATACTAGGAATCCTTTATTAGGTAGGATATTGTCTATACCCTTTATTATTTGTTTCCTTATTGAACAATGATTGTATATGTATATATTTCAAAGAAGTAATACAAGAAAGATTAACCCGTAAAATTCTATTTGGCACCAGAGCCTTGTTGCCGTAACCCTAGAAACTGTAAACCTTGTTTGTTCTTCCGCTGCTGTGCTTGTCTGACGTGGTCCTGTGCTACCTTGGGAAAAAAACTAGTTGGACTGTGACTGATGGAAGTATTGCAGCACCTTTTTTTGCTGCCGCGCCTATTGAAATTGCAGCAGTTTTTTATCTTGTTGCTGCTGTCGTAAGTTGTGATCATCAACATCGTGGGTATCATAAGTTTCTTTCCTGTTTGTAAGTTAAGATGGCGAATCAAGGAGATGACTCTACTTTAAAGTTGGAATGTGGTTCCCGCAAACCAACCAACAATCTGCTGTACCGAACACTGTGAAGTTGAATGGATCAAATTACCCTCTTTGGTCCAAGGTATTGGAGATGCATATTGCTGGACGTGGTAGAAAAGGGCTTCGTGACAGGGAGTACCAAGGAACCTGCTAAGGATAGTGCTGAGTATGAGACGTGGGAGACAGCGAATGCAATAACAAAAGGGTGGTTGATCAATTCCATGGAACCTGCTATCATGGGATTTTTTATTCACCTGCATACTGCTAAAGAAGTTTGGGAGGAGGTGGCTCAGACTGATTATGATGGTTCGGATATCTCTCAAATCTATGAATTGAAGGTTAAGTTGTTCAAGCTTCGTCAAGAGGGCCGCCCTGTTGGTGTGTATTACGCTGACCTCAAGTCCGTTTGACAAGAGCTAGATCAACGGAGACCAATTAAGATGGAATGTGTTGCCGATCTCAAGATACTTCGAGAAGAAATTCAAATTGATCATGTGTATGCCTTTTTGGCGGGTTTGGATGACATCTTTGATAAAGTATGTAGTGATATTCTCTGTACTCAACCATTACCATCTGTCGAGGAAGTGTTTTCTGTTGTTAGGCGTGAAGCACAACAACATGCCACTATGATGGGTGAGAGTAACGACCAAGGGAGGCTGCCATCCATGGCCATGGTCTCTCGGCCACCAGCAACTTCCCGTCCTAACAATTCTTCTAATCAATCTTTTAATTCTCGTCCCTTTACCCGAGAAAACAAAGATGATTTGAAGTGTACTTTCTATGCTCAAACCCGCCATATTGAAGATACATGTTTTACCAAGCATGGGGTACTTGATTGGCTTCCAGAATTTAAGAAAAAATTACGTGCCAAGGAACATGGAGTAGCCAGGTCTAGTGGAGGCCGTGCCTCCCTTGCCGCAGCTACACCAATAGCCTAGGAGGCGGGGGCTAGCTCAGGTGATCGTAGTCAAACTTTGTTGACTCGTACTGCTCCTGGTGATTTGTCCTCCAATACAGGTACTATAGGGCGTGTTTTCTTAGCCTTCGAAAGTGAGCAACATACAGGTTGGATTCTTGATTTTGGTGCAACCGATCATATGACATATGATAAAAATATGTTTCAATATATGACAATGTCTCACAGGAAAAGCATAGCAACTGCCAATAGGATTCTTGTACCCGTGTGTGGCGCGGGCACTATGTGCAACTTTTATCATCTCTCCCATTACATTGTTGCTTATTTGTTCCATCTTTGTCCCATCATTTATTATCAGTAACACATGTTACTAAACAATTGGATTGTGTTGTTCTAATGTATTCGTCATCTTTTTTACTTTAGGATATTCAGACCAAGGAGATAATTAGGCGTGGCACTAAGAGAGAGGGGTTGTACTATATGGATGATGTCGTTCTTGGCAGGGCTAATGCGATTCGAGCATCACATGATAGTAATTTGCAAGAAGTATGGTTATTACATCGTCGGTTAGGGCATGCATCTTTTGGCTATTTACAACATATGTTGCCTAGTCTATTTAATAGAATAAACGAATCAGACTTACATTGTGAAGTATGTATTCTTGCTAAAAGCCATCATGCTTTGTTTCCTCCTAGTTTAAATAAAAGGTCCTTGTCGTTTGAACTTGTGCACTCTGATGTTTGGGGGCTTTCTCCAGTTGTTGCCCTTTCTGGCATTAAATGGTTTGTTATGTTTGTTGATGATTGTACTTGTATGACTTGGCTATATGTGTTGAAAAATAAAAGTGATGTTGGTATGTTTTTTCGCTCTTTATCTCAGATGATTCAAACACAATATTCATCTGTGATTAAAGTATTTTGTTCTGACAATGGTGGTAAGTACATTAATTTTGAGTTGTTAGAGTTTCTTCGTGATCGATGCATCCTCCATGAAACGACTTGTCCTCATACCCTGCAACAAAATAGGGTTGTTGAATGAAAAAACTGCCACATCCTAGAAACTGCCCGTGCTCTTCTGATTGGAGCCTCTATTCCTAAGGTTTTTTGGCCTGAAGCTGTCACTTATGCCGTATATATTATTAACCGTATGCCATCTCGGGTTCTGGATTTTCAAACACCTCTTCAAGTCCTCACTCAACATGCTTCAGTGGTGTCGACTCATATTCTCACTCCTCGAGTATTTGGGTGTGTGGCTTATGTGCATATTCAAAAACTTTATCACACAAAGTTGGATCTGTGTGCCCTCCAGTGTGTGTTTGTGGGTTTCTCATCTCACCAAAAAGGCTATAAATGTTATCACCCTAAGACTTGGCGTATGTATGTAACCATGGATGTGACCTTTTCTGAATTAGAGTTTTTTTTATCATTCCGTGGATTTATCTTCAGATCACCAGGGGGAGAACCTTATTGGTGATCTGGAGTGGTTAGATCTAGGGGGAGACACCATTTCAAATAGTACTAGCACCGAACCTACCACTGAATCGGTTTATACTGAGAATACTAATGTTGAAGTTCATGCCAAGCATCAGGAGGTTCCTGCCGAGGAACCTAATACCCAGGAGACTGCCGAATTGGCTTCTGAATAGCCAAGACAGAGCTCTGCCGAGCCCAGTACACAGTTGCAGCAGCCATATGCAGAATCTGCTAATGTGCCCCTCTCTATCTCTAGCTCCAAAGTGCCGCCCAATGCATCTTCTCTGAATATACCTGAGGTAAGTACCGTAGATGATTATGTAATTAATCCAAGTGATAATGTAAATGCATATAGGTTGCCACCAAGACAAAATCGAGGTGTGCCGCCTAATAGATTTTCTCCGGAAGGGAAGGTGAAGTATCCAATAGCCAACTATGTCTCATGTAGTGGTCTTGCACCGGAATGCCAAACCTTGGTGAACAATATAGAGTCAGTTCAAGTACCAACTCGAGTGGAGGAAGCTCTAAAGGATCCAAAGTGGGCAAAAGCAATGGATGAGGAAATGTTGGCGTTGCAAAAAAATAATACTTGGGAGGTGACGTGTTTACCCAAAGGAAAAAAGACAGTTGGATACTGGTGGGTGTTTACAATTAAATACAAAGCCGATGGATCGATAGATAGTTATAAAGCAAGGTTGGTAGCTAAAGGATACACTCAAACATATGGAGTAGATTACCAAGAAACTTTCTCTCCAGTTGCCAAGATGAATATGGTACGTGTTCTAATTTCTTTAGCTGCAAATATGGATTGACCATTAAAACAGTTTGATGTGAAAAATGCTTTTCTCTATGGAAATTTGGAGGAAGAAGTATATATGGTTTTTCCTCCTGGGTATAGTGCTTATGGGAATACCGGAGCATGTCGGTTGCGTAAGTCACTCTATGGACTAAAGCAATCACTTCGTGCGTGGTTTGACAGGTTTACCCAAGTTATGAAAAAGAATAGGTATCATTAGAGTCATTCTGATCACACATTGTTTGTTAAACAAAGACAAGGTAAAGTGACAGCCCTAATCATCTATGTAGATGACATGATTATCACTGGAGATGATCGTGATGAGATTTTGAAGTTACAAAATAATTTGGCAGCCGAGTTCGAAATGAAAAACCTAGGAGACTTGAAGGATTTTATTGGGGTTGAAGTTGCTCGCTCTTCAAAAGGTATTTTCTTGTCTCAACGTAAGTATGTTCTAGATTTATTAAAAGAAACTGGCATGCTGGGGTGTAAGCTGGTAGACACTCCTATTGTTGAAAAACATCAACTGTGTTTGGATCCAAATCAAAAGTAAGTTGATAAAGGGAGATATCAGAGACTTGTAGGAAGACTAATTTATTTGGCTCATACACGTCCAGATATTGCTTATGCTGTAAGTGTGATAAGTCAGTTTATGCATTAACCGAGTGTGGATCATATGGCTGCTGTTATGCGTATCCTAGCATATTTGAAGTCTGTGCTAGGAAAAGGAGTTCTGTATGGGAAGCACGGGCATTTGACGATTGAGGGGTTCACAGATAATGATTGGGCAGGAAATGTCAGTGATAGAAGATTTACTTCTGGGTATTTTACTTTTGTAAAAATTTGATTACATGGCAAAGTAAAAAACAAAAGGTGGTATCACGGTCTTCAGCTGAGGCTGAGTATAGGGGCATGGCCCACGACATTTGTGAAATTCTTTGGCTTCGAAAACTTCTTTGGGGTCTTAGGTTCAAGCCAAAAGAGACCATGAAACTATATTGTGATAACAAATCAGCAAGAGATATAACTGATAATCCGGTGCAGCATGATAGGACAAAACATGTGGAGGTTGATCGACATTTCATTAAAGAGAAGCTTGAGAAGAAGATTGTGTCTATACCGTTTGTGAAATCGGAGGAGCAACTTGCAGATGTTCTTACTCATGCGGTGTGTAGTTGAAAGTTTGATGACTCACTTGTCAAGTTGGGCATGTATGACATCTATGCACCAACTTGAGGGGGAGTGTAAAACGTGAGTCAATGTTTAGGGAGAAAAAGGAATGTAAATAGGGTAAATACTAGGAATGCTTTATTAGGTAGGATATTGTCTATACTCTTTATTATTTGTTTCCTTGTTGAACAAGGATTGTATATGTATATATTTCAAAGAAGTAATACAAGAAAGATCACCCCGTAAAATTCTATTACTAAAAGATGTGTAATTGAATCTGCAACAATAATTTGCAAGTTCAAAGAAGAGGACACCTATGATTTAAGATTAATGAATATCTGAAAGGAACCAGATGTTATATAACTTTGGAATCTATTAAGAGTGCTTTGGTGCTATGAAATGTTTTATAAAACAATTTAACGCAGAGCGATTACTTGTTAATCTTGTACGCACGCACAATCAAGTTTACAGTGTGGATATTCAAAAGAAACCATAGCTGGCTCGAATTTGCTCTAACACGTATACTAATTCGTGTAAAGGACGAACGGGAAAAAAAAAAAATTCCTTATTCAGATAAACCAAATGTGAAAAAATCCGGAATATCTCAATTAAGTTGAATACGAAAGAAAGCTAGATTCGACCACATTACATCAACCTTGGAAGAAGTAGGATATTGAAAGAGTGGAACAAGTTGGAACACATAGACATAGCTGTTAATCTAGTTTAAGAGTTCATAACGGGTATTTAGAGCAAGAGAGGGATTTCTGTATGAATTTAATTAGAGGGTGTTATGGCTTTTTCAAAAGGGTTAAGCAAGAATAATCAGAGGACCATGGGGACCTAAAGCAATAATCATACGTATGGAAAGTCTGCGATTTCATTGCTTTTTGGTTAAGATATGAACATCTTCTTAATATCATTGTTTGAAAATCCCTCTGTCGTGGCCTCTAACTCTCACGTTTAACACTGGTTTGATTATCGTTAAAGGTGAATTTGAATCACATTATGCCATTTAATTAGTACTATGGTCTGCTGTTATTCTTTTACTTGTATGTGAGAGGTCTTACGTTTGATTTTTATCAAAAATGAATATGAGAAGGAAGATTCAAATTTATCTAATCAACTTGATTAAGCTTAAATTTGCATGTTTATGCTGTTATTAGTAAGAAAAAGGTCTAAAGTTGGAGAAGGACCCCCCCCCCAAAAAAAAACAAAAAAGAAAGTAAGTACGAGGAAAAAAAAACTTTAGAACCATTTTTTCACGTAAAATTTATACTGAGAGGAAGGGTTTGAAATTGAAACGTGGCTCTTTCTATTTGTCGTTCTCTTTATTTCCAATTCTAATTACACTCGAGCTCCCAAGTTCATATCCCTTATTATTCTCGCTTGTATAAAAATAAAAATAATAATAATAAAAAAAAACCAAAAAACAAAAAACAAAAAACAAAATTCTTATCCGTATGTGAAAAAAGTGAAAAATAAAAAAATATTTCAGACAAAGACTTAATAGGCGTTAATACACGGCGTCAATGCCGACGGGACACCGCGCGCGCATATAAAAGCAACAGAATGTATGCTTTGAAAACATAACACCTCGATAGGCACAGAGGCACAGAGGCACAGAGGCTCACAGACGCACAGAGCGAAATCCTCCTACATCTTCAGACTTCGGACCAAAACTGTGAGTTGATTACCACCCTTGCCACCTTCTCATCCATCCATGCTCTCGATCTGCTCGAAATGCTATAGCTTGTTGCGCGTCCATGAAATGCAGTATCGATTTTTTCAATGTCGTTTCATTTTGATCTGTTTTTGGTTTTGTTTCTTCGTGCATTTGGATTGATTTTTGCTAATTATGTATGAAAACCCAGATTTTGAAATCTGTGTTTTAAACTTGTTTGGTTCACTTAGATCTTTGTTTGGTTGCTGAGAAAATGCAGCTGGGAAAATACACGATTTTTTTTCCGATTTTGGTGTGTTTTGAGTGTCTGGGGAAAGAGAAGAAAGAACTAAATATTCCAATTTTCCAATGTGGTTAACTAGTTATTACAGTTTAACCCATTTGAGGTGAAATGGGTTTGCTTTATACTTTTTTTTCTTTCTGTGTATGTCAAAGAAATATGTGTGATTACTCAGCCAAAGCTAATCTTAATTAGGCATTATAATCTTAATTGTTTTAGTAAATTATAAAAACACCCTGACAACTATGAGTTTTATACAAAAACACTCTGAGAGCTCAAGCGGATAAGAAAATCTCTCATCCGTCCCTTTGTCATCATTGGTTCTTAGTTGTAATATCGGCCCTTATTACCAAAGTCAATTGGGCTTTTTTTTTTTCCTTTCTAAAGTATTGGATTTGGAGTGTTTTTCTTTAAAGTGTAATGTTAACAAGAGTTTGTTTGAATATTAGACATGTTTTGTTTGTACTTAATCCAACAAATTGAGGTTTGAGATCCTTTTGAATTCCTACTTGGTATTCATATTGGTTCAATATTTGTCAGTTTCCACAAAATTTAAATGTGAAGTTAAGAAGTGACTGTGTTTATCGGTTCACGTTTTGCTTTTCTACCATATACATAAGCTCGTGCCTTCGAAATTGCCTCTTACTGCAGTTTAAATTTAGTGCAGAGTGATTCTCTTTTGCTTTGTAAAACCCTCCCCATTCTTCGATTTTCTTTGTCTGTTGTTTGGCGATATCTCAGGGTGTTATGGCGACTCATCAAAGAAAATACGGATTGAGCACACCTATCTATTTTTTCTTTCATTTGGTTCTTCTCCCTCTTTCTTCACACCTCTGGTTGTTGGCAGAGCAAATGATTCTGTCTCTTGCTACTTTATGTTAAATAATTAACATCTATTTGCATACTTAACAAACCCATCATACTGCTGAAGGGAATGATGAGTTTTTTAATAGTTCGAGTTCAATATGCTTTATCATCTTTTCTCACTCGCTCATTGTTTGTTAGTCGTCATCTTCTTTTGATACTCCTGAGTAATTTTCATCTATCTGCGGAAAAATTAGCATACAAATATTTCCTCATGGAAGAAGGGTGGTTTCATCTGTACGCATTTTGAGTATTTAAAAGTCAAATAACATCACGTTTTTGTTATGTTTGCCCACAATAGTTGTTCTGGAATTGTTCTATTTTTCTTTAAAACATTACATTGTAACTTAGCTAATACTATCACTCTTGCATCTTCTTTTGTTCCCCTCTCTCTTTTTGGTCAGAAAAAGAGAATATATATTTTTTTTCCAGTAGCAGCATATCCAAAAGGGTGGTAAAAACATGAATTAAAATATCGTTCTGCACTTTCATGAATTAAAAATGTTTTTACACTTTTACGGAGTTTGTAAGCACCAAATCATGACCAAATTTTATTTTATTTTTGTAAGTAATGAGAAGGTGCAAACATGTTTGCACTCTAGATACACCTATAATGATATTGTTACAATTGGGATGCTTTTTCTGTATTGCAAGTGTAATGGGGATGGAAGTTACAGATATCTGCATGGACAAGGAATCAGAAAGTGTCACAAACTATTCAGGTCTTTCTCATGATTCAAACCCTGAGGGAATTCCAGAATGTAGTGAAGATCAGAATGTAGTAAGGTCGGATTCAGATAATCACCAGACTGTGGAGAAGGTTCAACTGGATTCCGGGAAAACAAAGGTTACTAGTAAGTCACTTGCATCTGTAAAACATGCATCAAAACCTGCTGCTGGAAATGCTGGAACAAAACACACTGTTCCACAGCCATTTACCTTAGCTACTGAAAAGCGTGCTTCATGTGGAAATCGTCCAGTCAGTGTTGCTCTTAATTGCGGTAACGGTGTTAATAAATTATCCAATACAAGCGATCTGCGAATTCTTAATACCACAAAGCATAACCAGGTAGCTCCTGCTAACCAAAGCCTAGATATAGGTTGTTTTAAAATTCCCTATGTATCCGTTGGTTATTTTTTATTCTTTTGAACGTTGACGAAAACATTTTGTCAAGACTTTCCTTGACTTGATTGCATGTGTTGTCTCTGTTGTAGTCGCAAAAGTTTTTTATGACATCTATGTCTTTGCAGCCAATATCACCGTTGGTACGAAGGAAGCCATTGCAACCGGATAGGAAGAACCATTCTGATGAGGAAGATTCCTGTTCTGTTGCTTCCATGTATCCTTTTCTACATTTTGAAGTCCTAGCTTGATTCATTTGTCTTTTCATCTTCTTCCTACCACTCACTTCTAATCGTAATTTAAGTTCTATTCCTTGAGCATGCATAGCACAGTAGCATCTGCACGAACTCTTAAGTTCAGAGAAACTGTGGCATCTGCTCCAACGTTAAGATGCACTGAGCGTGCGAAGAAAAGGAAGGAGGTAGTGCCTTCACAGTTTTTTATTATGTGGAGTTAAATTTAATTACTCCGATGAGTAGTCCCTAAGCAATGACTGTGCACCCTTATTATTGTTGCCATATCTAGTTTTATTCAAGGTTAAAGGAGAAGCACCAAGCACTGGAGGTGCAAAAAACTAAACGTGATGCAAGGACCAAGGTTCTCTCTCTCTCTCCACCCACCCCCCCACCCACACACACACACACACACTGTTGTTCCATTGTTTCTTAACTTTTTTAGTCTGTTCATGTTTTTTAGTTCAGCTCGGTCATTCTTACTTGATTTTTCTTTACCTTTGTCTGCTTCATAATCTTGGAATTTCAAGGAAGAGGAGGAGGCAGCTATCAAGCAACTGAGAAAGAGTTTAGCGTTTAAGGCAAACCTGATGCCAAGCTTCTATCACGAGGGACCTCCACCAAAAACTGAACTTACAAAGGTTATACAGTGACTTTATCTGGTTCTACCCTGCATGAGATTCTGTTACCCTATTTGAAACCACAGATAGAATAATATTACATTGTACGAACTGTGACAAATACATAAACATTATTTTATATAAATGTAAATTACAGCTCAAGTTGTTACATTTTTGCCTTGTCTGTATGCCAGCTGCCATCAACTCGTGCAAAATCACCAAAGCTTGGCCGGAGGATGAGCTGCAGCAGCACATCCAAAGTATCCCGAGGAGACAGAATGAAAGGAAATCATCACAGTACGGCTAGTTACAAAGAAGGCATCGCTTATGTCGGTTCCATGAAAAGCGAGGATCAGATCAACATCTAAAATGGCAATGCTGTTTGCTAGTTTCATTGATGAGACTAGGAAAGTGGACGAGATAAACAAGTTCGTTCCGGCCAACCTAAATGGACAGCATACGGACATTTATGTTCAATCCTGAGTTTTCTGGTGAGTGTCCTAATTGATAGGAGGAAATGAGTCTTCACCTCTCAAGTATGTGCATGTTTTGTTTGTGTAAATCGCAGCGACTTGTTGCATTGATTGTGTGTAATGTATGAAGTGTACACATCTTCTGTAATTTATATCAATTCGTGTATGTGAAGAGTTATTTATTGACCAAGAAGACTGTTTGTACTCTTGTTTGAATAATCTATCTAATGTTGGAGATCAACCTGCTTTCGTGTGCAACTCGCCCTCCGCTCCCTCCTCCCTCTTCCCTCTAATCCACCAACAACAAGAACTGATCGGATGTTTTCCGGCACCGATGACGGTAACATTATCTCCTTTTTTCATTTTATATCTTCAAATAAAACCCCTGTTTTGGTTGGACTCATATCACTCTTACATTTACTCATGTGACATCACGACCCAATAACCAACTAGCTTAAAGGCCGTGATGTGTTGGCCGACGCTTAGTTGACAATGTAACTTCACCCTAAAATGACGAAACACCATCAAATTAATGATGAAAGCCATCGTAAAGAAATTATGATATGAACAAATTTGAACCGAAAAGGTCCTTTTATTAATTAATTCAAACTATCCTGCAAATCCTAAACAACCTCCCCAGGGCTAAAATCCCTTATTACACATCGAGTTTAGAGCTCATTGATAGGATTTTTACCACCTGCAAAAGTAAGGATAAAACACTTAAAATACTTGCAAGAGTACAAGGTAATTGTAGTGTAGTCGGCTCTAGTAAGGTCATTCTCCACATGGATTGAATGAATAATTTATGTAAATACCAAATCTTAATTAAATATTTGAAAACAAAATTTGGAAAAGGTTGATTTTATGAACTAAAATATTAAAAAAGAATTTAATTAAAAACAATTAAATAAATGGGAAGGTAAAGAAAACAAAAGAAAATAGTTTTGAAAATCTATTCCGCCGTCACCTTAACAATTCTACATAGTTCTTCCAATTACTTATGAATTACCCTTGTATATTTTGAAGGTTAGGTTTTCCTAAAGTATATCCTACTTGGAACCTCCAACATAGAACGATATCTAACATGCAACCCGTCCGTGGTGTCTAGATCGGATGTGAACGTGCAATACTCATTAAGTTTTGTGAAAATCTTTTGAAAAATCATGCAACCCTTAAGACGTGTCGTGCATCCTAAGAAGGTACACATATTAACCACAAGAAGCCTTGGTCAATTTTAGGGACAGCCCTTCGCCAAAATTGCATCAAATTACTTTTCTAAATATCTTAATGGTGGCCAATCATCCAGACAAGTAGATAGTTTCAAACATGGTGATTAATAATTCAAAACCTACATGCATAATATCATAAGTAAATTGAAAAGAAACTATATATTCTTACTAAGGCTCGTGGGCTCGCCCTAGCAAACGAAACTAGTTACGAACAATCATAAAACAAAATATTATTAAGAACATGAATAGAAAACACCTTGAAAATAAATTTGAATTGTCAAAAGCAATTCTCCAAATTAGTGTGTGCGTTCTCTCCTCTCAACCCTAATGGCTAAAAAAGTCTTATTTATACTATTACAAAATAAAATTCTTACTAGAAAAGGTCTTCTAAAAACTAGGAAACATAATAACTTAAGTGAAACTAGGAAACATAATAACTTAAGGGAAACTAGGAAACATAATCCTAATCAAATATGGGAAATCTGCCCAGCCACAAATCAGACACGTTTCTGTATCTTCAGAGCTCCAAAACAGGGCCAGAACAGCTAGGATTAAAGTTTGAGATGTCCCGAACATAATTACAGAAGGCCTCGAACCCAAAAAAACATCATCTTGGATGCCAAAAAGCCCAAATAAGCTCAAAACGTCAGTTTGGCAGCACTACACGCTGCTCCTTTATTTCATCCCTATAAATTATCCACTTGGTATAAAATTTTGAAACTTTGACACAAATAGGTTGAAAGACACACGAACATCCTTCAATTCGAATTACTCCAAAATTCATCCATTTGGTCACTTTTTACTCAAGAAGAAGTTGGATGCCCTACATAGGAAATATAAGCCAAAGTATCAAATTCCTCACAAAATAACTAATAAATTAATACTAAGATTAGGGTAAAATATATAGTATATAGTTGACTCATCACTCATAGCAGTGCATACAACAGTTAACACAAATTAAAATGTAGCGCTTGGCATAATCAAAATTGTGACTGTGCCATTATTACAACTAGATAAATAACAGTAAGTGTAAGTGGATAGTCTCACTGCCAAAGTGTAAGTGGATCATAATCATTTATCTAGTCAAAATCATTTCGAAGATACTAACCCCCGTTTGAAAAATGTATATAGTTTAAAACTACATAATAGTATCTACTATAATATATAGTCAAACAATATCCTTATTCCAAGTCAATCAATTCATATCAAATCATCAAACAATCACATCAAAACAATTCAAAGATCATATCTAAAATCAATCACAAAACTAGCATACTAGTATAGTATAGTGAGCAAATGAAACGACATCTACCTACACAAGAGCTAGCCTCTACTAGAAATATCGACACCTGCAATTAATTAATTCTATGGACTACGGCTGAAGATATCTATACGAAGTGCATGATGACCATGTGGTGAAAAGAAAATAAATCACCAAAGTTATTATTAGATTAACTATAATGTCAACATTAACTTTTTTTTTTAAAAAAAAAAGGGAGACAACATGTGGCAAGCTACGGTTATCCACCCCTTATGGGGCCAGGAAGACTCACAGAGACATTTCACCCTCCCTCTGGCCACAATCAAGTAGACTCACTACTTAAGTCTCATCAAAGGCTAGCTCAAATCATTCATTTAAAAAATATACTTTAATAAAAAAACGTAAGTTTTGAAGGGATCCACTCACAAGTAGCCCATGCATATTTCCTTGTTAGGCTCCTTGCCTTGGTCCTATTTATCCGAACTTGTACCTTTGAATGTATAACTTAGCTTATATAAGCACTTTTTAACTTTCCTCTAATTTAACATCCAAAAGTACTATTTCAACATTGAATTTGCACGAACGGAGGGTGTCACGTGATTCACAATGTTGAATAACCTAAGGTTAGGTCTCGGTTCTGCACGCGCCGCCATTGTTGTCGCTGGCTAATCCGTCGTTGGCGGCAAATGTGCTGTCATACTCACCTTCACGGTTCGGCAAGTAGACGTCACAGTCATTGGATCCACATGCTACTGCAATGGTGTCATGTGTCGTTTGATCACCGGTGGACACGTTGCCATCGTCGCCATCGACAAGCGTGCCGTTGGTTACAAATGCAGTGGCACACTCACTGCTGTGGTTCAGCGAGTAAACGTGCAGTCGTCGAGACCATGCGCCGAGCGGCGGAGAAACTAATAGAAGGTAAGAGAATATACCTTCTCTAATGAAAGATTCTGCTAACACATAAAATGGTTCAAATAATATGCTCTCCTTAGCATTACCCATATTGTTATGTGGTAAGGATTATACCTGACAGTAGTTTGTAAGTTTGTAACATGGTTGATATAAGAATTCATGTTTTCAGTGAAGATTGCATATTTATATGTCCATTTTACATGATGGTGTCTGGTGTCTGGGTAGTCATATTTACTCAGTGCTTTGTTGGGATGGAAATCCTTGGTTTGCATAATTCATAATGAAAAGTTGTTCAAAAAAAAAGGAAAAAGATAACGGTAAAGTGTAAAGTGCCCGACGTTGTTCTAGTATTTTCGTTATTGAACAGAAAAATATGACTTTTTGAGCACAGTATGCCTCTTTTGTGGAAGCAAAACTCTTAGTCAAAGGGATAAAGACTTTGGATTTTGCTCCACTTCAAGTTCCAGAGTTGTCAATTCTTGCTTTCCTTTATATGTTCCTTGATTTAAACACAAATTCAAAAAGAGAAATGATGGGAAATTTGTGGTGTTTTTGTAAGCATTTGAACTATATGCTAAGTTATTAGTTCTACGAGTGTTTTAATCACAATTGTTAAATCTTTTATTTTCAATCTCTTTCATTCATTTTTTAAGCATTTGAACTATATGCTAAGTTATTAGTTCTACGAGTGTTTTAATCACAATTGTTAAATCTTCTATTTTCAATCTCTTTCATTCATTTTTTACATTACTCAGTACTACATACCAACAACAAGAAGAACAATAACAATCAAGTCTTATTTCACTAAGTTGGGTCGACTGTATGAATCCTAGAGCACCATTGCCCTAGTTTTGTGTCATGTCTTCCACTAGTTCCAAGTACCCTATTGCTTTCCTTAAGTCTCTTTTCAAGTCTTCCTAGGTCTTCCTCTACTCCTTTTATCTTAAGCCTACGTGTCACATCCCGGCTCGGGCCAGTCATGCCTCGATCTAGGTTAGGGTGTGTCATTACGCCTTATAGTTGTATCTTCTAACTAGAGCATCAGTAGACTCACGTGTCCAAACCACCTTAACCAATTTTCTCTCATCTTATATTCCATTGCAGCAGTCTTGCTTTATATCGGATATTCTCGTTCTTAATCTTATCCCTTCTCATGTGCCCACACATCCAACGTAGTATTCTCATCTTTACTACACTCATTTTTGCACGTGTTGATTTTTGACCACCCAACATTTCGTGCCATAAAGCATTGTTGGCCTTATTATCGGCCAATAAAATTTTCCCTTGAGCTTTAGTAACATACGACGATTGCATAACATACCCAATGCACCCTTCTACTTCATCCATCTAACTTGTATTATATGGTTGAGATCTCATGATAGATCCAAGATAGCGATAGCGTTCACTCTTTGGTATTTCATGATCTTCAAATCTTCACTCCTATCTCATTTAAACTCCCATTCCTACTAAACTTCAGTACTACGTACTGTTGAAGAAAAATTGCAGCTTAACAGAAATGATAAACTTTTGGGAAATAAAATGTCAAGGATAAGGCTTTTTCCAAAGTGGGCACCTTAGGTTATTTGGTTGTGGTCTAAAGTGGATGTCCTGTCCTTTTTTATATGTTGTTGGCTTGATCATGGTGTTTTCGTTTTCCGTTCTCACTGGATGCAGTTCAGTCTTATAAATGCCCTTCCCCAATAAATGAAGCAGAATGTTATACCCTCTGTTGTAGGTAAGTTTCAGCCGTGAAAAGGGGTTTGGGGTTTTCTATTCATAGTCATTCAGAACATTTATCTAATACGACATCACATGAACGCGACAAGATACACGCTTGAAATTGGTTATTAAAATTGAATTTGAAACCCTCACTGGATCAAAGGAGGACATGCTGTAAGGATTACAAAAGTAACATGCACATATATAGACGTGCATGTGATAATGGGACAATAGGGTTATAGGATTACATGAACCATATTTCTATGTAACAAGGAAGGACTGCATGCAGATACGCAAAATATAAGGTCTACATAAAACTTACCTGAGGAAGAAGAAGCCATTGCAGAGTTCTAGGTTGTCTTCTACTTCCAGTACTTGAATAATATCACTCTGTTATATGAATAGGGTTCAGCATATCTGAAAGATTAAGCATATGGAAGCAGGGACTTAACCATAGTATTTATATCATTAGGGTTTAATCATAACTGGCCTATTATTGGTTGTGAAAATTAAACCCTATCACTTAAGTGATTGAGTCCTACCATGATTCTATATCTTTGTAGCGAAACCTATTAGATTTCTTTGAGGTTAATTGCAAAGGTTATGAATCCATAATCCTTATTTGACTAGGACTATTAGATTACTTATGTCGTTAACAACTCGATGAACAAGTGGCTTACAACACAAGTAATTCAATACATCATTCATTGTCATTCACAACTTTACATTCTCCCACTTGAATGTCAATGGTTTATCCTAAGAAATAAGAACTCATGGTGATCACTGAGTCTTCATAAGTATGCAACAAACTTTCCTAGCAACCTGTCAGTTTGAATCGAATGCATAACCAAAGAAAACTAAGAACAACTTGGTCTGTTCCTTGCACTCCAAGATCACATACACATTCAAATTAAAGCACTTTGTTGCTAACAAATTCATGGTGTCAAGAACTAATAATCAAAACATTAGTTCACAAAACAAACTAAAATTAACTTCAGTATGAAATCTGTTAAGAATAGTATATCAGTTATGAAATTTCCATACTGATAAACTCATACATAGTTCAAATAACAAAAGAAATTGACAAAGAACAATAGCCAACAATTGAATGTATCACATAAGAATCAATTGAGTGCTTACTCCCACTCATTGACTAAATCAAAAGAGTCTCTCATTCCCATATCAAAAGTGTGCTTCTTGAATACTCCCATTGTTAAAGCCTTTGTAAGAGGGTCATCAACCATAAGTTCTGTGCTTATGTGTTGAATATCAATAGTTCCCTTCCTCACTTCATCCCTTACCTTCAAGTACTTCATATTCATAAGTCTGTTTGTAAGTGATCTATTGTTATTCTTCAAGAAAAACATTGCTGCCTTGTTGTCACAGTAACTTAAGTGGCTTTTCAATGTTGTCCACCACACTTAATCCCTTTACAATAGTTCTGAGCCAAATTGCCTGTTTGGTTGCAGTATAAGATCTAATAAACTCAGCCTCCATAGTCGATGAAGCAATCAATTTCTGTTTGGCACTTTTGCATGACACAGCACCACCAACAAACATAAATATGTATCCATTAGTTGATCTTCGTTCATCAACACATAGTCCCAAATCTGAATCAGTATAAGCCAATAACTCAAATGCATCAACATGTTTATAAGTGAGCATTTAATCTCTGGTTTTCTTGAGATATCTCAAGACTTTCTTGGCTGTAATCCAGTGAGGTAGACCAGGATTTGCTTGAAACCTGCCTAGTACACTAACTGCAAATGCCAAGTCTGGTCTTGTACACACTTGAGCATACATCAAGCTTCCCCTAAGTGATGCATAAGGCTTGTCTTTCATACTCTCCTTCTCTAATTCATTTTTGGGGCTTTGTTCACTACTCATTTTGTCCCCTTTCCTAATTGGTAATTCACTACCAGTGTATTTATGCATATTAAATCTTTTAGTGATCCTGTCAACATATTGCCTTTGTGAGAGACCAAGAGTTCTTTTGTTTCTATCTCGAATGATTTCTATGCCTAGCACAAACTTGGCTTCCCCCAAGTCCTTCATGTCAAAATTTGTAGCTAACATGTCTTTGGTAATTTGCAGCAAGGTGAGATCCGAACTAGCAAGTAGAATGTCATCCATATATAAGACTAAGAAGATGATTTTTGACAACTTACCTTAAGATACACACATTCATCCACTTGTTTTCTTGGAAACCAAACTTTGACATTACAGTATCGAACTTCTTGTTCCATTGTCTGGAAGCCTACTTCAAACTATAAATGGACTTATAGAATTTGCATACCATTGACTCCTTCCCCTTTTCAACAAATCCTGGTGGTGGAGTCATGTAAATGTCTTCTTTAAGGTCTTCATTGAGAAACGCAATCTTGACATCCATCTAGTGCAGTTCTAGGTCTAAGTGTGCAATGAGTGCCAAAATGACTCTTATAAAGTATATGGTTGAAACAGGAGAGAAAATCTCATTATAATTGACTCATTCCCTTTGTGTGAACCCATTTCCAACTAATATGACTTTATGTTTGTCAATGTTACCAAATGAGTCTCTTTTAGTTTTGTAAACCCACTTGCAACCTACTGTTTTAGTAACCCCACTTGGTTTTGAAACTAGAGTCCATACCTAGTTCTTTTACATGGACTTCAATTTCTAATCCATTGCAGCCTGTCATAGCTTGGATCTTATGCTAGTGATAGCCTGATGATGAGTGATGAGATCATCTTCATCTCCTATATTGTGCTCAGCTTCATTCGGGTATACGAAATCTGAAAGAATGACTGTTTTCCTTGCTTTTTGTGATTTTCTCACACTCACTATTTCTTCATGAACTTGATCTTGAGTTGCTGCTTCCATTGTAGTGCCAACATCTGAAATTAGATCATCCAATGGAAGTGTAAGGTCCACTTCCATTTTTATAATATCATTAGCAACAGGTACTTATGTTTCGGTCCCCAAAAGGTTGAAATCTACAGTGGAAATCTCAAGTTATATATGTATTTGCATAGATAGCACAGTTTCTTGTTGAGGAAGGAAACCACTCAAGCTATTATCAGTAGCTAATTCTTTGAATTCTGGAAATGTTGACACACCTTCAATTAACTGAACTTCATCCAATTCTTTAACAAATTTGGCATTGTGGGTCTCCATTATTTTGGAGTGACCATGAGACCAATAAAATTTGTACCCTTTGGATTTCTCAAAAAATCCAATAAATCTGCAACTCATGGTTATGGGATCTAGTTTCTTCTCAATTGGATTATAAAACCTTGCCTCAGCTTTGCAACCCCATATCTGGAAATGGTTGAAGCTTGGTCTTCTTCCAGTCCATGCTTCAAAATGCACCATGTCAACTGACTTACTTGGTACCCTATTCAAGATATAGTTTGCAGTTTTTAGTGTTTGACCCCAGAGAAAGATTGGCAGCTTAGAGTCGGAAAACATCGATCTTATCATGTCTTTGAAGGTCATGTTCTTTCGTTATGCAACCCCATTTTATTGGAGAGTACCTGGGGTTGTGTATTGTGCCATTATGCTATTCTTCTAAAGGAAGGTTGCAAAAGGACTTTTATGATGTCCAGCTTTAGAATACCTGCCAAAGTACTCACCACCTTTATCGGATTTTACGATTTTAATGTGTTTCTTTAGTTATTTTTCAACTTCTAGCTTGTAAATCTTAAAACACTCCAATGCTTCAGACTTTTCTGACATAAAAAAGACATAAGTATATCATGAAAAGTTATCAATAAAGGTTATAAAATATGACTTTCCACATATAGTTTTGTTTGGAAATGGTCCACAAATGTCAGTGTGTATTATTTCAAGTAGGTTTTGACTTCGATTTGATCCCTTCTTTCTTGTATTGGTTAGTTTTCCTTTGTAACAGTCTATGCACTCTTTAAAATCATTGAAATCCAGTGGTGGCAATAGGTTTTCGTTGGTTAACTTAACAATCCCTTCCTTAGAGATGTGCCCTAGCCTCTTGTGCCATAGCATAGAGGTTTTTTCAAATGTGAGCATTCTCTTGGAACCAACATGATGAGCATTAAAGCACTCATTTATATATGAACATTTCATTTGCCACATATCAATATTAAGAACTGCATATGCCAGCAAGTTGTTTAATTTATTTGAATCATAAAAATGTACAATTTCTTGGTCACCAACAAAGGATAAACCAGACTCTACTAACTTAGAAGCTGAAATCAAACTCCTTCTCATGGAAGGCACATAAAGCACTGGACTCAATTTTAAAATAAAACCAGAAGATAATACTAGTTGGACACTCCCTATTGACTCGACAGCAACCTTGCTCCCATTCCCAACATAGACATTGTAGACTTCATTGTTTATCTCCTTTGTTTTTTAGACGCCCTGCAAAGAATTAGTGAAGTGAATAAAACATCCAGTGTTAAACCACCAACTCTCTGGTGGAATGTAAACCAAATTTGACTCAACACACACAAAGACATTGAAAATTTTACCTTTTCTGGAAAACCAGTTTTTGAAACCAACACAGTTCTTTCTCAAGTGACCCGTTTCCTTTCAAAAATAGTATTCCTTTTCTTTTTCGATTTCAGTGTTCACATGTTTGAGTTTGTGAAATCCTTTAGAGGTGTTAGCACTTTTAAATGAAGAAGAAAATGCTTTCTTCTTTAGCTTACGAGTAGTGAACAATGAACCAGCATTTGTGACCTTGACACTTTTGTCAACTTGAATGATATTTACTTTAGTTGACTTATCTACCTTGAGTCTATCTTCTTCTTGTGTGCACACATTGAAATCAACTCATAAATTCCCCATTTTTCTTCAGTGTATTATATGAAACTTTTAGCTGTCCATACTTGGATGGTAAAGAATTAATGTGAACTAGAAATAGATCAGTCATTGGGACTTAGAGATCCTTCAGTTTTTTAAACAGATCCACCATCTTGAGAATATGTTCTCTTACATTGCCAACTCAATCAAATTTTATGAAGGTAAGCTGTGTAAGAAAAATACCTATTTTAGCTTTCCCTGACTCTTTGAATTTCTCTCCCACTGCAGCCAAGAAATTTTTAGTATTTACTACAAGAAAACATGGATTAGGTGATGAAATTTTTTGTGGCACGGAAAAATTTATCACATTTGGGTAAAATAAATGACGCTTTTTTAGAAATCGTCACATAATAATTTTCACTAGACACCAAAATACTTTGCGTCACATAAACTTTTGAATTCATCACAAACTATTGGGTGGGAAATTTTACCACGGAATGAAATGTTAATATGTGACGAATCTTTAAATTTCATCACATAACAAAGGAGAAGGCCACGTTATGTCATTCGTCACATATAGTATTAAAATAAAAAATAAAATATACCGAAGAAATAATATCAAAACCCCAAATTGTAAAACCTATTTCATTTAGTTCTCACCCATTCCGATCGTCTTCAGCTCCCCTTTGCTTACTCTTTCACCCCGACTCTGATGACCAACCATTAGTGGTTGCCAGTGACGGCAACAACCACCTTTCTCAACTACTCTCTCAGTATCCTCTGCTGCTCGTTCTCTAACTCTCTCCTCTCTCTGACATAACAAGACCTAAATTGGGGAAAGAGAGATTCGGTCTTCTATCGAGTTCTTCAGGCGAAAACAAGGTACTTATTTGTTTCCCTACATTTCTTTAATTGTCTTTTGGATTTTCTTCTTCAATTGGTTATTTGGTTGCCAAGCTTAGACACCCAATTTTAACAGATCCACAAAATGTGAAACTTTAATTTTAATTTGCTACTATTTCTTTGCCTTTGATTTTTGTCATTGTTAGTGGCGACCAAAAAAGGCAATGAGCAAATGGACATGGGAAGTACAGAACTCTTTGGATGAATGTTAAAGAGTGTAGATCACCTTCATACGCTCAACCCAATCTAATAGGTTGAATTCTCTTTTCAATTTTTTTCTATCATTTCTTTTTTCTAAATTTGGTTTTGAATTTGTAGGTACTTGCCTCCAGCAGCCCTCTGCTTGCACATCCGCACTCTGCAGCCTCTAATTTGGGTAAATTTTGGTTTTGATTTTTCTAGGTCTATATGTATTTGTGTCTGGCTGTTTAATTCTATGATTGAGCATTTTCAACTAGATATATTATTATATATGGAGGATCTATAATCAATTTTTCCATTTGCTTTTTACTTTTTCGTATTTTTCTTTTTACTGTGAATTGTCGGATGAGATTATTTTTCTGGAATGCTTCTATTTTTCTTGTAGGATGAAATTATTTTCTAGAATGCTTTTGTTTTTAATGCAGAATGAAAACATACATAATTGTTTAAGTTACCACTTTATACTCTGCAGTCAGTTGCTAGAACTATCATTTATGTTTTCCAGAGAAGTGATTTTATTATGTGAGGTTCTATTGGAATCCAGAACAGTAAATGCTCTGTCCTTGAGTATTATTACCTTAAGAACATTTGACAAAATTAGAAATTTAAGACATAATCGACTGTTGATTAAGATTGGGACTATTGTGGAATTATCAGCTATTAGCATATAAATGCTCCCAACTGTAATGTTTATCTTTATGTTGTTCTACCTTGTTATACTACGCATCATGGATGCTTATCTACTCATGTAGCTTGTGTAATACTTGTATCACTCATATGAGAGTCAAGAATTGATCAGTATATACTTCATTAGTAGTGATATCAATTTGATCTTTATAAAAGTTGAATGTTAAAATTACAGTGAATAAGTAGTTTATGGTATGAAACTATATATGTTTTTCTTGTTAATTAATGGTCTTTTAATGTAGGATGTTTTCAAGCAAAATTTATATAATCGTAAGAAACAAAAGTATTACCACAAGGGAGGGGCAAAACCATTTCATCCAACATGCAAGGAAGGCTCACAAGGTAATGAAATTAAAGTGAATATAAAACTCATTGTGTAATTTAGATAGGCTTGTCTGTTATGTTTCGTTCTTCTTACTGTAACTATTGCTTCAATTCTTAGTTTCTTTTCTTTTGTTGTTATTCAAATCTCAATGCACCTGCTATTCTCTAGACACCAATGTTTATTTTTTTCTCTTTTATTATGTAAGGATAAGATGAAGAAAAGGAAGGATGGAGTTAAAGGAGAAAGTATTAAGAGAAAGTATTAAAGAAGCGCTTGAGATAGTGATGGTGATCTTTCAAATGACAATGATACTTATGCTGAACTAAAGACCATGATATGGCTGATGACTTATATTATGTATTTTGTTGTTGGTTTCAAACATGCACACGGTATACCTGTTTTGTTACCGACTCAATGCCTTAAGAATCTTGTTAGCATCTCAATATGTTTAGAGGTGTTAGGATGCTTATGTTAGCTTTTGGGATATACACTTAATGTATATATTGGATGTAACCTAACTTATTGATCAATGAAATATGATTAACCAAAGTATTGCCTTATATTTGTTATGAATTCTAATTCTAGATGATGAAGCAGGGAATAAGTGGTAATTGGTTCATCACGAATTGTACCTAATAGGTATATGATTTTGACACGTGGCACAAATTGCGCCACATGCCAAAGGAATAAGTGACGCTTTCAGTCTCACTTATCCTCAGCCATAGCATTCTAGGATCAGATTGGGTGATGATAAATTCCTCATTTATACATTTGTTATGTGACGAACTTATAGGTCACTTACTTTTGTGTTTTGTGGCGCTTATTCTGTCACAGTTAAAGTTATTAAGTGATGAATTCGACGTCACAAATACTAAAAATATGTGGCGAATGTAAAATTCATCACGTAGACTATAGGTGACGCTGTATAGGTGACAAACATAGTGATGCTGGATTTTTGTCATATATAATCAAATGTGACGAATTTTCATGTTTATGTGACAAGGGTCTATCGCCACCTAAGCCATGTTTTCTTGTAGTGATTGTCTTGTTTTGGGATCCCTCCTTTGACTGACTAAGTTATTGCTTTCTTCATGATCATTAAGGACATTCTGTTTGCCCTTTCCCACTTCTCAAACTTGATCCTTTGGTCTGCCGTGCTAGTGTCAGTGAGATCTGCAGGCTTATCCTTTTTAATCGCCAAATCGAGATCCATGATTCCAAGCACAATTTGCACATCCTCTTTCCATTTCTTGAAGTTGGAACAGTCAGGGTTTTGATGTTTTGAAAATTTAGAGAAGTCATGCGAAGGGTTGAAACATGTGCACACAAATTTATCAATCAATAGGTTTCTAGAATTTACAGTACTTAACATAATTGGGAAAACTCTCACAGAATGTTTTCCATCAACAATTACATATAAACACAGTATATCATCTTTGGACAGATATTGCTTATATTAGAGTTGCATAGCCAATACATAAAATACAAGGTCAATTTACATGTCTTCAACACTTTTAAGCAGATTCATGTAGCACTATACATTGAGTTGCTTGAATGACTTGAATAATAAACACTCTTGAGCTGATTATTATCCATTAATTTCAAACAAATCACCTTTAAATTCTTTGAATAATAAACCAAAATAATGATCTAAACACTTTTGAGCAGATTAGACATTGCAATTTTGTTTAAAATTCATACTATACTTTTTGATTTAGTGTTATAGTAACACATGAATCCATGATTTCTTCTTGTTGTTCTCTAGCTTTCTTGTAGAATATCCTTCCCGGAAGCATTGAACAAACCATAGCATTACAAATACAATATGGCTTTCACGTACAAGTGATCAATAGAAGAATTAAAGTGATTAGTATAAGTGTCGTCAGTTTGATTATATGCTTTAATACGAACCCTTGCCTTATTGGAAGGCTCTTATACCAGATGTAAAGATTCCAAAAGTAACATGCACATGTATAGACATGCATGTGATAATGGGACAATAAGGTTATAGGATTACATGAACTTTATTTATATGTAACAAGGAAGGACTACATGCAGATATTCAAAATATAAGGTCTACATAAAACTTACCTGCGCAAGAAGAAGCCATTGCAGAGTTCTAGGTTGTCTTCTACTTCCAGTACTTCAATAATATCTCTCTACTATATGAATAGGGTTTCAGCATATTTGAGAGATTAAGCGTATGGAAGCAGGGACTTAACCATAGTATTTATATCATTAGGGTTTAATCACAACTGGCCTATTATTGGTTGTGAAAATCAAACCCTATCACTTAAGTGATTTAGTCCTACCATGATTCTATATCTTTGTAGCGAAACCTATTAGATTTCTTTGAGTTCAATTGCAAAGGTTAAGATTCCATAATCCTTATTTCACTCAGACTATTAGATTACTTTTACTGTTAACAACTCGATAAACAAATGGCTTACAACAAAAGTAATCCAATACATGATTCATTGTCATTCACAACTTTACACATACCTCATGCCATTACAGGGTGCTGCTTCAGACAGCTAGTTTTGATCAATTTAAGGGAAAACATTTTGGCCACAAATCATATTTTATGGTGATGCAATTAGACACCCACTTTTCTGAATCTTAAATGGTGTTGCAAAAAATGGTGATTCAAAAAATGAAAAAAAATTATTCAAGGGTAACAAGGAAATCTTATACGATTCACTTTCTTATTAGAACATGACCATAAATAAGGTCAAGCTATGAATAATCATTCGCAAATCATTGGTATTAAGTAAATTTTAGGGGTTGTGCACCCGTCAGAGGTCGAATGTAGGATGTCTAAGTTTACATGTTCGGATTTCTCTATTGTTCGTAACTAAATTTAGGGTTTTTCCCCCTGTGGAATAAGAAGGCTTGACATTCACTTCCAATGGAAACATAACCATGATCCATGATGCTATATAGTTTTGTATGCTTAGTCACATTCTGCATAGTAGGGATCTAATAAAAGCATAGGAGCAAAATGTTGGTTGATTAAGCAAGCTATGTGTCACTTTTTTTATCAACAAGTCGTTCACGAGATTCGAACTCAGTAACTTCCAGTCTTCGACAAAATAAAAATTGGATGTCGTGATTCGTCCATATTGAATAATGATATATAACATTGGATACAAGAAAGAGAATGGCAGGTAGAAGAGATTTCTTACTCTTTAATTAGATGCTAAAAGAAGCTTTTGCTTTGACTTGAATTGTGCACCACAATCATAATCCCTAATTAATTTGAGGCCATTTATTACCAATAACAAATGGTCTATCTTTATCACCAAACAATATCAAATGGTCAATCTCTTTGAAAAGTTATCCATGTTCTTCTCCTAAGAACAATTCTGATTTTACCATAGCTAAGTGCTTTCGGTTTCAGCCGTTCTGAAATATCTTTCTTGTCTTTAAAGCAAATAAAATTAGGTGGGAAAAAAAGAGCAATTTTTTCTTTTTTATTTCCTTTTGGTCAGTAAGTGATTATTTCATTTAACAAAGTCCAAACGCACATCGTGCAAAGACGGTCTAACAAAGAATCCAAAAAATGACTAGCATATAGTCACAAACAGGATGCCACTTATACAAGCGAGGGCTGAGAGGTACAAAAACAGCAAATGAAGCCTGAAATTGGTTTGCAATGCTTTGTGAAAAGCATGTAAACAAGGCAGGGAAGCCATTGAAAGTAGCACTACCATGTCAGCTGACCACATCAGACACTCCTCTCCTGCACGTATAAAAGGGCCCATGAAAACCTGATGCATGGCCAGATCAAAATCTACATTCTTTCTCTCTCCTTCTCTTTTTCTCTCTTCATTCTTTCTTTCTCCATCCCGGTGGATCAGATGTCTCACAGCATGTTGCGGGGAATGCTGTCTGGTTCGAGACCATTCCTCTGAAACAAAGAACATGAACATCAAATGATCTCGGACCAGGCTTCATTCCCCCCAACACAAAATGCAGTACGTTCCTACTCATGGCAATTGATCAGTTAGATATACCCTTTTATCCATCGTTGATCATCAATGTCTGAATTCCGAGCGTTTTAGACAATCTCGCTGCTTGTTCCATATCATCGATCATGTAAGTATACATCATATAATTTTCTTGTTAACAATCTCCATTCATATAATTTTCTTGTTAACAATCTCCATTCATTGTTTTGCATCAATAATTGGATTTGAAGGAAAACGAGAATACTTTACTAGAAGAAGAAGATTTTGGTCCGGGCAGGTATGTATCACAGGACTTACAGTCTGTTCTTTAAAGCAAATCCAACCATGGAAACCCTGGTTTTAGTGAGGAATATACATTAAAGCGTGACTACTTTATTATGGTTTACATTGCCAGCAGAGTGAAGCATTTGATGACATGAGAACATGAGAATACTTAAATTGTGCAATTGTTAGTTAAAACATTGTTCATATATTATTATTACTAAGATTAGAGCTGCAGGATCAATATCTTCTCCTGCTACATCTTTTTCATTTTTTCTTTATTTGCTACAAGCAATAGTTAGGAGTGGGGAATTAAACCTAGAACCTCGAGTGCAGAGGTTTGTAATCCCTTGAACTACAAGCCCCTTGCCTCCTGCTATTTCAGCTGTTTTTTTTTTCTTCTTTCCAAATGCAATCCTTCTGCATATTCTATATGTTTCTACCAAATCCGAAAAAAAGTGAGGGGTGTGGGTGTGAAAATATGACTGGAAAGGAAGATACAAAAAACAAAGTTATATATATGTTTTTTCATCTTTTAGCAGTTGAACTTTTTTTTCTTTCTTCCAATGTGGCTTTGCTTGTAGGGAGTTACAAAGAATATAATCCAAGTAAGAGCTTTAATATTCACTTTATCATGTGTTGCATGAGATGAAAGAGTAAACATCAAAGATATATGAGCTTTGAATTCACTCCTTTTTCACCTTCTGACTGTCATCATAACCCCAGCTCCCTTCTAGTCTTTCTGTCTTACACCATATATATATATATATATATATATATGTTTCTCACTTTTCATAAAACCGTGTGGGTCATCAGATCCCATCTGTGCATGAAAAAAATCTACACTCAAACTAATTGTTATGTATGTTTACAACCTAATTATCATTTTGTCTAGTGATACTTTATTTTATTGGAGGCGGTTTTAAAATAAAAATAACAACTAATTGTATCTTCAGATGTCCTAAATTCAAACCTCATAGACAGTACATTCTTGTTAAATAGAAACTAATTGGATTGCCTAGGCCAAGAGAGCATAAAACACACAAACTCCAACAATACAACAAAAACTTCATAAAACAACAAAAGCACCAAGCACAATAATGCAACAACAAACCCAAAGGGCGAAAATATATTGGCCCGATAACTGTGGCTTACCACCAGTTGTTCTTTTTTTTTTTTTTTTTTTTTTTAAAGGGCGAAAATATATCAGCCCCCGAAAGGGATGGATAACCGTGATTTGTCACCAGTTGTCCCTTTTTTATTACAAAGTCCACGTCACTAGCAAAGGAAAAAAAATATAGAAGATAGAGCAAACCTAAAAAGTTTCAGTCTCAAACGATCCAACTACGCATAAACAGCTTCACCCCACCAATGAATAGCTATTATATGCTCTGCACTTACCATGTGGTTTCATTTAATACCGTCACAAATCCTAGACTTAAAAGCCATACTCATGAAACTGTACTCATATGTTTCTGAAACTGGGAATTGTCATAGTGGTCTGGCACGAACCTTGAAGTTCACAAGCCACATGAATATTGTGAGAACAATAATTTGCCATATTATCTGCTGGGGGAGTATGTATGTGTGTAGTGTTGGATTCAGGATTTTAATATTGGGTGATGCCAATATAAAAGTTTAAAAAAAAAAATTGAACAGTATGCTAATCAATGATGATTTTGGCTTGTAACATCGTTCTATAGTTCTGATTTCTACACATATCTATTAATCAAAACAAGAACCTATATCAATTGATGAAGCCAAAAAATATATGAACTAAACAACACATGATGCAAACAATATAAAAAATCATAACAAATTAACAATAACTACAATCTATTATTAATTTAGTATTCTATATGATTAACTTAAACTAAAATAGAAAACTTATTTATATTTAGAATTAGGGGATTAAGTGGTGGTGGAGAAAAGTGAATCAGGTGGTAGTCGTGGAAAGGAGACAAGTGGTGGTGGCGGAGAAAAGACTGGTGGTGGCTTGGGGGCTGGTTGGGTGGGGATAACCAATTAGCCAATTAGGGAATTGAAATTGGAAAAGTGAATGAAATTGGATTGGGTGAAGTGAAGTCTGGAGGTCAGGGGTAATAGAAACAGTCGTTCGAACGTCTCTTTCTTTTTTTAATTCTTTTTATTTTATTTGTTTGAATTTAAAGGTTGAGGCTCGCACATGGCTTAATAAGAAGGTTGGGTTTTATTTTATTTTATTTTTAAATGGTTTGGTTAAAAATGACATCATTATGGTCAAGTCATTTTAAAAAAAAAAAGAGGTCTTCTTCTTCTCCTTATGATTTGCAAAGCCTGCAGTGCAGCCTTCAGTACTCTTCTCCTCCATTGCATGCTCGAACTTGAGTGGTTCTTGGAGGTCTTCACAACCATTTATCCGGGTTTCCAGGTGGTCTCAGGACCAGCTAGGTCCCTTAATAGATCTGGCCATGTATGTGCGTGTGTACACTTCCTAATAATAAAGTTCCAAATTGAAGCACTCAATGTGTGGGATTAAATATCAAAATGCTTGATTATAAAAAATTAAAAAAAATGTCAAAAAAATGTACTTACACCTGACACATTACGTCAAATTCTCTCTCAAAAGTATTAGATATAAGATTTACTGTATATAATGTGCTCCACTCAGATAGTTTGTGATAACACACTAGTTTTTTTTTTTTTTTTTCCTTAATTCTTACCTATCCCTAATTAGCTAGTCATTTCAAACGTAATCAGCTTCTAGTTCTATCATCACATGAAAGTTCAAGTCTCAATGTACTATCATAGATTTTGTAGACAATCATCAGGCATCAACAGATAGGAAAAATAATCATGCATTAACCTTTTCATTGATTTTGGCATCCCATAATTCATCCGTACAATCGTGAGAATTAACATGAATTACTACAATTTGAATCCTTAGATACGATGGCAGTGTCACAAAACAAAATCATAGATTCATACATTGTGTTATGATCGATGTACTTTGTAATCCCCAGAGGAGGTCAAAAGAGAAGGAGAGACATCTTGAGTATGCGAGGATAAAAAGTAATTCCTATGCTCGATAAAGCCATTTGGAAATTTTGCCCTAATTGGAAGATGGGTTCCCATATACTTTTGTGTGCTTTTTTGTGATTGACCATTTAAAAATCCTATAGTGTTATTTGAAAAGTCAATTTTAATAGAGTGAAAGAGAGAATTTTGTTAAGCATCACTATCATAATTTTTTTGAAAACGCAAGGTTGTTTTCGCCCCTAGAACCTCTTTTCAACGGTTGAATTGTGTTAGGGCCCAAAAATCTTACTTACAAGTCCAGTCATATCTCAACTTCCAATTATCGTAATCTATATAAAAGTGTGAAATCGAGAGATATGTGAATTTACGATCAGCTATGTCAATATAATAAATATTTATAAATTGACGTTTGTATAATCACCACAAACCTATGCAAATTCATGCATATTTATCATGCTAAGTCATTCTACGATGTTAACATTGTAAATAAATAATGTCAACCACGCTACATGCTAAAGTGGGCCTATGCCACATTAGGGCATGCCAAGTGGATCGTGGTTGCACCAAAAGTCCAAACTCATAGTCTTTGGCTTCAGGCAGGCAAGTTTGAGATAGAACAAATCAAGCTTTTCTTTCCCTTACAAACCAAATAGGATGCTTAGGAAAAAAAAAAAAAAGGAAAAAGAAAACCCAAAACCCACGACTGAGCTGTCTATATGATTACGTTCAAACATAGAGCCACGCGCCTCATTAATGGGGAAAAAGGAACCCTTTCCTTTCCAAACTTATAGAAAAACAAGAAAGGAAATTAAGGAGGAGGGTTGCCAAAAGGGAGTTTGTGGACACTAACGCTAGAAGAAGACGCTCTGGGCAATATGTTTAACCTAGTCTTCGCGAGGCTAGTAACATTTTTTGACGTTACACCAAAGAGGAATGCTATAGCTGCACCCACGGAAAGAATAAGAGAAGACTTGGCCAAAAATAGAAGAAAGGAAACCAAGGGATTCCTAGGTGAAACTGGAAAGGATCCTTCCGCCTATAAAATGAGGGGACACAACAAGAACGAGGAGGAGAGGGGACTAAGGCAAGACCGCACCAAACAGAGCAAGCTTTCTCTAAGTGCAGAAAACCTTAGTTCTTGAGGAAGAAGCTTTCCTCACGTTATGGGATTTCTTTAAGTTTCCAGTAGGCTTCCTTAGTCACAACAAAATATTTCCTGAGTATTAAGAATCCTAGATTAGCCACCCTTAAACCATGCAAGTAAGCACATGCTTTCTCTCTCATGCTAAACTAGTGAATTTTTAGTTTCCACACCATGCTTCTCATACAAGTTACAATTTATGTATCATGCAATCAATTGCTAAATTGGAGACATTAATTCAACAGGAATACTTTCTAAGATATGCTAATTTTTTTTGAAGTATTTCAGGCACTACAACAAGAGTGGCTTAATGTGTCGAAGATATATTCTTCTAAACTCAATTGTTGCTTCAAAAACTGAATATCAAAGAGCATGCCTTCAATCACAACATCAAGTTGCATTTTACCATTGAGCATGTCCATGAGACATTTGGAATCTGACTCAACCTGACAACCTCAAAGCCCTTGTCAATACAAGCCATCATCGCCACTCGTATCACTTTCGTCTCTGCCATTAAATTAGACTCATAAAGCAAGTCACCTCCGCCACTTGCCCCCTGAAAAATGCTCGCAAAATCTCGTGCCACCCATCCAAAGCCACCTCGTCTTGACTCCTTGATCCAAGCTCCATCACAGTTGACTTTAATTGTACGAAAAGGTGGTCGTGCCCAACTGGCAAGTAGAAAAGTACTCACCGGAGCACCCCTTACCTTGTCTATACACGGGACCTCCCCTTTCTTCAAATCTTCAAACTCACACCTTTGCTTTCTCAATAGCATTATAGATTCCATGGGCTCCACAATTTTCCTTTCAAATACTAAGGAATTCCTAGACTTCCAGATCCTCGACAAACCAAAGACCACCCATTTCATATAGCTTTACGGATCTTCATGAGGATATACAAAACTTGAATTTAACAAATAATCAAAGATTAGACAAGGATAATTTTGATAACTTTTTGTTGTTTTTATTTTAATTTGTTTTTACTATAATAGATGGTGGAAATTAAAAGATTGCAATCGTAATAGAGTTGGAGGGTTGAAAGATAAGGATTGAGAATTCTGATAGATATGCCTACATGATAGAGATTGAAAGATTGTAGGGATAGTTACCACTGATGCCCAAATCTAACTCGACCAAAAGGTCCCCAACATATTGGTGGCTCCATTGTGAACCAGGTCGCAACTCTGATTCAATGACTCTAAGATCTACAAGAAACACTACCGGGAGTAACAACGTCTCAGAGGAAGCAGGTGAGGCTGCTCCCAAGCTGAACAAACCTCAGCTTGAGGAGCAGCAACAGGAAAGCCAAGAGAACTTGGAAGAGTATGCCATGCCAGACATCATTGCTACTATTCGTGCTTTGGGCTTTCATGCTTTGGGAAAATCTCAAAAGGAGACCGCCTCGTAAAATCCCAACCTGTATCAGATCAATCATTTCCTTAAAAAAAAAAAAACAAAAGAAAAAAAAGGAGGCTATAAGCTAACTTGACGGTGAATACACCTCTAGAAATCCATCTCTGTATAATTTTCTGCACCATATCTTCAGGCAACGCCATTTTCGAAAAACTCTGAAACAACACAATCAACATTAGAAATGTGAGCATCACCAATAGTTTCAATTAAAGGGCCATTTAGAACTCACAAATCCTTTCAAAACTTCACACTCTCTCCCCTAACAATTCTCCAAGTCATGCCTCTTTTTAGAAGATTAGCTCCATCTAGAATCCATTTCCTATTGAAGCAGATTTTGGACTTTGAAGAACCTAGGTAAAGTAATAATAAAAAGATTTTCTATGAAGCAATATTAGGGAAAATAAGAAATTGTTCACTCTCGACCATTCGAGTACCAGTTTTTACTAGCCCACCGTCACCAGTGTCATACCATGGCAGCCATGGAAATTGAGTACCAGGCTACCAGCCATCATTGGCCGGCCGTCGCTGATATCGCACCAAGACAACCATGGAAATGAGGAGGAGGCTAAACGATTTTGATGGTTTAAAGGCCAGGATGGAATCAATGGGGAATAAAGAAATGTAAGCCATTATATTTCTTTTAACCATTTGGATTAGAAGTCTTGTATCGTATTCACTCAAAAAAACAAACCGAGGATCCAAATCCATATGAAAAACCCTATAAACACGTTATTTATTCACTTGTATTTTCTTCCATGCACAACTATATCACTGGTGGAGCTGGAGCTACACCCACGACTAAGGTAGGTTGTAGCATAGGGAGCTTTAGTTTGAACTCTTGCTAATAGTTTATGTATTAGCCTACTTTGACCTATTATACTTATATATAGCTACTAGTACAAAAAATACTTTGCGCGATGCAGGTCCTTCGTAGCGTAAAGTCAAAAAACGTCGCGCAAAAATTAGTCCAACGAACCTTCATCGTGCACCAATGGTCGCGCCAAGGCATTGAAAGCAGGGTTTGCGCAATGAGCACAAAACCACTTGGCGCGACGTATGTTATTCATCACGCAAAGTATCTTTGCGGGACGTAGGGAGTGCATCGCGCAAAGTATCTTTGCGTGACGTATGTTACTTCTTCGTTGCGCAAACCCTTTTTTTTTTAATTTAATTTTTAATAAATATTGTAATTAAATTCTAAACAATAATTAATAAACAAAAAAAAAAGTATTTAATTATAAAATATTTAAAAATGTACATACAAGATCTCCGAACAAAAAAGAAAAAACTACAAGAAGTAGTCTTCTAGGTTTTATACATCATCCTACTGGGTACCAATTGGGCGAAGTGGCTGGGAGGTCGAAGGTGGAGTAAGATCAGGTGCTGGCATCAGGATTTAGAGGTCGGACATCTGTAAGGCCCGTACAATCATACTCATTTGCTCACCCTGGGCCCTCATCTGCTCGCCCTGGGCCACAAGCTGAGCTTTTATGGTTGTCACTCCCTCCTTTAAGGCATCTGTTTACGCAACATAACCGAAATAAGTACCAGTCCAACTATGTCTTGTGCATCATCGCCTACATTTTGAGGGACAGAAAAATCCACTAAACCAACCTATACAGTTCAACAACAATTAGCTTATGCCATTTTTTTAGCCTATGAACATAGAACACCCTCTGCACAAACTCATGTGTTAGCATAAATTGATGAGCACCTGATTTTCTTATGCTACAGTTAAGATATTATGATGGGCGTATGTCTGGAATTATTGTTAATTTACATTTGATTTCATACTTATACGTAGTATGATTTTCTGAAAACTATATATGTTTTACGGCGAGAGGTTAGTATGTTCAGAAAATAAATGTGTTTTATAAACCTTTGTTTTTGCCCAGTCACACCTTCTGTTTTTGCCCCTCTAGGACTTAGTTAAATTCTCTGTGGCGTACAAGGAATCTCCAGTGGTTTTGCCATATCCCTAAATAAATATAGGAGCATATTTCCAGTTATGTAATAAGTACCTTAACTAGATCTGACTTCTCTACTTATATCGTACTGTCATCTATGCTCTGACTACTTATGTTTTTATGGGTTCTTTCCACTACTGCGCACTCTACTTATTAGCTTAAATAAATGTTAGCTTTAGTTTAAATTTATCCATATTTTTATATCACGTTCCTTATGGTTTCATCACCTTCGGGTGTTGGCCCGCATGCCTCAACTTCGGTCGGGATGTGTCATCTGTCATTGAACTATATTTTGTCTAGGTGGCAAATAAAATGTGGTAACTTAGAAAGAGATGACAATGAGAGATTCTCTCATGCAACCAGTTTATCACGTATTAGTCGCCTATTAAATGAAGAATTGAACATATAACATACACAAGAGAATTTCTAGCAGATGAGAGTGCTTAAATCATTTTTGGTAACACAAAGTGGAGCACACTTGCATTAAGAACTGGAGGTTTTGTGTTCGAAACCTGTTGCTGGTATGGAAGCCAAACTTGTAGCCAAGGGAGACTGAAATTCTTCTATGAGCCTTTCTGACTTCCGAAAAAGATGGATAACCATGACTTGTTACTGGTTATTCCATTTTTAAAAAAGAAAAAAAAACTGTGACAATTTCACCGTTTGTCATCTTCCTGAAGCACCCAATCTCACAAAAAGGGACAAAGGAATGTCTCCCTCTTACTCCCCAACAGTGAAAAGCATCACAAAAACCAGCAATCTTACCCTCAATTTTCACGTGGCCCGTTAACCTAAACCCCCACCCTCACCACGCTCCCTTCCACACGTGTACCCCACCTCCAGATAAATCCGCATGCCAGCGAATCCACGCGCCAAAAAATCACGTCCACGAAAACACAACTCACACCCTACCAACCTCCATCAACGGTTCTGATCTAACAACCGCCGTTCTCTCTCTCTCTCCAGAACTTTCTTCTCTCTTTCCCTAATTCTAATTGGATACACAGAAAGGAGCGAGGAGAGAGAGAGAGAGACAGAGAGAGAAAGGGGGCGGATAATCGAACGCCGATGTGATTCCGTTTTCTTGAGCTCTCATTTTCTCGGGAAAATAATACTTTCACGGAAAATCTCGGTTTTAGACAGGATGGAGGAAATATTGTCCGATCTGATGGAGTTCTTCGTAAAACCCTCGATAACCGAAACATTCGTCGACATATTGCTTTGTGCAGTCCCGATATGGTTGGCCGTGATGATTGGCCTCGTGATCGGCTGGTCATGGCGGCCCAGGTGGACCGGTCTCCTGTACCTCGGCCTTCGGAGCAAGTTCCGGTTCCTCTGGACCGCGCCGCCGGGGTTCGGTGCCCGCCGCCTCTGGCTCGCCTTCACGGCGCTCTCCGCTTTCTCCCTTTGCCGTACGATTTGGTCCACTTTCAAGGGGAAAGGGAAAGTAACGCCGCCGTCTGCTGGGGACTCGGCGGCTTCGGGTTCGGCAGCCGCCGCCGAGAGCGGCATCGAGATTGTTGGGTGAGTTTCTAGCTGTATCAGCTTCTAATAGTAAAATTTCCTCTTTTTTTATATATGAAATAGTCAATTGTGTAAGGGTTTGGCACCGACTGAAAGAACATTTTGTTTTCCTTGGAATTCGATGTTTTGGGATTCTTGTGCGAGTGCATTTGGATATTTGATATTAATAGTTCAACATTGTTAAAATGTAATTCATGTGGGAGAGAGGACACTGTTAGTTTTTCCAGCGGACTGAAAACATGTGAGCTAAATTTAAGGGCTTTCAGAATGCAGAAATATGGATAAAGCCACGGTAAAGGACTTGTATATTTTGTCGGGAGATGGAAGAAGCCGTACTTATGGTTACCGATTAGGGTTACATCACTTTTGGGATTTTGTGGAACCACTGGAACTCTGCGATTTTTTATGCGGTTTTTGGTTTTGCTTCCATGAGATTGCTTTTTAGAGTTGGAATCATTGGTTTTGGCATCTTGAATGTGGTGACATTATGGCATTGGAGTTCTTTACATGTGATCTTTCTGAACCAGAATTTTTGTTTCTGCATAGCCTAGGTTGCTTCTGTGTGGTGATGGAATTTTGTCAACCTTTGAAAACGGTTTTAGTTTTTAAGAAGAGTGGATGGAACTCAGCGATTTTTTATGCGGTTTTTGGTTTTACTTCCATGAGATTGCTTTTTAAGATTGGAATCATTGGTCATTATAAAGTTGGCATCTTGAATGTGGTGACATTATGGCATTGGAGTTATGTACATGCGGTCTTTCTGAACCGGAGTTTTTGTTTCTACACAGCCTAGGTTGTTTCTTTCTGGTGATGGAACTTTGCCAACCTTTGAAAACAGTTTTAGTTTTTAAGAAGAGTGGAAGTTGTGCAGAAATGATTCCTTTCTATTTGGGTTTGAGAGTTGTTCATGTTTCTGGTACGATTTTTACAGTTACTGCTATGTTAGTTCAATTACTGGAAATTTCATATTACATGGACTCTTTAACTCACTTGGGGAAGAAGAAAGACCCGCTTTTGTTGGGTTGACACTTGAAATCAAGTAGTTGGCCTTTTTAATTGTTGTATATATGTTGCAGACCTTGTAATTTTACTGTTTTTTTGTCTTAGTGTTTTAGTGTTGCCTTGAAAAACTTGGTGTTTAGATTCTTTAGAATATTGATGTCTCTTTTATTGATTCATTGCCTCATGATGCCTTGACTTCCTCACAGACTCATTGCTAAAGGTGACAAGAGAGTCCAGGATGTTGTCACAGAAACTGATTTGGAGCACCTAGTGAGTTTAATTGGAGGGAGAGAGGGAGAAGTGGAGTGGCAAAGCTTGATGGAGAGGTCGACTGCAAGCATGGCATACAAAGCATGGCGCCATGATCCTGAGGTAGATGCTGACCTTGACTTTTTTCTACCCTTTTAACTTTTTAATTTTTGTGTTTCATGTGCTGAAAACATACGTCTGAAAGCTGTTGATGTGTTAGATGTATATTTATCAAGAAATTGTTAATGATTGGGATGTCTATTTTTTATACCTTCCGGTTTCATTCACATATATTTCTTGTGATCCTCAATTGACATTTGACATCATTATTAACTTCATGAATGATACTCTTTTACCCAACCTTGTTGCACAACCACATATGTTATTCCTTTTTCCATACCAAACTGACCAAAGAGTTTGTCGTCTAAAATATCCTTTCTCTTATTGCAAAATTAAATTTTTCATATTGCTATTCCAGTTACCCTGATTCTTGTTTTAGTACTGTGAAATATCAAATTTTTAGTACCATACATAGTATTTTAGTATCTGATAGTGGTTTTGTTTATCAGACAGGTCCCACTGTATACTGTAGCAGAACTGTCTTTGAGGATGCAACTCCGGAGTTGGTTAGAGATTTTTTCTGGGATGATGAGTTTCGACCTAAATGGGATCCGATGCTCACATACTGTAAGATATTGGAGGAATGCCCACAGACTGGAACAATGATCGTTCATTGGATTAAAAAGGTCAGTGAAAGAAAGGATTTACCCGGTTATATGCTGATTCTGCACTTTCATTATATCTCTTTCTAGTTGAAAATATGAATGATTACTTCCCACTTGATCCTTTGTTGTGCAGTTCCCTTTTTTCTGCAGTGATCGGGAATATTTAATTGGTCGAAGAATATGGGAGGCTGGAAAAACTTATTATTGTTTGACAAAGGTGCTTTTCGAAGAAAATACTCATTGATGCTTGTATTGTAGCCCTCTTTCCATAATTATATCTTTTACTTTCTTTTTGAACAGGAGATTGTCTTGTATCGTAGCGATTCCATATATTTCACTTTAGAGAAATTGGCTGGATTGTGTTTCAGTTATGAGTCAAACGTAGAATAGAACTGAGATGGGTTGGGTAGAATCTAATTTGTCATCAGAAAAGCTGAACCAACATAACTTAAAATATAATTTGAATTGGTTGGCATGCACTCTTGAAGTAATACAAAAAGGTGTCAGGTTTGCCCAAGTTACATTTGCAAGGTGAGCATAATAAAACTATGAAACTAAAAGCAAGAAATATTGTATCTTTGTTTTCTTTTGCAGTATAATCTTGCATCTCTTCTCATGCCGTGCATTTGAGTTTTTTTCATGGTTTGAGCATCGTATCTTTTCTATTACAGTGTTCAGATAAAAAATATGATCATGTTGAAATTCATATATAGTCGAGTCTGATTCTATGAGCTACAATATTGCAGGGTGTTCCATATCCAAGTTTGCCTAAGCGTGACAAGCCCAGACGTGTGGAACAATATTTCTCTAGTTGGATAATCAAGGCTGGTAAGAATTCAATCAAAAACCTGATTTTGCAACAATAATTTGGTCAATCTTGGTAACAATGTAATGGCGAATACTCATTTGCTGAATTGGAAAACAAATGCAGTGGAGTCTCGGAAAGGAGATGGACAGTTAACTGCATGTGAGGTTACCCTCGTACACTATGAAGACATGGGCATCCCCAAAGATGTGGCAAAGTTGGGCGTCCGTCATGGGATGTGGTCCACTGTCAAAAAATTACACTCTGGTATGAGAGCATACCAGAATGCGAGGAAATCAGAGGCTTGTCTGTCGCAAAGTGCCCAGATGGCCAAAATCACCACAAAGGTATCCTCCCATGGAAGCATGAATTATTTGGAGCCGACACCCGGAGAAGAGGAAAAAGGTCAAATCCCAAACAATAAAAGACCAAATGGAAACGGCATTGATTGGAAATTGATAGTTATAGGTGGATCTGTGGCTCTGGTTTGTGGACTTCACACAGGTGCAATAGGGAAGGGGTTGTTACTTGGAGCAGGGCAGAGATTCGCCCGAAGGACATGAGAGGACCGTGCGAAGACTTATTCCAGCCAATCGCACACGTAATCTGTCACTCTGTTTCTATATTCTTGAATTTTATTTCCACATCGACCCATTAATTGTTACAAATTATGATAAAATTATACGGTAAATTTTTTGTATTGGCTTCAAGCCTTCAACATCATGTCTATATGTACTTTATGTTCGTTAATCTTATTCCTTATCGACACATCTTACGAGCTGTGAAAAATTACATCGAGTGAAGTAAAGCACCTTAATGGCTTTGGGGATCCAATTTGTATGCCTTTTTTCAGCACACGAGTATGCATATTATATATGGCTTTTCAAACAATTTTCTTTCTTTGATTTCTTAGAGTTAACCTTTACTGTTCATTTTCAAGACTAATGAAGAAAGTATTTTATGTTAATCTATATTTGCGTGATGGTAACCGAGACTAGGAGAAATGAAAAACTCAACGATGTTGGTCGTGAGAGACAGGGCGGAGCCAAGTACAAGGCTCCTTTAGGCTATAGCATAGGAAGAGTTTGGTTCTTCAAGTTTAAAAATATTAATTTTTAGGTTAGTTTATGATTTTTAATTGTCATATTTCACATAAGAAATGAAATTTTTTATTAGTAAGCCTATTTTTAAGAATAATAAGAGCTAATAGATGTTAAATAAACTCATCATTTTAACCAATATTATATTTAATAGTAATAAATTAAAACTTCCATATTACAAATGGTTCCTTATTTTGTTCACTTGAAAGCTTTGAAGGCTAGAAACCTAGAAAACATAGCATAAAATTCTTGCTTCAAATTACTACATTCAAGTTTTTACTATTATATAACTTGGGTTGTGATTTTCACACCCTTAACTACTTTTCCCACACCCCTTCCTATTTTTTAATACTTAATTGGTATCCTACTATTTAATCTTCCATATACACCCTTCCTACTTTTTTATGGTAATTAATGAAAGATTAAATAGGGAGAGGTATATATGGAAGATTAAATAGTATGATACAAATTAAGTATTAAAAAATATGGAGGGATGTGGGAAAAGTAGTTAAAGGTGTGAAAATCACAACCCTATAACTTTATGTAGGCAACATAAGATTAAAAATTTGATTTCGTAGTAATAATTTTAGCTTAGCCCACTCATCGAATAATTTCTAGCTACGCCATGAGAGAGTATAAAACATTGAAGGGGAACGCACGCTTGAGAAATTTTCGAACAACATCGTGATATTGGAGATTTTTCTTAGTAAAAGTTTGTATGTTAAAGATTTTCGCGGGGAAATAGATAAAGTAGAACGTTTCTTTTTGGATCATTGAAATCCCACAAAGAAAAAAAAAATGATAAAGATGGTTGCAACTAAACTAGCTGTACGTGCATGATCAAGTCATAATTATTAAGCCAATAATTGAGCAGTGTTGGGTCATTGAGGCCCAAGTGCCATAATCAGGGAGAAATTGAGATCGACAAAGTAAACGAGTTTGATGTAAGACAAGATATAAGTTGATTCTTACAAATAAACAGAATAAAACTAAAACAATTCAAATTTGGATTAAAAAAATGGCAAAAAGAAAATTCATACATGATATCACATTAATTAAACTGTGATGCTCAGTCACAGAGATTTACATGTTCTAACTATAACGAACTTTAGGTTTGCTAACTAATCAGTGGCAGGTTTGTTGATTAGTCTCAATCTCTCAAATCGTTCACGTTTTTTTTTTTTTTTCTCATTCAAATCTTTCACGTTTTAATGGATCTAAATAATTTATGACAATTTCAAGTTATAATCATTTTGTTTCTGCCATAGAAACCTCACAACCACCACCATTACCAAGAGGTCCACCACAAGATTAATAAGAATACAGTGTATCAAATATCTAACAGTTTTATTGTACGATTATTATCAGAAACTCATCTTGATCTTTAGACAATCCTACTTCGTCTAGGACCCGGCCTCGCCAGAAACCAATCCTGAGTTTTAAGCAATTCTACTCTGCCTAGGACTCAGCCAAACCACCAGTGCTTCACCATTGGGTTGAGACTAGCAGCCTCCTTTCTAGACTGTCAACCAACTCGGCTCAAATTCAGGATTTAAGGACCAAATCCAGGATTTCAGACCAGTGCAATATTGAAAATGGTCATTGTCAGTGCCATTCCTGAAACCCTAATATCATCGATAACTTTTTTTTGTCAAAGAAACTGGTACTGTGGACTATTCTACAACATGTCCTCATGCACTGTCTCAATGGATGTACAAGGTTGAAAGAGATAGACCATCCATCGATATCCCACTTTCTTAACTGGAAGCTGGTGGTTGGCAGGCCCGGCCAAGCACCCTAACTCTAACTTAAAATTTATATTAAAAATGAAAATTTTTAGAGAATTTTGGAGCCTACCTGTGATGATAAATGTATAGTTTTTTAATAATTTTTTTGGTTCAACGTCTCATCCGTATTACCAAATGGCACACTTTATTCATGCTAATTAAAGCCTTAACCACCCACCAGTAGGAAGTGTGAATTTGGTAACTGGTTCTTGTCTTCTCACATATGGTATTGGATTTGCTGAAGGATTGGCTTTGGGTCACCAATGTCAGATATTGATATTATATTGATTTCTCCGTAGATGAGAGGGATTTAATTTATTTACTTATAAATTTTAAAATTTAAACTCATCTAACAGTACTCAATACAACATATAGTTACTAGTAAGCTACATCACCACGCTTAGGTGGTGATTGGTGAGCAAAACTACTTTCTATTTGGTGAATTTAAATACTTGTTCAATAACTTTGAAAAAAAAAAGCTCAAAATAAAATAAAATACTTTGTAATAATAAATAAATTCCATATTAACTCAGTGGTAAGAACAGATACGATGATGGAAGAAAAATAAGCTAAAAATTTAGAACTCCAACGTTAAAGATAATTGGTTTGGATATGATTATTGACTATATATATTGAAGGCATTTTAAAAGAAGAAATGGAAACAACTTTTTTATTTTTTCTAAGTTGAAGGTTACCCATGAAAAAAAAATTGTCCATTTAAGTCCTACCTTTCTGTGTGATTAGTAGGGATACTGCCCAAGCTTTCCAATCAATCAATCCTAAAGAAATTTTTTCTCCAGTAATCTTCAACTTTGACAATATATAGGGGCTCATTCCAAGTCAATGTCAAAAGGGGGCTCATTCCATAAAGTGGTGTATATTTATGGTCACTTTCATGTGAACAAAGTCCTATAATTTGGCATCATCCTTCTGTGTTTATTTTAGAGCTGGGCTTTGAATAAGAGTTGGCAGCCTACTAAGTTTGAAAGAACAGTTGTCCTACGTCTTCAATGGAAAACTGGTTGATCATGTAGTGTCTAATTAACTCTTTAGAATTTCCATTCCTCTTGCCTGGTCTTATTCTTTTCGCAACACCATTACTCATAAAAAGAAGAAGAAGAAGAAATATTTTCATGATACTAAGTATTTGCTTTGATAAGGGATTGGAAGATAAGACGGAAGTTTTGGTTTGTGTTACCAAAACAATTGGTATCTTTTGAATTAAAAAAACTAACAGCAGCCACCATTTGTATTTGTGCAGAGTAACAGTTGTGATTGATTAAACCGAACGAGTACCCATTTGAAGAGGGACATCAACTTCTATAAATAGAGGTTAATTACTGCATATTTTGAATATATGTTTTCACTCTTTCTTTTCGTATATAAGCAAAACCTCCATTATTATCTTGTAGTTTTATAATACAAATCTGGAAACCATTAAACTGCAGTGTTAGCTACTAGAATTCTCGAGTTTCTTGAAAGTCTTCTTTCGGTGTTGGGTTGATTTTCGTAACCGCAAGACGCAGATCGACAATAGCCAGTTGCTAAGCTTCATTGTATTCACATGCCTCTTTCTCATATTCCTATAGAGAAATTAATGAAAAAAACTTGAAATTTTGAATTTTAATAAAAAATTATATAATTTTATTTAATAATAAAGACGAGCAAAAAAGAAGGATAAAAAAACTAACTAAAAACGCGTGCAAAATCAATCCTTAAATGAGGCTATTTCTTTTTGGTCGTGAAATGGGACTAATTTATTCAGCGGGAAAATGGGGGAGCTTTCCCCTTTCTTTGAAGAGATTTTTAGTTGTGATAGGAATACAAGTGGTACACCATGTGTTTTTATGCAACTGGTGTGAAATTTTATTATTTAAGTTATTAACTTTTTAACACATATATCCTAGTATTTATATAGCAACACGTAATGTATCATCCCGTATGACGATCACACCGAAAAATCTCTCCTTTCTTTAGCGCCAATATCATCATCCTATGCCAAGTTGTCCTCTTTTTCTTTTTCTTTTTATCTTTTTTACTTGACTGATCATTCCAGTCATAATATTTATACCATACATGGAGGAGGAAGAGTTTGCCCATCCCCTGGGTTGTGCGCATAATTCAAGAAGATAGTGTAATGCGCATAATTCAAGTAGATAGTGTAATGATAATGTGCCTTAATGTAAAAAGTATATCGGCAATATACTGTCAATATGGTTGAGATACGTCGTTGATACAAGTCATGCGCAAAACCATACACATAAAATGTGTATCTACTCAAGTCCTTCGTGATTGAGTAACGGGAAGACAATTCAAATTTCAAACTTGGATATGTATTAGGGAAGATCTAAGTGAATGAAATTCTATAAAGTTATGGATTTGTGAATGAAGTTCTATGGGTTGCATCTGCGGGTGCCCTGAAATTGTGTTTTTATTTCATGTAAATTAAAAATACTCAATGTAAGAAATAATGATAGTATACATATTTAGTTTTAGAAGTAGTTAGTGTTCACTTTAAGAAATAGTTAATGTTCAGTTTAAAAAATAGTCAATTTTCACTTTAAGAAATAGTTATAGCATCAGTATTCAGTTTAAGAAATAGTAATAGTACCCCTGTTCAGTTATAGAAATATTCAGTGTTGAGTTTAAGAAATAGTCAATGTTCAGTTTAAGGAATAACGATAGTAATGGTGTTTAGTTAAAGAAATAGTGATAGTACTAGTGTTCAGTTTAAGAAATAATGATACTAGTAGTGTTCAGTTTAAGAAATAGTGATAGTATAGTGTTCATTTTAAGAAATAATTGTAGTACTAGTGTTCAATTTAAGAAATAGTCAGTGTTCAATTTAAAAAACAGTGATAGTACTATTGTTCAGATTAAGAAATGTTCAGTTTAAAAATAGTGATAGTACTACTTTTCAATTCAAGAAATAGTAATAGTACCTGTTTTTCAGTTTTACAAATTGTCAGTGTTCAGTTCTAAATATCGTCAGTTTTTTTTCTTTTTTTGTTTTTCGATTGTAATATTATTATTTAGTTTGTTCTCAATGATGCATGGTTGTATTGTTTAACTTAGATGATATGACACAAACTAAAAAATTTGCCCAAACTAAAGTTAAAATCATTGTTTCCAAAATTAAAATAAGCACTGCCTGTATAACTCAAAATAAAGGTTTTCTTCATTTCTTTGGATTGTAATATTATTAACTCTTTTTTTTTTCTTTAAATGATGCATGGTTGTATTATTTATTTATTTTTCCTTAAAATTTTGTTGAAAACAATTTTATTTGTTTTTTGGTATGTGATTAATAAATCATGTTAGTATGTCTTGTAAAAAATGTGATAATAAACCATATGAAATGCGTAATAGAGTGAAAAATAATAATAGAAAGGTGAATCCATATATATAATTAAGTTTCATGCACTAATTTATGACTTTTAAACAACATAAAAGGAAAAACACAAAACAAACAAGAAGTTGGTTCTGTAGAGAGACGAAGTGATGTGAGGGAGGGAGATGTGGGGATAGGGACAACTTAAAAGATGCCACGCAAATAAAAAAAAAAATAAAAAATCTGCTTGTTTATCAATTAGGGACTAGGGAGAGGGGATGACATAAGAGAGGGGAGAGAGGGAAAGAGAGAGGTGGGCGCCACAAGAAGCTGCTACATGGGGAAAATAAAAAGTCAGTGTTGGTGCGTGGGTAGCACACGCACATAGGTGAAAGATGTCAAAAGCCTATGGGAGGTGTGGGCACCTTGACACAATTATTTCTAAGTGAGTCTGATTACTTGTCTTTTTACATTAAATTTTAAGTCATTTTTATTAAATAAAAATTTAGCATGGCTTTTTGTTAAGAAAAAGTTGGCCCAAGCTTTTTTTATTAAAGCTCGATATTCCCATTTCTACACTAGATGTGGTAATGAATAGAATATGAAAGGATAACTTATTTATACGTGCCTTGAAGCAATCTTTCATCGTAACCATAATTCACATGCTATAAAATTTCTCCAATATCCGAGGATGTTGAGCAGCCTAGCCTTTCCTCTAGGTTTTTGATATGGTCTAGATGTGCCACTAATGCTGCTTTTCTCGGCTAGATTCATCTATTCATCTGATAGATCGACTTCTAGTGAGCTGAGATTTAGTATTAGGTCTTCTGTTTTTCATTAATGCAATTGCTTTAATCTTTGAAGGGGGATTAGGATTTTGCTTCTTAGTTTATTTTAACTTATTTTGTTTCCTAGATACCTTCTTTAGGAAGGATTTATAGTAGTATAAATAAGGCGTATTTGGTCATTAGGGTTCTCTACACACTATTTTGGAGAACTCGGTTTAGAGAGTTTATGATCCAAATTTATTTATATACAAGGTGCTTTCTATCTATGCTTTTAGTAATATTTTGCTTTTTTTTATTAATGAAAATGCATAACTAATCCTTTTGGCTGGGGCGAGGTCACGAGTCTTAGCATAAATATGTAGTTTTTATTGAATTGCTTATGATATTATGCATGCATACTTTGAACTATTAATCACTATGTCTAAACTGTCATTACGTCTTAGTGCTTCACAATCATTAATATGATGTTTATGTAAGTAATTGGATGCAATACGGTCGGAATACCACTAGAGAATTGAGTAGGGCTTCATGTGATTAATTATAATTCACATAAGGCGAATATCATGCTCTTAAGGGTTGTATGTTTTGAAAAGGTTTTCACAAAGTTTAATGAGTCTTGCATGCTCATATTTGATATGAATATCACAAACGGATTGCATGTTAGATATACGTTCTTACTTGAATATTACAAGGAGAATATGCATAAGGAAAACACAATCTTCAAAGTTGCATGTGTAAACTTATGTAATTGGTAAAACTACATAGGATTATTAAAGTGACGACGTAACCCTAATGCTTTTACAACTTGATTTTCAAAAACTATGTTCTTTAGTTTAATTTCCTTTTGTCCTTTAAAAAAAAAAAAATTCTTTTTATTAAAAGTTGTATTTCTTATTTTAAGTCATAAAATCTTTTCTAAATTTTGTTCTCAATAATTATTTAGGAATTAGTTTTAAGTACAAATTATTCATCCAAACTCTATGAAAAGGACCTTGTATGAGCATTCTTACTACAGTTACCGTGTACTCTTGCAAGTATTTTAACTGTTTTTATCCCTACTTTTGCAGGTAAAACTACATAGGATATTAAAATTCTTAAAAATACGAATGTACAATTAGCATTTTTAAGAGATTATAATATTTCGGGTGTATTGAATTAGAAATTGATTTTGTTAAGGAAAGTAAAGCCTATTAAGGCTTATTTAATGTGATATGATATCGATATGATATCAATCACCTAGACTGATTCCTTTCCTTTCATATAGACATGTAAAATAAGGAACAACTTGTATAGGCATAATTGTGGGATCTTAATTGATCATTGTATATGTATAAAGAACTCTGTATTGAATTATTAGTTATCAATGAATTTATACACAATTATTGAATTCTTACATGGTACTAGAGCTACTGGGCCTCTGATAACCAAAACCTTTTTGCCGTTCCAACATAGCAAGAAACCCTACCAACTGTATCTCTTCTTGTCGACATCCTTGGCGCTTGAAGATCCCGTCGTAACAAAATCCTCAGCCAAGCCTGAGATGAACAAGTATGACGATCCCAGTGATCCCCTTTACCTTCACCACTCCGATCAGCCTGGAGCCATCCTGGTTACTCAACAACTAAATGAAGAAAACTATTCCACCTAGAGTCGTGCCATGTCCATGGTTCTTAATGCTAAAAATAAAGAAGGCTTCATTGACGAGACCATAAAAAAGCCGGAATGCGCTTCCACTGTAAAATTTCAATTCGCTGCAATAATCTTGTCAAATCATGGCTTCTTAACTCGATTTCCCAAGATATCAGGGCGAGTGTGATCTATAGTGACATTGCTCATGAGATTTGGAATGATTTGAAGGAACGTTTTTCACATGTGAATAGTGTACATCTCTTTCATATTGAACAGAGATACATGGTTGCATTTAAGGCAATATGAATATCAATGCTTACTATACCAAATTGAAAGGTTTCTGGGATGAGCACGATGCACTGTGCTCTATTCCAAACTGTACATTTAGGATTGTGAAGGAAGTGTTGTAGTTTCAGCAAAGTCAAAAGACCATGAAATTCCTGATAGGTCTTAATGATGCCTACGCTGCAGTCAGGGGACAAATCTTGCTTATAGATCCCCTTGCTGCCATTAACAAAGCCTACTCACTTATCATACAAGATGAGAGTAAAAAGCAATTTCAAATCACGATCTATCAAAGCCTCAATCACCGATGTAGTAGCCTTTGCAGTGCAAGATAATTCAAGGAATTCTGGTAGGAACTTCACACCTAAGAACCCTCATCTTAATTGTGACCACTGCAACACCATAAGGCACACCTCAGAGACATGTCGAGCGCATCTCAAATGCAAATATTATGAGTGGAAAGGCCATACTGTTGATCAGTGCTACAAGCTAAAGAAGGCAAATTCCTACAACGAGAAGGCTGACTACTAAGATCGAAAGGGGTTCACTTCAAAGGCAAACCATGTTGACACAAATCCAATATGTCCAGTAGTGCCTCCTTCATCATATGGCCTCACTGCAGAATAATATCATCATCTTCTTGCTCTTCTTGACAAGAACAAGTTAAACCACATGGCAAATCATGTCAGTTCTGTGTCGAGCATAAATGATCTCTCAGGTAAAGCTTTATGTGCTTCAGTTTTTAGTGAAGAAACAAGTTGGATCTTCGACATTGGGGTTATAGACCACATTGTTTGCTCACCTTATTTGATGACCACATGAATTTTGATTTCGAATCGACAAGTGCATCTTCCCAATCATGCACTTGCTAATGCGACTCACATTGGAACCATTCGTTTCTCGAATGATCGTGTTCTACATAATGTGCTTTGTAGCAAACTTGCTAAATCTTCTTCTAGCTTTGCCATATTCACTGATTCGCTTTGCATGCTTCAGGACCAACGATCAGGGAAGATGATTAGGACGGGAATTGAACGAGAAAGACTTTATTACCTTGATACTGCGAAGAGGATTGGATGCAATTTTGTTTTAGCTATCACCACTATTTCTTCTCAGCTTTGGCATCAATGCCTTGGTCATCTTTCAAATAAAAGCCTTCGTGCTCTCTCTCATTTAGTTAAAAACATGCAATTTTATGATATTGGTGGTTGTGTGATTTGTCCATTAGCTAAACAAACTCGTGTTTCATTTCCATTAAGTTCAATTAATACACATGCTCCTTTTGAGTTAATTCATGTTGACATTTGGGGAGGTTATCATATTCCTACAATTATTGAGGCACAATATTTTTTAACAATCGTCAATGTTTATTCACAATGCACGTGAGTCTATCTTATGCACCATAAATCAGATAAATGCCAATATCTTACTTCCTTCATCAATCTTGTTGAAACACATTTTTCTTCCAGGGTTAAAACAATTCAAAGTGACAATGGACCAGAATTCATGATGACACAATTTTATTCAGATAAAGGGGTTTTTCATCAAACTAGTTGTGTTTCTACCCCACAACAAAATGGCGTAGCCAAGATAAAACATTGTTACCTACTCAATGTAGCACGAGCCTTATTGTTTCAGGCCAACCTTCCTAAGAAATTTTGGGGTGATGCCATTTTAACCGCCACTTACCTTATTAATCGAATTCCACCTCAGTTCTTAAGGGGAAAAAACCATATGAAGTGCTCTTTCATAAACAACCCACTTATGATCACATAAAGGTTTTTGGGTGTTTATGTTTTGCCTCTTCACATCATCACCGTCCCACCAAATTTGATGCAAGGGCCACATGTTGTATTTTCTCGGATATCCATACGGCACAAAAGATTATCGGTTATATGATCTCACTACGGGTAAAATTTTCATCTCCCGTGATGTTTTGTTTCATGAAATAGTGTTTCATTTTCCAGAGACTTTTGCCCCAGTAGCAAAACATGTTACTGTGTGTCTTCTCCTTGTTGTAGCTCCTACCAAAAATTGGCATCTCCATCAACTTGATGTTAATAATGCTTTTTTTCATGGGGTTCTTGATGAAGATGTTTACATGTCCTTACCTCTTGGTTTTGGATGAACGGGGGAGACACGAGTATGTAAGCTTCATAAATCGTTGTATGGACTCAAACGAGCTTCTCGCCAATGGTTTCTTAAACTCTCTTCTGCCCTCAAACAAGCTGGATATAGACAATCCAAGGCAGATTATTCATTGTTTGTCTGAAACCAAGTTGGAAAATTTACTGCTCTTTTTGCTTATGTAGATGACATCATTTTGGCAGGAAATAATCTACAAGACATTAAAGATACAAAGTCATTTCTTATGCAGAAATTCAAGTTAAAAGACCATGGTCAATTGAAGTATTTTCTTGGCATAGAGATTGCTCGTTCCACCAAAGGCATCACATTTTCACAACGGAAGTATGCTCTTGAAATACTTGAAGATGCTGGTTTTCTTGGAACTTCTTCTCCCATGGAACAAAATTTTTCCTTAAGCAAAGATGATGATGACTACATCAATGACCCTTCTTCTTATCGAAGGCTTGTTGGTAGATTAATCTACTTGACCATCACACGACCAGACTTGGTTTATGATGTTCACATTTTAAGCTAATTCATGGATAAACCAAGAACTCCACATTTAGACGCAGCTTATCGAGTATTATGTTATGTCAAACACACACCAAGAGAAAGCCTTTTTCTCCCTGCAAACAGCTTAGTTCAATTAAATGCATTTTCTGATGCGGATTAGGCTTGATGTCGTGATACTCGACGATCCATCACCAGATATTGTATTTTCCTGGGAAAGTCATTAGTGTCTTGGAAAACCAAGAAACTAACCATCGTGTTGCGATCAAGCACTGAAGCTGAATACCGGTCTACGGTTACAACATGTTGCGAGATCACTTGGTTGAAATACATTTTGGGAGACTTGGGCATTCTACATTCAAATCCTGTTAAATTGTTTTGTGACAATCAAGCAACACTCCACATCGCTTCAAACCCAGTGTTCCATAAGCGAACTAAACACATAGAGATTGAATGCCACTTGACACAAGAAAAGGTTCAAGGTGGAATAATCGAAACAGCACACATACGCACATTACAGCAGCCAGTTGATATCTTCACTAAGTCATTGAGTCTTCTCTAGTTCACAGCTTTACTTGGCAAGTTGGGAATCATTAACATACATTCCAACTTGAGAGGGAGTGTTGAGGAAAGTAAAGCCTATTAAGGCTTATTTAACATGATATGATATGGATCTGATATCAATCACCTAGACTGATTCCTTTCCTTTCATATAGATGTATAAAATAAAGAACAACTTGTATATGTATAATTGTAGGATATTAATTGACCATTGTACATGTAAATAGGCCTCTATATTGAATTATTAGATATCAATGAATTCATACACAATTATTGAATTCTTTACAGATTTTAAAGAATTTAAAAATGTTGAGTAATTTGAGAGAATTAAAGAGAATTCAGAGTGTATTTTAAACATTACAAATCTCACATATCCCTTTCAGAATTCGAATAAATTGAATCAAAATTTACATAAAATCTTTACAGACCAACTAAACTCCATCAACATCCATAAAAAAAAAAATTAAAATCCATCAAAATCCATGAATTTTAAAATTCATCAAAATCTATTAATTTTAAAATTCCTCAAAATCTCTCAAATATAAGAGAAAACCATTCTCGAAAAACGTGACCATCCCGTTGAACCTCGTTACCCTCTCGAGTGGTTATGGTGATGTGTCCGCTTCCCTATCTCCGTAAAGATACATAATCATTCGTTACTTTTAGTGGCGAAGCAACACATATAATGCCCTAATCAAGGAGAAATTTTTCTGGGTTCCGGGAACACTAGCTGAGTTGGTGTTCCTAACAAATAAAGGCTTGACACATGTTTATTTTATTTTATTCAGGTTAAAAATTGTCAACTAGATTCTTTTTGAATTGAAGCTTCCTAATTTACCCCTAACCTACTGCGAAAGAAAATACAGAAAATTCACCACCAACCCCTACCACGCCATTGATGCCGAGCTCCCATCACAGAGCGACCATCCACCTCCATCACTGGAGACTCTATCTCATTATTCTATCTCCTCTTCCCTCTATTTATCCCACTCTTACTTCAAAATCAACCCGATGAATGGTCGATGACAACTCAAGAGTTGGTGAGTTCACCGACTCACCGGCGTTCCCTTTTGTCTGTCCCTGGCGAAAGAGAGGAGGAGAAAGGAAAAGTGGAAGAGAGAGAGAAGGTGAGAGAGAAAGGTGAGAGAGAAAAGTGAGGAAGAAGGAAGGGATGGGTGGGTTGGGGCGAGGGGTGTGGCAGTGGAAGTGGTGGAGTGTGAAGAGAAATCTGGGATTTTTTTATGTTTTTGTTTTTTTTTAATCTAATTCTTTTCTGAGAAATGAAACAATGAATATTAGGGATAATGAAGGGAGTTCATTAACAAATGCATTGATTATATTTTCTAGAAACCGAAGTGCATTAACTCCAGGGAGTGTTGTTTTTTGCCACACGTCAAATGATGATTAGTGGTGAATATGTGTCCAGTTATTATTTGTGAGGAACACCGGCTCAGCTAGTATTATCGGAACATAGAAAAATTTCTCCTAATCAAGCCTTCCAGTTTACTTTTAGTGAAAAGAGAAAAGGAAAAAATAATTTAAATAAAAAAGAAATTGAAATGGACTCTTGTTTTTGTCCTTTAACTCAAAGTCAGATAAGGCCGCAGTTGCCATATAGCAAAAATCTAAGTATTGGTTTGGCACTGAGGTGTTTTTATAAAAAGTGAGTATCAAACAAATCTAAGCTCAAAAAAGTGTTTGGTAAACACTTAAAAATAATTTATTTTCACAATTTTGGATAAAAAAAGCTAAAAAAGTGAAATAGCAAAAACGAGCTTATTTTCGCATTTCAGCTGAAGTAGTTTTGTTTTTTTAAATGAGCTTATCCCCCACTTTCCCTTTTGAATTTTACCGCCGTAACTTTTTAAATTTCTTTTTGAGGGATTTTTTCTTGTAAATTAACATACACTATATCTTTAAAAGGAAAGCAGATACTGACACACACAGAAAATCATACGGTTTTGTACTAAAAATAGAAAATGCAAAAAGACACGTATACACTCATTATTATAAGTTAATATAAAATGCTAAAATAACAGTATATTTATGGCATATAAATCATTCTTTTACAAAATATTTAACTTAAAATATGTGCTTTTTTTTACATAGAATCATTATTATTAATATAAAATTCACCAATAATAGTATTATATAAGTCATTCTATTATCAAAATGTTTGGCCTTAAAACATGTGCTTTTCTTACGCATGAGAGTATCAAAGATGTGGACTGTATGCCATAACAAGTTTATGCCGCCCTTGCGATTGACCATGAACTGAATAGATAACTACTAAACTCATCACGCTGTGTTGTTGGCATGCACTGCGTCAACGTGGCAGCCCCTGAACCTCATACCTCGGAATCTGAGCAAATGCCAAGGGAAGTAGCCTCCACGTGAACTTTGCTTCTTCAAGGACGCCTGGCACGCACTCTCTAGCTGCAACTGCAACCCCTTCTCCTTCTCCTCTCTCCTTTCTCTCTGTCTGTTAACATTTACTTGAAACTCAAACTCTCGTTCATCCTCTCTCTTCTTCTTCTTCTTCTTCTTCTTCTTCTTCTTCTTGTCTCTCTCTCTCTCTCTCTCTCTCTCTCTCTCTCTTGGTGTTTATTTGAGAAGAATCAATGGAGTCAAAGGACAACAGGTACATGGGTCTTCACAATAAATGCTTTTTCTGTAATGGGCATTTCTCAAATTCAAATTGTTGCCTTTTTATGCTGCTTCAATTCTTTAACCCCAAGTTTTTATTTTTGCAATTTTCTGATCACATATGCTATTGTATATTTGAACTTGGTATATTTCCTTTTTTTATTTATATATATTCATGTTTGATTTGTCTAAGTTAACAGATAAAACGTTGAGATTATTATTTTCTAAAATTGCTGATTAGAAACTATTGAACATATGAACACCCCTTTTGTAACCCATGCAGCAAAAGGGAACTTCTTTTGAAGTTTTTTCCTGAAAAATGAAGAAGTCTGTTCAATTTGTATTGAAAAAAAAAATCATGTTTTTTTCCAAAATTCTATCTCAATCTTTAGTTATATTTTCAGATAATATGAGCCTAGAAAAATTGGTCCTGATAACAATAGGGTAGTTGATTTTTTTATTTTTTATTTTTTTGTCTTTGGCATAAAATTTTATTCTTGCATGCATGATTTTTAAAACCTGATAAAGTTAAATCCCGTTTATATTGAATGGTTTCACTATCTATTGAATTGTACTTGTGGTTAAGTTGGGGACAATATTAATGTTGTTTAGGTGTGGGCCGTTAGACGGACTATAAACCTTTGGAACTTCAGTATGCTCATGCATCAAGATCGCTGTTGGTGGTGTACAGTTTTAGTATCTGAACATTTTTACTTATCAATCCCGAATGAACTTCTCAGTCTAATTCTCAAATTCTTGCACAATACTAAATCATGGCGCGTTTTCATTTTACACCGTATGTTTCCCATGGCTCTTACCTGCACTGTGATAAATTTGCTAGCTTTATATACATTGTTAGTCCATTCCCTAACAGTTTAAGCTTTTGGGGTACAATGTCTAACATGGTATTGAAGCTATGGTTTTCAGGAGGTCTTGGGTTCAAAAACTCCAGTCGTCATTCCCCACTTCTTTGTCGGTTTACACGGTAGAGGGTGGGGATGCACTCTGTCTGTATTTCTCTTCCTCTCCTCCACGTGCAGGATAAGGCTACATGTGAGGGAGGGTGTTAGCTTGATTTACGCTGTAGGTCAATTCCGTTTACAGCTTAAGCTTTTCAAGTTCAGTGTTGTCTAACAGTATTTTGTTAATTTAATTCAAATAAAAGAAATAACAGAAGAATCTAATCAAGTACCTCAAAAACTCTATATATCAATGAAGTTTTGAAACCTGATTGAAGATGGTATTAATATCACAGGTAATAGAATTCTATGGATTTCAACTGCCAACCCCTCTGATTTGCGGTTAAATATCCTCATTGCCGATCCAGCTGAATGTGTAGGTTGCATCTATCTCATAGCAAAGGATTCATAGTTGATATAATGTGACTGATGCGCCTTGTGATGTGCTACTTTCTTTTGTCCCAGTTGGTTTGTTGTATCCTCCCAAAAAAAAAAAAATTTATAGTTACTTTCTCATGATAGGGTGCCTTCTTTTCTCTGGGCATTAGATTTTCAAACCCCTTTGTTGGATAATTATTGTCCCCACAGTTTTCAAAATAGAAGATAAGGGGGACTCATCACATATCTTTTATTAAAAAGCCTGGATTTTCAATGGAAAGTGAGTGTTATCTTTCTTGTAGGAACAATTTGCATGTTTGTCATGCAGAAAATGGATGCAGACAATGAGAACATAGAGCCTGTGACTGATTTGGGACTACTTCTGGGATATTTGAATCAATGCATTCGGAGAAAATTGAACGGTGATTTAGGTGCAGGTGCAAATGCAGGTTCAAGGATACACAGGGCATTCGTGGCTCCTGAGCCCCTGTCAGAATTAGTTTGGGATAAAGATAAAGGTTGTGGCTAAAATGAGCTGATTCTGTCTTTTCAAACAGAAAATCTTACTTTTCTTGGGTTGCAGGTCCAAGTAATGTCACTCTTTCACCGCCACAAAGCAATATAGGCAGGTCTACTACTGACAGGCTTACTGATGACGTGGACTTTCTAACAGCACAGACAACAGTTCATCTAACGAGAGAAGTTGCAAGTAAAGAAATGACTATGTCTCCCACAAGCGATGCTGGCGTCATGCTAATATGCAGGTCAAGCCATGAGACGGGTGAGGCCTTATTCTTAGAACTTTGTTAATTAAGTATAAAATGAAGAGTCTTTGAGTTGTAGGACAATGAATTTGTAGTATAGGTTTGTTATGTTGTTTGTTTATATATTTCCTGAGAAAATTGTTGCCGGAATTGTTGAGGATCTCCTCTTTGCAGGAAATGGTAGTAATGTGGAGGAAGTGAAAGTGGCTGTGGAAGTATCTGTTCCACATAACCAGGAGGGCAATTGCAGTCAAGCCAATGTCGAAGTACATGAAATACCTCAAATATCTGAGACAAGAGAAAATTTCATTACAAGATTGTCAGGTGAATCCTGCTATTCACATTTTCAGTGTTGCACATTTAATTCGGTAGATGAAATTTAGAAATCTCCCTGCAGCTTATGCTCAAAATACAGAAAAATTGTTCTGAGGGCTGTTTTTCAAGTATATGTTGCCTTGCCAACAACTGACTTTTTTTCTTTTTTCTGCATTACAAGTTATTGATTTGATGGTACTCACACAGGTAACGGTGACAGAGAAGGGGCTGATATCTTATTTGTCGAATCAGATCAAAAGATACCTTTTGTGGAACAAACTGAACCATTATTGGAGGATTCTGTTGGTCAGGACAGACATGCTGATGTTGGGGATCAGAAAATGCAACTTGTTTTGACCTCCAAAGTTCACCCAGTGAACGAAAGTGAAGCTTCAGATGCTCCAGTGATGAATAAAAAGGTACAAGGCAGTAGGCCTTTAGATATACTGGAGGCAACAGCTGAGAATGATTTAATGAACCTTAAAGATGAACATGCTTATGCTGCAGCAAGTCAGTTTTTAGGATCAGAATCTTCCCCAGGGGTTAAGGACAGGTTCGAACAAGGTCAGGAGATGCTTCCTGGAAACAAATCTGTTCTTGACAAACACTCTCCTACTAACAGCAGCATCCATATGCATCGAAGGAAAGGCAAAGAAAAAGCGTTATCTGATGAAGATCATAATGGAAGAATGACAAAAGATAAGGATGATAGCCATGAAAGTGTTGAGAGCTGTAATAGTGTAGGATTGTTTTCGTCGGGCAAGAAGAGATGGAACTCCGAAGAAGAGTTCATTGTCGGGAGTAAAAGATTCAGAAAGCAAATTCTAGAAACTCCGATCTGCGCATCCTCTAGTAGACAAGATAGCTCCTTCATGGTTTGGATATCAAGCATGGTGAAAGGGTTTTCAAAATCAATACAAGATGAGGCACCGCCTCTTGCACTTACCCTTGCACATCCTGATCATGGAGATGAGAATCCTGATAATAAACTTATCACATGCAATTTGAACCAAGGTGATGCGGTAAAAAGTATCGGTTTCCAGACAATTTTTCAGTCCTTGTATTGCCCAACTGCAGAGCGCCAAGAAGCACAGATATTGAGTAACAATCATAAATTAGTAGATATATCAACTGAACTCGAGCCAGCTACTTCTCCAAAAGTCTGTCATGGGGAGAATATTAATTTAGGCAGAGGATTTATGCTGCCAGTTGAAAAGTTCAACAAATCTTCATCAGGACATGAAGTGCGTTCAGCAGGCAGTCAGGGGAAAGGCCATACTGGCTCCGAGGAGAAAAAGAATCCATGCAACTTTCCGTTTTATAAACGGAAAGATAGAGTTAGCCCTAATTCTTCTCTGTGTAAACTCAAGAAAGGGAGGGTCGAGGATGTTGAATCTAGCTCACAATTTAAAGGGAAGACGACTGATGAATTTGGTTATAGAAGGGACCTGATGGGAAGCTTGTGGATAACTCGGTTCACTCCAAAAACACCCAGTCCATCTTTAATCACAGATCATTACAACAAGGGTGCTGATGGAGTTCTTGAGTGCTCCAACGACCACAAACATGTGGGGGACAAGGAACAGTCCGCTGGTGATTTAGTTATTGTCATTGGTAACAATCTGCAAAACTGTGCAGCTGACAATGAGGGCTCATCTGCTTTCAATAGAAATAAAGGTCAGAATGGTCAAGCGTCCATGTCCGAATTCAGCCCTATCTTACCTTCCTCTGAAGTCAGAAGTTCGGAAGTGGCTTCTGTTTTTGCTAGGAGATTGGATGCCCTTAAGAACATCACCCCATCCAGTGCATCAGGTAATGCTTCCTATGAAATCATGACGTGTTTGTTTTGTGGCATAAAAGGTCACCATTTACAAGAGTGTTCACAGATAAGAGACAGATTCAGGAATTATTAAGTAATATTAAGTCCTATAATGGAGCATAAAATCTGCCTTATTGCATTAGATGTTTACAACAGAGTCATTGGGCGGTTGCATGACCTAATGCACCCTCAACGGGACCACCTCAAATTGAATGTAACGTTTCTTGTTTAGATTATTGTTGCAGTCAGAGTGAAACGAAGCTGAATTCAAGAATTGATGGAGATATGAAGCTCCTAACTGGTAAGGAGAGTCAGTTCGATGCTTCTGTTGCTCATAAATGTTTTAATGAGGACACTTCAAGAATGGAGACAGGTATCAATATGAGCTGGAATGCTAATGAGATGAGAGCCTCTAAGAAAATATCATATCGTTCAAATTCAGTTATGCAAAACAGTGCTTCAAGCTCTGTGGAAAATAAGTTGAAAGAAAATCAGATCATGCCCTCGTCACAGTTTGTCAATATGCAGATTCCAAATATACCGAAAGGAATCATCGAATCTGTGAAAGGGCTTCGCTTGTCTCGCACAGATGTTCAGAAGTAAGTTGAGCATACCAACTAGCCTCTTAGTAGTAATTTTTATTTTCTTGTCAAATATTTTAAGAACAAATTTTCTTGAATACACTGTAGATATCAACATAGCATGCAAACTAGGTATGTTTATATAAATCTTGAATTGGATATTCTCATACGATCATGAACCATCAGAAAATCTGATCAAGAGTCAAATACAGATAACTAGGTACAACTAAAAGGAATATTTAAGCAGCTTTATCCTCGTGTAACTTGTTCTTATGTGTAATTTGTATTTTCCGGAATTAGATGGATGGATTCCCGCATGTCACTCTCACAACTCGAGGGGTTTTTCCTCCGCCTGCGGCTTGGGAAGTGGGAAGAAGGACTTGGGGGAACTGGATACTATGTGTCTTGCATAACTGGTATGACCAGAATTAAACCATGCTTGTTTATTAGCTTTGCCTAAAAACTTCCCTTGATAACTAAGTTGATGTTTCTCCTTAGTTCTTTTTTGTTCATTTTTATTTCCGTTGTCCACAGGCTCTCAGAAAGAGAGTTGTCCACAGAATATGAAAGACTCTATAGCTGTTATTGTTGGGGGGATAAGATGTATGGTTAAGAGCAAGCATGTATCCAACAACGATTTCCACGAGGTAATTATAATCTGACTTGCTAACGAGTTACGACTTGATTCAACTGTGTGTGTGATGCATTCCCACTATTAGGGTTTCTATTTTGGGTTGTCCGTATAGCCCTTAGTAGTGCTAGGACTATATGGTTTATGAGATTGTGTCACTTTCTTTTGGACTTTCACTTATGCCCTACTCTACAACAATTAACTAGGGTTTTGTCATAACAAGATCACTATCATCGATTCACCACATAAAGATGTTAGAAACTTTCTTGTCACCGAAGTTCTATTTTCTTGCTGATTTCACCTCCTCATATATCGCAGGACGAGCTGAGGGCATGGTGGTCTGCTGCCTCAAAAAGCAGTGGCAAGATTCCGTGTGAAGAAGATTTGAGAGAAAAGGTAAAGAGAAAACGAATGTTAGGCTTGTAGTTGTTTCGGTATTTATAAATTTCGACTTGGTTTGAACTTTCTCTTGCAAAATCAAGAGTGATAAGATCTGCCGGAAGTCTTCTGTACATAGTTATTCTGAAATTTTTGCCTTGGATATTTTTTTGTGTACATGAAGAGCATTCTGCAGTTTAAACTATGAAATAGTATTCAACTGAAATTATAAGTTTAAGGATTCTTTTGGCTATGTCAATCAGTGTCGCTATTCCGTCGGCATTGATCTGTGTGGATACTTAAATGTACACAAATTATTACATAAGTGGCCTTGGATAGGGTTTTCAAACGAAAGTTGTCGACTTCCAAATGCCTCCAGTGTGAAAGCTTACATATTCCGGGTTCATTCCTATCTCAATCCTCCCGTAATATATAGTCACGTGAGGAACAGGAGATAAATGAGATAGGTAGAGGGGGTAGGGACCCATTGCAGGCTTTTAGGGTGCTTAATACACTCAGTTTTTATTGTTAGATTCTTGGTCAAGGATCCAGTGACTAAGATTTAAAGTCAACAAAATTGGTGTATATAATATACGAGGCCATGGTAGAATTTTTGTGGATGATGTATTGCAACCATTTGTCAAAATTAAAATGCTGTAGATTAAAATGAGATCATACGTTATAATGGAGTGATCAAATTTTACAAACTCAATGCATGGAATAGCATTTTGGGGAGAAGAGGTTGGCGTTTTGAGCGGTGACAACTAATATATTTTTCCAAGAACTCGACTCCAAATGGAAATAGTAAGATGTCAAACTACTTATAAATGTGGGAGTAAATATATGGCCTTATCAGCACGAACAAATACCCCAGATGAGGTTGTCCCGTTGGCCGGAATCGATCAATGGAAATGTTGATAAGTAAAGAAATAAAGGTACAATATTTTACGGAGGGACTAACCTAATTACTTCCTTAAATTGTTCGAGAAATTTGCTAGCATCTTTTTTGAGTGATGTAGAGGAGAAATTTTTCAATTATACAAGTGGAGGGATACTAAAAAATATATCATCTGTTCATTTGTATTTTGACAAGCAATGTACCAACTAGCCTCTCAGTAGTAATTTTTATTTTCTTGTCAAATATTTTAAGAAGAAATTTCATGAATATACTGTAGATATCGACATAGCATGCAAACTACGTATGTTCAAATAAATCTTCAATTGGATATTCTCATACGATCATGAACCTTCGGGAAATCTGACCAAGAATCAAATACAGATAACTCGGTCCAACTAAAAGGAATATTTAAGCAGCTGTATCCTTGTTTAACTTGTTCTCATGTGTAATTTGTATTTTCTGGAATCAGATGGATGGATTTCCGCACGTCACTCTCACAACTCGAGGGGTTTTTCCTGCGCCTGCGGCTTGGAAGTGAGAAAAAGGACTTGGGGGAACTGCATACTATGTATCTTGCTTAACTGGTATGACGAGAATTAAATCATGCTTGTTTATTAGCTTTACCATAAATAACTGTGTAGTTTAGTGTACTTCTTTGATAACTAAGTTGATGGTTCTCCCTACTAACAGAATTGGAATGATGCCATCGATGAATCTCAACGAAAGATTAAACCTTGTAGAGAAAGATTGAAAGAGAAACAGAGAGACAGAGAGAAAAGGGGCTCTGAGAGAGAGAATAGAAGCTGAAATGGTTTTTCATTAAGTGAGAAGTAAAGCAATACACTAGTATATATGCATAGCCAACGGAGTATGAACAAAACGATAAATTTATATATGCTAATAAATAATAAATACGAATAAATAATTTAACAGAGTATGAACAAAACGAAATAATATTAAACAAACAAATTGAAGATCGAGGTTTGCATACTGCAATGTCCTTGAAACATAAATTTTGTCCCTACTCAGTGTTTGTAGTTCTACGAATGTCTGCTTCACCAGGATTCAAGGATCTAAGTCAGAATTCCAGCACTGGAAAACTTGACTAATTTCTTTGTGGTTCTCTTAGTAAGAATGTTTGAGATTGTAGAAGAAGAATTTTATTTTTCTGTGTTCTAAATGTCAAGCAGATGGATGTATATATAATAGGTTTATAGATGTTCGCAACAGGTTTGAGAATGAGATGCATCTGTTGGAAGACATCTTCTCAGAAGGGTGCTTTGCTTTCTGATGTTCTTTCATCACTTCAAACTTCATCTGAAAAGATGAGTCTTGATATAATAAATAAATAATTAATTAAAGAATTTAATTATTGGAGTCTGAGTCCAAGAGCCTTAAGGCCCAAGGTCCATCTTTTGGTAATTAATTATATATTAATTATCAATTAATTAGTACATCTCAAAGCTCAACTCCAAAGTTGAGCTCAATTTTATTCCTCATGGTCTATCACTCTAATCACTTTTTATAATAGACAAAGCCTTATAAAGTGAGGGAACCTTTTGGTAGTAAACAATGTGGGACAATGAAATTTCTAGTCAAAAATTTCAACAATACCCCACATTTGAGTTGAAATTTCATTCAACCACCACCAATTTACTTATAACACCCCACATTGAATGCAAATGTAAATGCAAATGTATGACTAGGTTGCCTAAAACTGAAAGAGAATAGGCATGATATGCATCGAGTGAAGTGTCTTTTGGACTTGAACTTACCCTAGTGAAAACATATCGGGTTTACTTGGTGACGCAGTGGAACATCTTGAACTGTTCACCGTAGTAGTAAACCGAGATAATATGCTACACACATATCATGTCTGCCACACATCAATTCATACAATTATGTTAATTTTGGCCCTGAACATACCTAGATTTCGTATTAACTTTAGAGAATTTAGCCATTTCAATTCTCTAAATGCGGTCTCATTTACTCCTATATATGTTACATTAATTAAGAATAGTCTGCCATATTCCTTTTGATAACAAGATATTAATGTTATTAAATGTATAAAACATAACCCCTCGAACTTCAACAGACAACACACATTTTATCATAAGAATGGGTAAGTTGTGTGTTTAACTTTTGAATCAAACTCAACCAGTTTTCCTATTGAACCTAGACCATGGGATTTTCAATCAACTAGGTTAGGTTTCAGCCCAGTCCGATTCTTTGAATTGTCTTAAGACCCATTCTCCTCGATGTAAATAATATTTGCTCTCTTGGTAGGCCTTTTGTCAAAGGATCATCTATATTTTCCTTTGACTTTACATAATCAATGAATATTATTCCACTAGAGAGCAAATTCTTAAGAGTATTATGCTGACGCTTGATGTGTCGTGACTTGCCATTGTAGACATGACTTTTGGCCCTTGATTGCGCGGCCATACTGTCACAATGTATACATGTAGTAGTTAAAATGTGCAGCGACAATTCCCTGAAAAAAAAAACTAAACATGTTAAACAATAGATTGAAATAATTATGACACAACGAAGTTAGAAATCAGATTACAAAAAATGGATCCAAAAAAGATCAGTGATCAACCAAATGAAAGCGGTGATAGAACCTATCCTAATCATGTCCTCATCATCTACCTCCTTCTCTACTGGTTCCTTCTCTCATTACAAGAAAACCATCAAACCCGATTCAATTCCTCATCACAACTCACAACATATTCTAATTAAAATTTGCAGTAAAAAAAGAAAAAAAGTTAATTAATTTTTTTCCATTTTAAAATCGAAGAAAGAAAATCCACAGATTTAAATAACCATGCGAATATTACCCTCAAATGTTTTATAAGCACATAAACTATCCAAGATGTACAACCAAAAATATGAAAGGGTAAATAACAAAGCTCAAAAACCATAGCACAAAATTGTCAAAAACAGGATAAAAATAGCTAAAAACATATAAACTACTTAGTGTATTTCAAGATTTTATTTTCAACATATAAACTACTTATGTTGTGGTTTATCAATGTGTTCTTAGTGTATTTCAAGTGTTTATTTTCATAACTGAATTTGTAATACTACCCTCTCCCTCCTAGCATGAATAAGTTATATGAACTTAGAAGACATGTTCCACAACACCACACCGGCAAGGCTACAAGGCTGCAAACCTGCAAGACATGTTCTACTACCCTCCCTCCTACCATGAACAAGTTATAATAACAAAAAATAAATAAATAAATAATAAATAAAAAACACACGCATACACACATCAACAATCCCAGATCACAAATTCTGATGCAATCAAATTAATCTCCTACCTACCTACTCATTTGTCAAATTCTACACATTGAAAAAAACCACCTGCTCTCATTAAATCAAAACTCCCAAACCCAATTCAATCTCTCTTCACAACTCACAACATAAGATAATTAAAATTTTACGGCCAAAAAAAGTTCAAATTTTAACATTTTAAAATTGAAAAAAAAGCTAAACCCGCAAATTTAAATGATTATGTAAATCTCACCCTCAAATGTTTTAGAATCACAGAAGCTATCCAATATGTTGAGGGCATCGGGTGTTACCAAAAATTGCAAACAACTAACAAGCAATTATCAAAGCATTAGATTTCGAGCGACCAGAAAGTAATTAATTATAAGAATCAAAGCATATTAGAACTCTAATTATAAAGCAACTATCAACGCATGAAATAATCCTAAAATTACAAATTCCTAAAATTTTCTAGAACCCTAATTCCTAACTTTACTAGATTAAGTAAATTGAAAAATTACCTCAGAGAGAGGGTTGTCGGAGGAGGAAGAGTAAGGGTTGTCGGAGGGAGATAGGAGAGAAAGGTTACATGAGAGAGAGTTTACAGAGAGGAAGAGCTAAGGGGAAAGTGTTTGCGACTTCAGTTAAATCTCGAGGGTCTTGCACAACGAATAGAAAGGCATTCGTCGTGCAAAAAATTCAAATTTTCACGAAATTATTTTCGTGCCTGCCCAAAAAGTCAAATTTTCACCTCCTTGCGCGATGAAAAAGAATGTAGTCGTCATGTAAAGAACATTTGCGCGACGAATACCTTTTTGTTTACCACGCAATGAGCTGAAAATTTAATTTACCCGGGTCATTTTTTTTTAATTTAAATTTATTCAAATAAAAACAAATTATTTATAACATAAGATAAATAAATTACAAAAAATATCATTTAATATGCTTTACAAAGCAAGCCACAAATAAATTGCATTATTCATCATCTGAACTATAATAACTTTCACAATCGTTGCTATCATCATTTTCAGTCTCCCATTCCTCCTCTTCGATAGGTACGTCACCATCGTCATTCGGGCCCACTACAACATCGTATCGCGGAAGATTATCGAGGTCAATTGTAATTGACTGAATCAGTATTTCGATTGAAGCCACTCCTTGTATCTGAAACGGTTCTTGGATAAGATTTGTATCTCGAAGTGTTTCCGCATCATTTTCTATTGAAGATTCTAAACGTTGGTCAGCAACGTTGTCAACGTCATCGTCAGTAGGGTCTTATTCTGGTATAGCATACACATTCCTCTGATCCATCTTTTGAACAACTTTCCAACCTCTCCCGACTTTAGGGTCATCTAGATACACAATCTGTTTTGCCATGTTTGCCAAAATTTAAGGGTCATCATCGTACCCAATTCTGTTAGTGTCACAAATAGTAAGCCATGGTCAATTTTAACACTTCCCTGCCTATTTGGGTTTGTATCAAACCATCAACACTTAAACATGATCACATGGCATCGGTCTTTATAAAGCAATTACACGACACTTGTTAGTTTGCCATAGAAATTAATGTCTATACTTTCGCCTCCACCTGGGACATTGGACATCGCTGTTTTGTGTACACAACTTGTCATCTCATGCAACCCCCAAAAATTTGATGCCATTAACATGGCAACCCGAGAACAAATCAGGGCGAATCAGTCTGAACGCCAAGTTATATAACTCTTTACTGTAAGTGGGGGAATTCGATGCTTTCAATTGATTCACCTAACATTATACAAAAACTTACACCTATTAGTTTGAGAAAATTAAATACTACAGTATATATGTCAAATACAAAACACTTATAACTTACATATTCGAGAAACCACTGTGGAAACAATTCATGATGTTTCTTGGCATACAAATGTGATGGATGTTCTCACTTCATCATCTCTTCATGCTCAACTTGGTATGATATTGTCTCGTCACAATTGTTTAGTACAAACCAATGCGCTACCTCATGTCATTTTTGGAAACCAACTCGCCTTATACAGGATCTCCAAAGGGTCTTGCGTTTGGGGCAAAAATAGAAAGTTACTCATTTCTCACACCTCGGTCATTATTGCGTTGAGGACGATTGAAATTCGTCTCCACATATTTTAAATACATTCCACAAAATGTAAGTGACTCATATTGAACCTCAGCTTCTATAATTAATCCTTCAGGCTTCGCCCTGTCACGTACACTTTTTTTCAACTTCCCGAGAAGCTTGCCAAAATAAAATGATACGATACAAATTAGTAAGCGTCATTAATGATGAATAAACAAATGATGAGGATTATATACCTTTCTATTGGATACATTCAACGATAGTTGACAGGACCATCAGGCAATGCCTCTTCCGACAAGCGAACCATCACGTGGATCATACTTGTGAAGAAAGCTGAAGGAAATATCATCTCAAACTTGCATAAGACTTGGACAATTCATGGCGCAACTGATTCACGTCCATTTTTTGCAAAGTTCTTGACGTCAGTTAGGAAAAAAATCTTGACAACAACATGATTGGCTTCACTACATCTTCTGGCAATAGGGGTCGAATACCCACAAAAAGTAAGTGTTGCATAACCACATGGTAGTCATGGCTCTTTAGTCCAACAAATTTACCCCCATCAACATTCACGCAAAGCGCGATATTAGAAGCATTCCCCTTCGTATTCCCATTCATTCCAAATCAACATGAGCTTTGATCATGTCATTTGTCTTGCCCTCGATGTCTAGAATGGTGCCCACTAATGTGTCAAATACATTTTTCTCAACACGCATAACGTCGAGGTTATGTCTCAATTTTAGTTTCGACCAATACGAGAGCTTAAAAAACATAGACTTGTGTGTCTAGTTCATATGTGTAGAAGGTCTAGTCCTACTCATTGTTTTCCCGTACGGAGCAAAATCCAAACAGTTAAGTTGTTCCAAAATCTGATCACCCGGCCATTCTCTAGGTCTGAGGCTAGGCTCTGTTTTCCCATCAAACTCTTTATCCTTTTCCCGCCACTCATGGTCCCATGGCAACCATCTCCGATGACCAAGGTAACAAATTTTTCTGGCGTGCCAACCAGATGTTACATCATCTTTGCATACAAAGCATGCCATATAACCTATAGTGCTCCACCCAAAAACCATTACATATGCGGGAAAATAGATCATAGTCCACATAGCTGCTGCCCGTAAAGTGAACTTCTTCCTAATACACTTATTGTACATGCACACACCATTTGTCCATAAATCCTTTAGCTCATCAACCAACAACCTTAAGTAAACGTCGATTGACCTACTAGGATCCTCAGTTATCAAAAGAGTGATCATCATGTATTCTTTTTTCATGCATTTCCAAGGCGGCAAATTATATGGAAATACAAAAATCGGCCAAGTGTTATGGTGTTGGTTTAGAACCCCGAATGGATTGAATCCGTCAGTGGCGAGTCCCAATCTAACATACCAGAGATCAGCAGCAAACTCAAGGAACGTTCAATCGAACTTTTCCATGCCTCCCCATCTGCAAGATGCCTCATCACATCGTCGTCTACCCGTTTTTCCTTATTCCATCTCATGTTGGTGGCTGTATGCATCAACATATACAATCATTGCAACCTAGGTTTCAAAGGCAAATAACGCATGAACTTTTGTGGGATCTTAGTCGTTATATTCTGAGATGTCATTTTGAACCTCGACTCATTGCATACTGAGCATTTATCCAATGCTTTATTTTCTTTGTAGAATAAAATACAATTGTTTTTGCAAGCGTGAATTTTTTCATTACCCAATCCAAACCATTCAACACCTTTTGCACATGTCTATGGTCTTTCGGCAAACAATTGTCCTTTGGAACATTCTCTTGAAAACCCCTAAAAAGTAATCGAAACACTGGTTTGACATACGATACTTTATTTTTCCGTGCATTAGTTCCACAATGGCCATGAGAACTAAAAAGCTCTCGCACCCCAGGTATAACTCTTGGTTGGCATTTTTTAATAGTTTTTCATATTGTTTGAACTTTGCACTGTCCATTGGTGTAGGCACGTCTTCTTCCTCTTCCTGATTGGTGTTTGTCGATGTAAATGGAAAAACATCATTTATAATATCCATGACTTGTTCATTAGGGTCCACATTAGGTTCAACATTGCCCACTCTTGTGGCGTTTGAAGACGAAGCATTGTCTAATTGTTCCCCACCATTCCATTCCTTACTAAATGAAATCGAACATTTTCAATTGTGTTCTTTAACGTGTTGTTACACCTCCTACATGGACACCAGATTGTAATTGCACCCGGGATGTGTGTACATGCAAAGTCAATAAAATCCTCGATTCCATCCGAGTATTCGTCCGCACATCTATTCGGGTTCTGTATCCACGTTCTGTCCATAATTCCTGCAACCACAATAATAGTACAATAATCACAACAACTTCATACAAATGATATTGTCACCTTATGCCTCCAATAAGAACCCTATCCCATTCAGGAATGCAAAGTTATGTCATGTAATTTACGGCTACATCAGATTAGATTTTGACATGGAGGAATTTCAACAGCATCTTGGTACAGTTCTTCACATGGACGACGTAGATATGAAATACCTATGTGCCACCCGAAGAACGTACAGAGATGACACCGAAATCTCCACAACCGAAACCTAATCCTTCAACCATAAACTATGCGCCATAACTGTGCATTCCTAAACTGTCCAAATAATGGGACAATTCAAGAATCAATTGGACCGCAGTCATGCTTTCGCATCCATGCGCGAAATCCAACTAATCCTCAAACAGGAAACTAAGTTTTACTATAAAAATAAAAAAATAAATAAATAAGTAGGAAGTTAATTATAATTAACTTTGTACATGACAACACATAATTTAATTAATTATATATTTTTTAAAAATAAAACAAAGAAAACACCTTCTAAATCATTCTCCACTAATCGCTAATCACACACAATATCCCCATAGATAACGAATTTGATGGTGTTAGTATGAATTTACATAAAAACTTTTACCCTAACAAAAAAAAAACGCTTACCAGACACACCGAGATAGCTCGATCAACCTAGAGAAAAAGATGGAGGGAGTATTAGATAATGAAATTGAGAGAAAATGGAAGTGACGGATTACGGATTGAAGAAAAACGAAGGGGGAGGAGGTGCATAGGTGGATTCTGTAGTTTTACTGCAGTTTTTGCCTCTGCAGTTGAATCCAGATTATAAAGATTACTTTTGCATGAATGATTTTGTGCGACGAATATAGTGTTCGTCGCACAAAGTATATTTGCAACTACTGTATTATTTGTTGCGCAAGTTTACATTTTTTTTTTTTTTTTTTTTTTGCTTTATAATCTATTAATGTAACAAGTTGTGCGACGAATACTCCATTGGTCGAGCAACATGCATATTTTTTTAAAAAAAAAATTCATTTTTTCCGTTTTCTTTTTAACTAATGTAAAATTTTATTTCAATCTAAATAAAAAAAAGTCAAACCTAATTAAACATTACCAAAATATTTAATAAAACTATTTTATTATCCCAAATACATATTATAACTTATATGAATATTAATAGTAATCCATATAACTTAAATTTATTAATGAAAGTCAAATATAACGTCGAAATAAATCTTATTTCATAAAAAAAAAAAATACACAAATAAACTTCAATCCTCCTCCTCCAGGGCATCAGCAGGGGCATCAAGAACTCCCCCATGCTCCATATCCCACAGCACATCAAACTTCCACTGCCGGAAATGCATCTTGAAAATGTCATCCAGATACTTCCGCTGCTTCTCGTCGGTTTCATCTACATCCCAATGAACCTATATCAATGCCAATAATAATAAATTAGTAATTTAAAAATACTACTTTTTAACAAAAATAATTATACTTTCTTTAATACAAACTTACCGATAACTCCCCCACCATGGATTTCTTCAACTCCTCAAGCACCATTTTTCAAGACTTAAACTCTATAAAACATTGGCTCCGCACCAAACCCCCAATATCAAACCCAATTTCAGCATACGCATCAACCATACTTTTGTCTTCAAAGTCGAGCACTAGCTTGCGACGATACCTCTCTATTCGCAACACACATTTTGTCATATCTAAACTTGTGTTTATATAGAACCTGTAACACTTTGTGCAACGAACCACTTCGTCGCGCAAAATGTGTTATAAATGCACACTAAATGGGAGTGGTTGAAGGGTATCTAACCATTTAATGAAACTTTGCGTGACAAATATGTGGAAATTTTTGTCGCGCAAACATTTGGTTGAAAAAAATAATTTCCCACTTTTTCTTGCGCGACGACCACACGTGCTCATCACGCAAAGTATTCTTACGCGACGAATATTTTCATCGCATAAAGTTTTTTTTTTTTTTTCTTATCCTGCCATTTTTGCGTGACCAATATATTTTTTTCGTCATGCAAGCTATTTTTTCTACTATTGTTGATTCGGTTTCTGTTTCAAGGATTCTAAAACCAAACCGAAACACTATAAAATGACACCATTGTATGTTTAATTTAATTCTAGGACACACTTCTTGATGTGTTCCCTCTTTCTGATCGTCTCATAGGAGTTCTTGCTTGCACATTTCCCTTCCTAGCGCTATGTTTACCCTTTTGCTTTGCTAGATGCTCGCCTTGTTCTGCTACCCTTAGAGCAGCTCGGCCAACGTCATAAAAAAAAAATTAAAAAAAAAACTAGTGAACTCCATGAGAAAGATCTTGTGAGATTTTTGCATCCAACTCCCTGAATTGGAATTTTGTATAGACCCCACTGCAAACTTCACATAAATTAGAACATTGAAAATTTTGTGTAAAGACGTATCAATAATTAAACATATATATATATATATATATATTATCTAAAGCAAGCATTGCCCAATCCCCTAAAACATATACACTGTTAACAAATATAAAGTATCAAAGACAAGGAATCTGCAAAATAATTGTAAATCAGAATATTGATATGTGGAATTCGGAGCACATTTATCAAATCTCTATGTGTTTTCCTTTCTTTTCTTTTCAAATGACTAATTTCTAAAATAAAAATAAAAAATAAAAAATGAAAAAACCGAATTGAACCGAAACTAAACGGAACCAAATGAAACGAAAACAAACTAAACCAAACCAAATCGAACGATACATTTGGTTTGGTTTTTGGTTTCGACAAAAAACTGAACCCAGCTTTAGAGTAAATGACACATGTCCTTTCTCTTTTATTGGTTGTTTCTTTTTTGTTCATTTTTATTTCTGGGGTCCACAGGCTCTCAGAAAGAGAGTTGTCCACAGAATGTGAAAAGACTCCGTAGCTATTGTTGATTTTGGTGTGTGGGGGGGTGGTGGTGTCGGGGTGGTGGTGGGTGGGTGTCGGTGGGATCAGATATGTGGTTTAAGAGCAAGTATGCATCCAACAACGATTTCCAGGTAATTATAATCTGACTCGCGACGAGTTTCGACTTAATTCAACTATGAGTGTGTGATGCATTCCCACTTTTAGGGTTTTTTTTTGGTCTTCTATTTCATTGATATTAATGAGGAGGACCCTTTCTTAAAACGTTCTATATTTTGGGTTGTCCTTGTAGCCCTTGCTTGTGTTCGGACTTTATGGTTTATGAGATTGTGTCACTTTCTTTTGGACTTCTCACGTATGGTCTACTCTACAACTATTAACTAGGGTTTTGTCATAACAAGATCACGATCATCGATTCACCGTAATCCTGGCAAGTGCACATAAAGATGTTAGAAACTTTCTTGTCACCGATGTTCTATTTTCTTGCTGATTTCACCTCCTCATATATCGCTGGACGAGCTGAGGGCATGGTGGTCTGCTGCCTCAAAGGGCAGTGGCAATATTCCGTCTGAAGAAGATTTGAGAAAAAAAGGTAAAGAGAAAACGAATGTTAGGCTTGTAGTTTTCGGAATTTATAATTTCGACTTGGTTTGAATTTTCTCTTGCAAAATCAAGAGTGATAAGATCTGCCGGAAGTCTTATGTACATAGTTGTGGAGTCATAAATAATTGAGAAAAATACAGAGATGACACGTGGTATCTAGGATGAAAAAGACAAAATTACCCTCGAAACATACCTAAGCTTTTACGTGCAAGTAGCAGACAATCATGGCTCAATCAAGGTCAAAAGTGATCAAAATAGGTATTTATTCAAATCCTATTTCATCCATTCTCATTAAATCTTCCTTACAAGGTAACTCCCAAAATTATTTCTTCCAAATTATATTAATTAGTTAATTAATTGATTTATCACTCAATTAATTTATTAATTAGCTAATTGATTGTAATTAACACCAAATGTGGCCGGTCTCCATTCTCCTAATAGGGCCGGCCACACCCCTATAAATACGACCTCATTTTCTCTAAAAACTTAAGTTGCATCCTCTTGTAAAATTCTTTAAATATTTTTGCCTCAAAATTCTAACTTTGGCATCGGAGGTTCTTTGGCCAAAGCCGCCCCCCTCCAATTCATCGTGGGCACATGAGGCTCTTGGCCTTGACTTAAGGTGTTAATTGTTTTTGTAGGTGCATTTTCGTTCAAGAACAAGAAGGAAAATATTTGCATCCACAATAGCTATTCTGAAATTTTTACCTTGGATATTTTTGTGTGTACATGAAGAGCACTCTGCAGTTGAAACTATGAATTGTATCAACTGAAATTACACAGAGAGTCCAAGGATTCTTTTGGCTATGTCAATCGTTATCGCTATACTGCGGCATTGATCTGCGTGGATATAAAAGCTACACAAAATATTGGATAAAGTGGCCCTGAATAGAGTTTTCCAAACGAAAGTTGTCAACTTTCAACTACATAAATATACACACACACACACGCACACATATATATAGATGTATATGCGTCTCAATGTGAAGTAAACTTACATATTCTGGGTTCGTACCAATCTCAATCATCTTGTGATATGTAGAATAAATGAGATAGGTAGAGGGGGGGTAGGAACCCGTTGCAGGCTTAGAGGTATTTAATACAGTTTTTTATTGTTAGATTCTTGATCAAAGATCCAATGACCAAGATTTAAACCCAACAATATTGATCCATAGAATATACGAGATCACCATAATAAAATTTTCTTGGATGATGTATCGCAACCATTTGTAAAAATTAGAATGCTGTGGATTAAAATGAGGTCATACGTTATAATAGAGTGATCAAATTTTTACAAACTCTATGCATGAAATAACATTTTAGGGAGAAGAGGTTGGCGACAACTAATATGTTTTTCCAAGAACTTGACTCCAAATGGAAGTAGTAAGATGTCAAACTACGTATAAATGTGGGAGTAAGCGTATGGCCTTTTAAGCACGAACAAATACTCCACATGAGGTTGTCCAATTGGCCGGAATCGATCAATGGAAATGTCGAAAAGTAAAGAAAAAAAGGTTCAATGATGTAGAGTATTCAACTTTATATTTTCTGGAGGCACCTAACCTAATTACTACCTTAAATTGTTCGAGAAATTTGTCAACATCTTTTTTGAATGTTGTACAGGAGAAATTTTTCAGAATGTTTAATAATACAAGTAAAGGGACACTAAAAAAATGTCATATGTTCACTTGTATTATGACACACAATGTACCAACTTGCGTTTCGAGTACATAAAAATATCTTGTCGGAGAGAGAGTTCTAAGCTTAACGTCTTCAATCAAGCAGTGAATGTTAGGAGGATAGGAACTAAATGTGTGGACATCGAAATTTGGTAAAATAAATGTTCACTAACAAATTAAAATTTCAATATGTCAGGACTTATGTGGCATCCACCAAACACTTCACTATTTTTATCTTACTGAGTTCAAGTTAAGCCAGTCCAGCTTAGTCCTCGAAGCTAATTTAGTTCGAGATAATCTGGTGCAACAAACGTACCCTTAAAAATTATAAGATGACATTTTCAAAGTGGCAATAACAACTCCTATATGTATACAAAAATAATTGCATAAATTACAACTTTTTTTTTATTTTTTTATGTGTGATTTTATAACTTAAAGTTGGTAAATAATGGAAATACCAAATGGAACTTGTAAGTTATTTAATAATGTTTTGTCCTACACGAATTTTTTTATTACAAGTTATATTTACACCAATTTACAACAACAAGAGAGAAGAGAGTCTAAAACCGAAATGCAGTGTGTTAAGAAAAGATCATAACCATGATGACTACCCACCGCTTGCGTTGCACTTCAAACTTCTTCCCTCACTTAAAATCGCATGATAAGAGAACTAATGTTTCTTTGAATTAAAGACCTCTTAAATGTTATATTGGATTATCTTTTTTGATTCGAAGTCCTTATTGATATTTTATATTAGTTCTTATTATTATAATAAACTGCAATCGTTTCATTAAATAAATGACTCAAGAGCATATTTAATTACATGGGGAAGGGTGCGCCACCATCAACAATTGGGATGGATCTTCGTTATCAAGCCCGCCCCTGGTGTGTATATATATAAATAAAGAGGAGGCAGATGTGTGCGGGAGCTAAGAACTAATTCATTAATATACAAAAGAAGTATATATTATTGGATTAATATATAATTTCTTCATATATAATTGACCTACACTTTAAATGCTTATTATTATTTTATTAGTCAAGGTTAACGGTAGGCTGATATCAACGTTTAATCTTATAACATAGATTGGTAGCCCATTCGACTGGATGGGAGGTAGTTTCAGTGGACGGGGAAATCTAACTAAAAGGAAGTTTTCATCAACTTAATATGATCAAATGTCTGCTGATTTTCTAAAAAAAATTAAAAAAAAATACTAATTAAAATATTTTAGATACCAACTCTTTTGATAAAGTGCTATTTTAAACTACTCTTAAGTAACGAGAAAATAGATATAAACTTCGGTGCAAGGAGCGGAATATAACTTAACCTACATCACATATGTCATCTAAGAAAAGTTGCAAGTGATCGGTTATCCTAATGAGTCCTCTTTAGCTCATCGTGTTTCGAATTCAATATCTTCCCATCATGATGATATAAAAATATGCATGAGGATCCTTTTCGGATTCTCTTTGTAAATCTTAAGGATCTTTATATCTTAACCGTTTATAGTAAATTGTGCGGCCAGTTTTCGTTCAGTACTATTTGTGTTTATTTTTAAATAAAATAATTTAAAATAATTTCTGACCGCACGATGTACGATAAACGATTAGAATGTGCAGATCTTTAGAATCTCCACAATTAGAATCTGGATGGAATCCAAACCTGAGAAAAGTTCTAAGGTACTAATCCGTTATCAGAATGAGGGGAATTGAATTGAGGAGAAATTGGATTTAGGAGGAAACAGAATTAGATTCCTATTAAAGTTGTTTACTAAACTAAACTGGAATCGGAATACAAATGATACTGGTTCCATATATATCGTTTACTAGTTCACTGGAATTGGAATTAAAACTAGCTTGATTACTAAATTGTCCTTGTTGAAAATAAATTATTTTTATGCTATAATTATTAAAAATTAAGTTTATCCATATAAAATTAAATTTATCTTTACAAACTTTATCTCGCTCCCATCCTATAATCCCCATCTTTTCTTCACCGACTTCCAGAGCACTCCCATAAAAGCAGATGCTTTAAACAGAGAAGGGCCTAGACCTAGTCCGAAGAAGGAAGAAGAGAAGTGAGAGTGAGGGGAACAAGTGAATCAACAAGCATCGCGGTTCGATTTGGATTTGCGAAGAGGGTGTTGGTGCAACGATGGCGCTGGCATTCGACGAGTATGGGCGGCCCTTCATAATACTGAGGGAGCAGGAGCAGAAGTCTCGATTCACATATTAACAGATCCTTCCACTGCCTCCCATATTCACATGTCCTCCCACCTCCCCTGCCACCTCCCAATTTGGGTGGATTTGCAGAAGACTAATTGAGAGGGCAATTTAGAAACAAAAGTCTAATTCTTGGAGGACACCAATTCAAGGAATTCAATTACCACCTGTTACTAGAGAATCCGACTCCAGGAAATTCCGGAGTGTGATTCCAGAATTCATCTGGGTTCCACACGATTTTTGATTCCTCTCACATTAATAAATACCGTTGTAATCCGTAATCGGAATTCAATTCCGTTTTTTTATTTCCATTACCTTTAAGTAAACGCGCTCTAAGAAAAGTTGTATGGTGGATGCTGGATAATCTTTGAATCCTATATTAAAATGAAAACTAACGAAAAGTTCATAAAAACTTTAATTTTTAGTAAAAATGACAAAATAAAGGTGTAAATGAATAGTATCAAGAGTACTTTTTTAAACTAAAAATGTCCTTAATATTAAAAATGAACAGTACCAAATATGTTTCATTAAAACTCTAATCCATGCATATTCGTATGGTTTCGGATCTGCTGATGTCCCTCCATCACATGTCATAATTTTTTCCAGTACTTATTTCGGCATTGCCAACAAATCATAATCAAAGTGAAGCTGGCAGGCTGGCAGTGGTCCAACATGCTTTAACATATTGTGCAAAATATCTTTTTTATTTGGTTATCTAAACATTTTTCTTTTTACAAAGCGATAATTGACATTGACAATTCGCTACTTGAAATAAAGTATTGTATCATTTTACTTTTTTTTAATAACTTTGATATTCCTTAAATTGGCATTCCAGCAGGATGCAGCACCATGGTAAGCCAAAGCCAACGTCTCTCTCGCTCTCTCTCTCTCTCTCTCTCTCTCATATCAAACTCTGTAATTGATATATATATATATATATATATATATATATGTTTTAGAAGGTGGAAATGGAAAAATCAACCTCACAGTACACATCTTGGCTGCGTCCTTTGTTGGGATTCTGGCTGCTGCTGCTGCTGCCACGAGCAGTTATCGTCGGAAAAAGTCGTATAAGGCGTTGAGAGCTCCAAACAATATCTTTCCACGGATAGAGAGGACGGAATCCAGCCGCGTTGGAAATATCGAAAGATTCTCCCATTATGTCGGTAAATTTCTAGAATGATACAGGAAAAACCTTGGGTTAAACTTCTTACACGTTCTTACATTTTATTCCAAAACTAACCCTTTTCTTTAACTTTAGTCAATGAAATATGTTCAAAACTATCATGAACATATGTTAATATTTCTTTTCCAGAAAAAGAAAAATATATGCTTGTATTATTTTTCTAACTTGGTAAGAAGAATATGAACTTGGGATCTCGGTCGAGAAGTAAGTTAGAATAGCTAACTAGTTGGTATTTATAAAATGTATTAGTTGGTAGCTAATTAAACTCAAATAATACTAGGAAAATTAAATTTTGTAAATCAAATAACGTGAAATTGTAAATGTTAATGATTGAATTATGTACTTATTTCTTATTGATGAGACACTGTTTCTTTGCAAATTTAATTGAAAAAAATTGATCTTCTTAAAATTATCCTAACTTTAGTTACAAAGTTAACTTGTTTTGAAAAGTCGTAAACCTAATTACTATTCAAAAACTTTTAATTTTTTTTTTTGGGGAAAACAGTAGATTTTATTGGATGTTACGAAGGAACACTCTTCAAAGCATCATGGCTAACTTTGGAGGCTCAAACCAACAAGAAGTAAAATCGGAAAATAAGGGCAACTTGGTCAGTCTGTATGCCACTAAGTTAAATTTTTTTTTAATAGTATGAGAAAAGAGTGTTATTGAATACAAAAAAAAAAAAAAAAAAAAAGGGTTAAGCATGTTCTGCATGGGAAGAGAGATTAATTGAACATTTTAGTTAGTTCATGAAAATAAGGGGGTCACTGAAGTTGACCCCTCTTGAAACCAAGTTAATATAACGTTTTACATTTTAGTTTGTATTTTTCTATGTTTTCAACTTCTACAAGTTTTTTATATTACTGAATGAAAATTAATTTTTAACGTTGAGTCTTGTTGCTAACTTTTTCTTGCTAAAGTACTAAATTTTATTTATTTTAAAGTGCTTATTTTTTGCTTGTTTATATGTGCAGCTAGGCAACTGGGAATTTTAGATGCAAATAAGTGCCCCCAGCTGTGCAAGTTAGCCTATGACTACTTGAGAAAAACGAAAGGGTGTGAAGATAACATCTACGAATATTTCGCTTCAGAAGTAGATCCAGATTCTCTCTACATAAATTTGATTGATGAATTTGATAGATGCATCCTTAGCTATTTTGCATTTCATTGGAGCCAAGCTACTATAATGATTAGTCAGGTATATATATTACCCAGAAAATTTAAAACATATTATTCAATACAAAAAGTCCAGCTAGAATTTAAATGGCAATATAATATTTTATTCATCTGTCATTTTATCTTGCAGGTTTTGAATGTAGAGACTAAGAAGAAAACGAAGCTCAAAGACATGGTATTGGCAGCTACCAGGTTAATTCTCCCATTTAGTTAATTACCTAATAATCAAGAATAATTTTGCGTATTAGTTTAACTTAGACACATTTACTTCCCACTCATAATTTTTCTACCAACTCTCCTGAAATAGGACAGATATATATATATATATATTATTTTTTTCCGAAAAAAGTGAAGGACATTATTTTGTATAATGCACAACTTTACTTGTTTATCATAATTGTATTGTTCATGACGAATGATATGGCAACCCCTGGCAGCTCCAAGGTTTTAAAAAACTCTAGCCGTTAGTCAAGTAGCAAGCAGGTACTTAGCGCCTAGGCGATCGAGGGCCTAGATAGTATTTTTTTTTTTTTTTTAACTTTAACTAAATTTATTAACTGATATATAAATAAATGTCTATTTATACTTCAAAAATATATAACTGTATTGGAATACATAAATTGCAAAATAGAATGACATATTAATTGTAAAGTACTGTAACATATTGAAAACATGAGAAACAAACATATAATGAGTGTTCATCCAAGTACTCAACAAGTATCCTAAAATTTATTGAAAAAATAAAATGAAAAATGGAAGTTATCTATTTTTTGTCTAAGTAAGAGTTGTAATCTATGCGGGTCTAGGCGGGCGCCTAGACCTGCCTATGCGCCCTTTCTTATTTTTTAAAAGTTTAGGAATTAATTGAAGCGATGGTCAACCGTTTAGTGCCTAATCAGAACTTAGGTGGAGATTTTTAGAACAATGAAATCCCCACAAGATTCCTTATCTGTTATTGACAAAAGATATGGCAACCCTACAAGTTGATACGTGCACGTGGTGTTAAAAAACAAACTTTCACTATTTGCCAAAATGTCACAACATATACGAATTTAGTATGAAAAAGGACTTAGTTACATTTAATTTTATGAAACTCAAATCGTAGTCCACTTATGTCTCACTTTGTCTAATTTTACTGTCAAAACTTGTTAATAAATTTGTCAAAACTGCTTACGTAGCACCAGAGTCGTGTAAATGCAAAATGACGCCTATGGCGAAAATGAGATGAGGCATTGCAAATTTAATACCTTATTATGATTTATTTTTTTTCCAAAAAATCTGAATTTGGGATGCATCATATTAGAGTTATGATAGTAAGAGTTTATTTTTCCTTATTTGAACAATGAATGATGAAAAATTTAAAATATATGATGAATATCGAGTCTTTACATCTACACATCCCGCATTTACCCGTATTTCATTAAATCTTGATCATTTTATTAACCTACTGTCATACATCAAATTTAAAATTTGACATGTATCCAGTTGAATAATTCCAACTTATCGCTCATAATGTAAAAAATAAAAAATAAAAACAAATGATTAAAAACAACTAGCTATTAGTTAGGGTTGGAAATGTAAAAGACAATTACTGTTCATTAAAGACAGTTACCGTTCACTGAAAGAGATTCAATAGAAAATTACCCTAGAGCGCTTTTGATACGCTGGAGCTACTCTCATCCACCCATCACACACCATTGATGGCAACCCGGTATCCACTTGAATAATTCTAACTAATCGCTCATAATTTAAATAAAAAAAAAAAAAAAAAAAATTAAAGACACCTATCATCCACCCATCACACCCCATTGATGGCAACCCGTATCCACTTGAATAATTCTAACTTATCGCTCATAATTTAAAAAAAATAAAAAATAAAAAAAATAAAGACACCTATCATCCACCCATCACACCCCATTGATGGCAACCCCGTATCCACTTGAATAATTCCAACTGATCACTCATAATTTTAAAAAATAAAAAATAAGACGATTAAAAACACCTATTATCCACCCATCACACCCCATTGATGGCAACCCCACTATTTCAATTTCGAGTCCAATATGCTCCAGTTAGATTTAAAACCAAAGCAGGAAACATTGAGAGTTGCTGTTTCAAGTTGTGGATGAAATTCTCAATGTGACCAAGTGTTCAAAGGACTTGAGTAAAACATCACAGATTGACTTTCTGGTTGATACCAAGCAATTGGGGCTGAGAAGTCCAGAGAGTATGCTGAAAAACTGAACAAAGATGACCAAGGACTCGTTGATTTGTGTCCCTAATTACATTGCTTACCATGGTTGGGGGAGGGTGGGCCGTAGGTGTATGCTAGGGTTGTGGGGGTTGTTAGCTGATATATATATATATATATATATATATATATTCTTTATTGCTTCATTTTTCTTTACACTTCACAATGAATTTGGAGTTAATCAACTGCATATGTGAAACTTTAAAAGGGGTTTCTGAGCTTTAATTTTTGAAAAAGATTAAAATGTAATAAAAATTTGGTGTTAGATTACATATTCATTTTAGTGCTTTAATGTGTACTTAATTCAAATTCATATTATAACTTTGTTTTAATATTTTATGGTTATCTTATCAATGTCTCCACATTAAAATTTAAATTTATTATTGTACACATTTTAATTCTTTAATTTTGTTTAACTTCCTCTAATTAGTGCACCTAAACGTCCATACCATAATTTATTTTACTGAATTAGTGTACTGAAATGTCCGTACCTGAATATATGGTAATGAATTGGTGGCACATAAGAAAATATGCAAAAACATAAGTGTACCAAAAAAATTCATACCTAAACATATTATACTAGCATACCAAAATGTCCGTACCTATATATTATACCAAACTAATGTATCGAAATGTCCATAGCTAAACTAGTTTACCGAAATGTCTGTACCTAAATATTTTGTAATGAATTAGTGACGCATAAGAAAATATGCAAAAACATTAGTGTACCGAAAAGTCTACTAAAATATTTTCTTTATTATATAAGATACTTACCATAAATTGGTGATAAAAATGGCAACAAATAAAGCTAATCGATTTGAATTTCAAATGATATTAAAATTTACAATATTGTATATAAAAAGTAATTCTGGACACCATAAAATTATTTAAAAAAAAAGAAAAAAAAAAGAAGAAGAAGACATTAAATGCATATGCTAGCATTAAATACAATTTAGGGATTAAAAACAATTTTTAATCTTGTATAAGACATTTTTTCTAAACTTCATCTTATTTAAGTATTAAAATCTAGTTCTCTAAACTTTAAAATTTGACAGGTCATGTCTTAAGATGTCGTTGTATTAATAGAATGGTCAAGATTCAATGAAATGCAGGTAAATGCGAGATATGTAAATTTAGAGACTCAAGATCCATATATAACAAGAGTATGAAGAAAATATGAAGCCTCATTTAAAGTGACGTCCAAGGCGCATGCCTTGTTTGCCTTGCCTTTGGACCGCCTAAGTGTGACATAGATGAGATACTATGAGACTTTTCACCGTTAAATCCTGTTCCTTGTATACTTGACCAAGATCTAATGGTTCAAATTTCACCATGTGTTAACATTGGAACAATAAAAAATAATAAAAAATCATTCTGTGAGGAGAATTTGAAAATGATGAGACTATTTATGTACTGGATGAATTCTGAATTGATAATTATTTTATCTAATTTGGTGAGAATTTGCTTATTTTGTTTAACATATAGGAAGGAGAGATTTGAGAGGATCAAGAAGGAGCTAAAGATGACAAGGGTGTTCTCTACGCTGGTAGATGAAATGAAAGCCATCGGAAGCACTTCAATAAAGGGAGAATCACAATGCACGGACGTGATGAAGCCGGTGGCCCATAATGAGAGGAGTCCCGTGCTTCTTCTTATGGGTGGTGGAATGGGGGGTGGCAAAAGCACTGTCCTCAAAGATATTCTCAAAGAGTAATTTTCTTAAAGCTTGCGCCTTGTTTCATATCTAAGATTGCGCGGAACAAGTTTTCTTCACGACTAAATGCATCTAGTACCTTCGACTTGGACAAACTATGTAAATTGACATCTATTTCTTCATTCCACATTTGTTAAACCTAATAAGTTATCCCAGTCAAACCAATCTTAGAGACTAAACGAGGCAATGAGGATCATTTAGTGATTAATGGAGTGTGCTAAGTGTGCATGTCCATGTTTGGCAGGTCATTCTGGTCTGGAGCAGCAGCAGATGCTGTGGTAGTAGAGGCAGATGCTTTCAAAGAGACAGACGTCCTTTACAGAGCCCTTAGCTCTAGAGGTCACCACAGTGACATGCTCCAAACTGCTGAGCTAGTAAATCTCTCTCATTTAATTAATTTTTAATTTTGTTTATCACAATATAACCTGGTAGACAATGACTTTAGATTTCTAATCTCGGATTAATTGCATAGCTAGATCTTTGGTTGTAAGTGCTCGAAATTAATACTTAAAACCTTAAGATCGAAGCTCCGAAAGACCATTCTATACCCTAACAATCAACCACGTCATTCAATGGGATAAAAATTGAAAATTTTGAGCAAACTGTAAAACTGAGGTTTCTTCAAGGCGTCACGTAGTCCCTACGCAAAGAATTTCTACATTATGTTATATATATGCACACATTTTGCATTATACCCTTACATAGTTTCACAAACGTCGTAACTGATGTCATTACAGTTGATCATGATAATTGATGTATTATGTACATGTCTGCCACATTCTGTGATGAGTTAAACTGATCTAAGAACGTGTTTTTGTAGCATTTTCAAATGGGTTAATTCCATCATAGAAGTTATCTAGTTGAATCAACTGACTGATTGATCATTGCAGGTGCACCAATCATCTACTGATGCTGCATCATCGCTTCTAGTGACTGCACTTAATGAAGGAAGGGATGTGATCATGGACGGCACTCTATCATGGATGCCCTTTGTTGAGCAGACAATAACCATGGCCCGGGATGTCCACAAATGCCGCTACAGAATGGGGGTCGGTTACAAGGTGGAGGAAGACGGCACCATTACTGAAAACTATTGGGAACGAGTGGACGATGGAGAGGATCATCAGGATCAGCAGAAGATAGATAATGGCGAGGAACCCATGAGAAAACCCTACAGAATAGAGTTGGTTGGAGTGGTTTGTGATGCTTATTTAGCTGTTGTTAGAGGCATCAGAAGGGCAATCATGGTTGGGAGGGCAGTGAGGGTGAATTCGCAGTTGAAATCCCACAAGAGATTTGCTAGGGCATTTTATAGATACTGCCAGCTTGTTGATAATGCCAGGCTCTACTGCACCAATGCTATGGCTGGCCCTCCAATGGTAATTTTGGACTCTCCAACTATACTAACTACTCCAATGTTACAAAGACCACAATTTTAGATCACATTTTACGATGATGCACATGCATGTGTCAATTAACTTTTGGTTATTATTGTTATCAATCACCACATCGACGAGTTCATTTGGGAGTACTTTTGTAGGAAGCATTTATGCTCACAAAAAATGCTTTTATCATAAGGATGTAGAAGTACTTTTAACTAAGAAATACTTTTAACCTTTTTTTTTCAAGCACTGTCAAAAACACTTTTAACCTTTCTAAAAGTATCGTCCAATCGGCCATTTTTAGCTGATGTGATCTACTACTTGAATGATAAACACAAAAGTTCATATAATAGTTGATAAATTTTTGCTCAGACATATGCATAGCATGAAATTTATATACTTGGATTTGTGTGTAAAAATGCAGCTGATAGGATGGAAGGATGGAGACAACAATTTGCTAGTCGATCCGGAAGAGATAAAGTGCTTGACAAACTTAAGCAGTTTAAACTCTGAGGCAGAATCCATATACGAGCTTTATATGCAGAACCCAAGCCTTATCCTTGAGCCTGGTTCCTTCTGGAGAGACATTGTCTTGTGCCCTTCAAGGCCAAGCCTTCAGCTGAAGCTGAAGGGTACCATTCAAAAAATTGAAATTTCATACACTGCTACCAATTAGGTTAACAGTGTTGAATCATCAACTTAATTCTTGTGTTAATTTCGTGTTTATTGAAAATTCTGTACATGCAAAAATGAATATATAATTCATTAATTGCCATCAAATATCATGATAATTCTCTCGTCCAATATTAATTGCTTCTAATTAATAGCACCAAAAAAAATCAGAAATTACCAACCGAAGTTATAAACACAGACCTCATGAATGTACAGAAGAAACTTCTTTCATTTATTTAATTGCCAAATCGGATTAATGGCCCGTGGTGATATGATATTCAGAAGATAGTCTATGTAGTTGTTTGGGCCCAAAATAATATTGTTGGGCCGAGCAGCAGGATGTGCTCGGCCCAATGTTATGTCAAATACTATGGGCCGAATGATAAATCCCGGGCTAGCTGGCAGGGTCGGTCAAGTCCTATCCTAAGCAGTCCGGATAAATAGAAAAGGTCGAGGAAGTCCTGGTGCGACCAGGATTCCCGACCGGCAAAAAATAAAGCCTCGAAAAGAAGGAAAATTCAGAATCCCAGTGGGAGTAGGTTTGTTCGAGTTAGAGTTGAAATGGGACAAGGACTCCCAATCCAGATCAGAATGCAAATCGGTCTCAAGGAATGGGGTGCTATAAATACAAGAAATCATGCGACAGAAAGGCCCTTCAAAATCAGCATACAATCGCCCTGCGCAAAACCTCTCAAATACCTTGAGATTTTTCCTTTTCTTTTTCTGCCGACACACCTTCAGTTTGGATAAACAGCATTGTGGAGGCACCCGGCGAGCACCTTCAGTTTGGATAAACAGCACTGCTGCCGCAGAATCAGCCGACCGAGAAGCATCTTCAGTTTGGATAAACAGCATTGCGTCGAGGCCGACCGGTTACCTATCTTAGTCTCGGCCGAGAAGGGTTTTCGAACCCTTGTTGGTAGAGGTCATCTTGCTACCCTTCTCGGCATAGTCAGGTGTTACGAATTGCATTGCTCGGCATACTAGACGCCGAGTGATTTTATGATTGGATACTCGCAAGTAAGTTTCAGGGTTCGGCATTCTGACGGCCGAACTACGTTTACCATCAAGACATACATCACATTTGAGTACCTGTGCCCATATAGTTTGGTCTCGATTCGGCGTGCTTATACTCTTATGAATATAATCACAGTGACCGAATCGGGCTCCGACGATTTGTGAACTCCGCAGAATTAGTAGCCTTGTCTTCAGGCTATAGAACCCAGAGACCGAGAGCGTTCCTTCCTCGGTCGCAATCGCAAGATAGAGAAGTCAACGACGCGCTCAACACGACATCAACAAATTTTACTCCTCGGCCTTACTTGGCCGACAAGTTGGCACGCCCCGCATTCAACCGAAGGACGTAGTTAGCTTGTTAGTTACTCGGCCTGCGTGCCACGTAGGTTTTGTAATTTTTAGAGTCAACAGTAGTAAAAAAAAAAAAAAGGATTTAAACCCTTTTGGTGAAGATTATTAGCAATTTTAACACAAAAACAAAATTTCTGTTAAATCTCAATTAAATGTAGGGATAAAAATGTTCAACCACACTTTTCTATCTGTTAGCCTTCTCTCTTTCTCTCTCTAATTGTACCTCCTCTCTCAGCTCTCTCTCCAGGCTTTCACACAAAACAAAAAAGGAGTTCAACTGTATCTCCGATTAACATTTGATCAAGGAAAATTAACAAAGTGCAATGAGTGTGTTTGGAAATTGTACTCACTCTAAGGCTCCTGCAGCTCCAAGTGCCATTCGAATTTCCAAACGAGGATTCCACGGGAGTTTCTTCTTGAGTTCATCATCTATGTGCAGAGCATCATGCAGTGAACCGTTACTGCAATACTCGTAGATCAGAAACCTTTGACCAAGCGCTGCACAGTAACCCATAAGCTCGACAACATTAGCATACCAGGTCAAGAAACTCGTCATCTTTCTGCTGACTAGAAGCCCTCGTCCAATTTCTCTTGACTTCAAGTAGCTGCAAAAGTATCCCAAAAGATTAGTGTCAGTTTCTAAACTATTCTATGCATATAACAGAAACTGCTTGATCACATGAGATATAAGCACACAGGAAGAGAGAAGATTTTCATCTTGCATACGAAAGTACCCGAAAAAATATATTACATGATACATATCATATCATACCATATATTACATGTTACAAATGGAGTGCAAAATTAACTACAAGCCATAGTATTAATGCAAAATAAATAGGAAATTGTTGTTGGCACTTCAAAAACTTAATTGTGCACTCCAAACTTTTTAAATTTAGAAAGAAAAAAAAAAAACCTTATAAGGAGTGCACAATCAGATTTTATTTATTTTTGAAGTACCAATAGTTCCCTATAAATACTAGGGGTGGTTCGGTATGGGATCCCATACCGAAACCCTTGTCCCGATTCCCAAACCGAAATTTTTGGGAATCCCAAATTCAATACCAATCCCAAACCAAATTTTCGGGAATCCCAATTTTCGGGAATCCCGAAATAATTTCGGGATTTCGGGACAAATCGGGAATCCCAAAATGCTTTTGGGCTTTTGGACTAAAATTTGACATATTATGTTTTTGGGCTAAAATTTGACATATTATGCAGAAAACGAAACACGTATACAGTTTTACTGAGAGATGAATGACTGGAAAAATGCCAAAAGCCATGCCAGTTGAACAAACAAATCATATCCAATAATTATGATAATATATACTGATTAATGCCAATAATTTGACAGAACGAGCATATCATATCAAAAAATCTAATGCCATCTCACCCCACATTCCAACTTTGATTCCTCTTCCACATAGTTGTAATTAAATGAAAATTTTGGCGGCGCCCATGTCTGAAAGAACAACCATATTGTGTACTCGAAAACAAAAGAAAAAAATTTGAGCTCAACTAATTGCATGCCCTGTACCCACCTTGTCCGTGTATATATATAATATATGTATACTGATATGTTCATGCATGCATAATGGTCTTTGCTCCTTTGTTTCCTTGTTTCCTTGATATATTAAAAAATAATATATATATATATATATATATATAATATTTAATTCTATTCGGTATGGGAATACCGAAAAAATGGAGATGCAATACCGAATCCCATACCGAAAATTTCGGTTTGGTTCGGGATGACATACCGAAAATTTCGGGAATTTTGGTTTGGGATTTTTTTGGTTTGGGATCGGGATTTTTTCGGTTTGATTTGGGATTTTTTTCCAGCCCTAATAAATACACATATTAAATTGGAGACTACTTAAAGAAACACACAAAGAAGAAATAAGAGAGCTGGCTTAAACTTGGAGGGTTGCTTGGATATGAACACTTGAGTTTTATTGATATACAAAAATTACAAATGAGAGGTGTTTACAAGCGCGTTGTTTACAAAAAGAGCAATACAAAAGTACAAAGCACTTCAAAAAATTTCGTCCTTGAAAACCTCACAAATTATACTATATAAGTAGTCTCAAAACTCTCTAGACACATGTCATTTTAGTGGTGATGTTAATGTTGTTGCGAAATCTGTTTTTTCTTTTGTCATGAGATGGATTGAAAAAGTCGAACCGTTAATGGACCATTGCTGTCTTGTTGGTTCATGAAGAATTCTTAGGAGGCTTCTTCACGTAGGAAATTTCCCATAAATAAAAGAGAATTTTAATGAAAAACTTCAAGTATTATTCATTTTAACGAAAAATCACAATTTTACACTAAAAAATTAATCATGGTACTATTCAATTTACTATTTATTTTCTAATTATTGTTAAAACTAAAAATTTTCAAACTCTTTTCATTAATTTTTTTTAACTAAAACCGATTAATTCTATTTTAGTTGATTTGTGCACCATGAACACAAAAACAAAAACAAATACAAAAAAACCCTAGTAAAATCATAGTAAAGTCCAAGTGCAACAGTTGCTAGCGTTTTAATTCGAAGCCCAATCAGTAGGCCCAATTCCAACCTCAGTCTAGGGCTAGACACAAAACCAGAGCCTCCACCACCCCAAATAGCTATTTATATAAATTCAGCTTGAAAGAAAAACCTCCTGCTTCCCGAAAACCCTAGCGGCAAGCACAGATCCGAAGTCCTCCAAGCTTCCCTCCCACCTCGCGTTTCCGATTCCGAAAGCTCCACCACCATGGTAGATCTCCGAATCCCCACTCTCTCTCTCTCTGAATCGCATCATTTCGCTGTTAATTTTTCTCCCCTAACTCTCTCTCTCTCTCTCTCTCTACCTTCTCTGGTATTTTTTTTTTCAGGCTGACGTTGAGACCGATGTTGCGGCGGCTGGAGTTCCGAAGAAGAGAACATTCAAGAAGTTCAGCTTCAGGGGCGTCGATTTGGATGCCCTTCTCGACATGTCCACTGATGAGCTCGTCAAGCTCTTCCCTGCCAGAGCTCGCAGAAGGTAATACACAAATGGATCGATACGATTTCTTGGTTTGGTTTTTTGGTGGATTTGTCAAATTGGGTTTGAATTGGATTTTATGGATTTGTTGTGGTTGGTAGGTTTCAGAGAGGTCTGAAGCGCAAGCCTATGGCTTTGATCAAGAAGCTCCGCAAAGCGGTAATCTTTCGGAACCCATCGGCTGAAATTGTTACAGATTTTCTGTTTAGATTTGGATTTTGTTTAGATGTGGTTGGCGATGCTTTACAGATCGAGTTGTGTTTTTTTATTATTGGATTTCAGAGCGTTGTGATTTGAGTTGTCAAATTATCGCTTAAACTTTTCGATGCATAGTAGATGATGCCAATGTTGATCTTGTGCTTGTTCTCCCTTGGTCAAGCTTGTGTTCTATGGACAGTATGAATCTAGTTTATGTCGGAATTTGATTAACCTCGAGTATGTGATTTGTGTTCTGGAAAATGGGGACCTGATATTCCTTTTGTTTATTTATTTTTAAAGTGCATACTTTGTTTTGTTGTATAATAACACATGGGAATTTTGTGGATTGTCTCCCCTGTTCTGTTTTATTTCACTCACAGAAATAAGTTGGGTTATCAAAATAATGTTGGAATGTAGAAGTCTCTACGTGCCTTAGAAGGCATAATAGATACGGGAAAGAGACCGTGGCAGGCCCCAACATAAGTTGTGATTCCTGAGTCCCTGCTGTTTAAAAACCCATTGTTGTCCTGTTGCTGGGTTTAGTTTGAGCTGTATTTTTATGGAGTCGAACTCTATAATTTTTTGTGAACTTGTTTGAATGTTGCAACATATTGTTTTAGTGTCAGGATCAAGCATGTATCTCTTTCCGTCTTTGAGTTCTGTTGTCGATTGTCAAATGCTATCATGGATGGGGAAAATTTGGACCTAATGATTTTTTCTCTGTGCTTGCAACAGAAAAGGGAGGCACCACCTGGTGAGAAGCCAGAGCCAGTCCGTACTCACCTGCGTAACATGATTATAGTTCCAGAAATGATTGGAAGCATTATTGGAGTGTACAATGGTAAGACCTTCAATCAGGTTGAAATCAAGCCTGAGATGATCAGCCACTACCTTGCTGAGTTCTCAATCTCATACAAGCCTGTGAAGCACGGTAGACCTGGTATTGGTGCCACCCACTCTTCGAGGTTCATTCCTCTTAAGTGAGATAGTTTCCAGCAGTCTGGATGCCTGATCGTGTTATTTCTGTAAGACTTTGATATCGATCACATTTTTGCTCATTGCTGCTATTTGGTTTTGTTATATTTTGACCCTACCTTGATTACTCTTTAGGTGGAATTTATATTTACAGTTGTGGTGCTTTGGATGCTCAGACTGAGATTAATAGATTTAAGTGTAGTTGAATTAATGCTTGTGCTCTTGAGTTGCAACCATGTCATTTTTCTATGCTTTCTCTTCCCGAAAGAATTTGTTTAGGCAGTCCATTTTCAATATTCCTGTGTCCCCAAGAAAGTCTACCCTTTGCGGGGTTTGGGTATGTTTTTCTCTTCCTGAAAGAGTTTGTTTTGACTGACGATTGACCGTATCTTTACCCAAAACCCCTAAAGGGTAGACTCTTACATTATTGTTTTAAAGGCTAACGAAAAGAAATATATGAAGGATCAGTTTAGATGCTGGAGAGTAAGAACATGAGGTGTTAGAAAATGAGTACCATGCATTGGGTTTGTGACATTATGAAGCTGGTCATCCCTTGGTATACTTAGCTTTTGTCACAAGGCAACCAATTTTGAGAAACATCACGTTCTACAGTTTGCACATTCCTAATTCAAGGTCTTGTCGTACATCGGAAGACCAGCCGAAATAGGATTTCTAGCCCATCCGAAATAGTGTTTCTTTGTTTTGCTTTCTAGCATATAATTTAGTTTGAATAACTATCTTTTCGGTTCACGTAGCTGTCTTGGTGATTCGGTATTTCTTTGTTTAATAAAGTTTTATATTCAGTTAGTTCGTCGCGTACTCTAGGAGGTAGACGGACAAGGATTCAAACAGTATCTCTGGTGGAAATCTTGACATGCTTGGCTGAAACTTGCAAGCTTCTGGGTTTTAGGAATTGTAGGGTTTTAGTGGTGATTTTTAGGCATTTGGGATTTAGGGTTGGCTCGTTCTAGACGCCTAATAGTAAAGGGATGCCAATTACTGTAGTCTGTTTTTTACTGTTCTTTCCATACGTCGCAATTTTTATTTGCTGGATGCTTTTTTTCAAGAATACTAGGGTTTTTACGACCCAGGGTCTTTATGTTTTCTCAACCCATCGGTTTGGTTTTTATGGTTTAAACTCATCAGTAGTCTTTTATTTATTTATTTTTGGGTGAGCCACTCATCAATATGGTCGGCAAGTCAAATTTAATAAAATTCAAGGTTTTATTATGGCTGACATGACATTCACGTGGAACTCATAAAATCAATTATATAGTAACAAGTGGATAAGTGGATTAATAAAATTCAAGGTTAAAATTATTTTCATTAGTTTTCCCGAATAGAATATAGTCAAATTTAATAAAATTCAAGGTTTTATTATTATGGCTGACGACATTCACGTGGAATTCATAAAATCAATTATATAGTGACAAGTGGATCAATACAATTCAAGGTTTTAAAATTATTTTCATTAGTTTTCCCTGAATAGAATCTAGGCAAATTTAAAAGGAGTGTCAATGGAGGCACGGTATTCCTCTATCCCTTCACCTTCCTGGAAATGGAAAATGCAATTTCCTCTCGGCTTCATACAGTGTTTCTTGCACACACTCTTCTATCTCTGCGGCTCCAATCTTTCCAACAATACAATTAAAAACAAAGTATTAGAATATAATGAAAGAATGGGGAACAAACATATACTGTGTGTTCATCTAAGTATTCAACAAGATTCTTACAATTTATTAAATAAATAAAATGCAAATGAAAGTCATCTATTTTGTAAGTGAGAGTCGTGATCTAGATGGGTCTAGACGGTCTAGGCGTCCTTAATTTTCAAACGACTAGGAATTAATCGAAGTGGGGGTCAGCCCGTCTAGCATCTAGGCGGGAATTTTTAGAAGAGTAGTTCTATCATAATATGTATTTCCATGCAAGCTTCCACACGTAGTTGTTGTGCTTGGCAAAGAAAGAACCATCATGATCGTTTCAAATAAAATAAATTAGTCGGTTAGGACAATGGGATCGTTGTTTTATACTCGAGTTCAAATCATTTTCTTTGTAAATTATAGTCGTTAAGGGAAAAAAAAAAAAAAGTAGGCAGTAGGTTTATACTTGATTTTTTTTTTCTTTTTTTTTTTTAAAAGGAGACAATTGGTCACAAACCACGGTTATCCACCTCTTCTGGGGGTGAGGAAGACTCACAAGGATATTTCAGTCTCCATCTAGCCACAAGTTTGGCTTCCACATCAACAGTGGGTTTCGAACCCAAGACCTCTATTTTTTAGTTTGAAGGAGGCTTCGCAATGCAATCCGTCCTTTACTACTGGGCCACCAACTTGTGGTTTGTTAGTATTTGATATTTGGGATTATAATTTGGGTTTACTGCACAATTTGAGGTTTACCGGTCAACCTTAATTTAGGTAGAAATGGCACTGGGGCAGGTCGGGGGGATGCCAATACTATAACCACCCCAATGGTTATTATTGACCATTAATTTTATTGAAATCGCCTTTTAAATTCTTTACTTTATGCACTTTAACTCTTGCAATCACATTTTCAATTCATTTATGTTCAAGTAACTTTATTCTTACGGACACGTCTTTAATTTAATTTATTTTCTCCCAATTATATTAGTTTTAATCTTGTTTATTTTCAATTTATTTTACTTTTTCACTCGATCTTCGCCTTCACCGATTCACAGTAATTTGGTTGTTTATCTTCAAAGTAGAAAAAAATAACCTTAGGCCAAGAAAATGTTACTTGCTCTGCCGCACATCGTTTGATTAAAAGTTAAATTTAAAGTGCAAATACAAATTACATAATATATTTTTCATGTTGGCCAATCTAAACCACGTGGTGGCATGCTCGTGCATATAAATCAAAGAAGAACCAAAAGTCCATCTAGGCCGCTCGTTCCGGCAGAAACGAGGGAAAACAAATCAGATAGTGTAAGTGAAAAGTAAAAAGAAACATTTATCGTATTTTACCTCTCCTATTTATTTAATTTTGATAACAGGTGCCTAATTTATGGTATGAAAAATAGCAAGAATTTATGAACATCAAAACTATATGCATGTACGTACCTTGGACTCAATTTCCAGCTCTGCTGAAAACTCCTCGAGTGAGAAATTAGAGCTAATATTTCTGGCTTTCAAACCCAAATGTCGCAAGCACTTAAGAACCACCAACATACAATCAATTCCCGATGTAGGATTAGCCACCTTTAATTTAATCTTTGTCCATTTCACTCCCTCCTTTGCATTTTCTACCAGAAGTGTTTCAAGCTCCATGTTCTTCTTTCTCAGCTCCTCCTCATACCTCTTCAGCTGCTGAATATTCGTTGTTGCCATTTGCACAATCCAATTCTTATCATTCTGCAGCACGTAAATTGTAACACCAAAAAATTATATAACAAAATTAGTCCTCGGTCATTATCAATCGTGCAAAAAAAGAGAAGGGAATTTAACGACAATGTGCGTGATAATAACACGTTCATGAAACTCATACTAAGAAAATTAAAAACTAGAAATGAGCGTCGTAAAATGACTGTTTTGAATTGCTGATCACGGATATTAAATTTAGTTTAATTTGGTTAATTGAATACACCCACCCTGGTTCCAGCGGGCAGCATAGAATGCAAGGCTAAGTAGCAGTGCTTCTGCTTCTCCCTCCTCATGCGCTCGTTGATCATGTGGCGAAAACCCCGTTCTTTGCCGTCATCTCCAGCTTCATTTCTTGCAGTTGCAGGTTGCCAGCTTTTCCTCAAGAATTGCAGCATCCTCATGTTCATGTTCATGGATTTGGTCACACCATTAGGGAGCTGATTACTAATGTGTCTGTTTGTGTACGGCACAAAAGCACTTTGATTCTGTACTACCGGAGGACTCTCATCATACCATAAAAATTCACCTTCCAATGCTTTGAGGATGTATCGGTCCATTTCCTTCCTCTTCTTCCTCTCTCTCTCTCTCTCTCTCTCTCTCTCTCTCTCTCTGTGAACTGTGTTTGTTGTGCCGGGAATCTCAAATTTCAGTTTTGGCAGTTGGTATATAGGGCTCTTGTCGAACTGGGTTTGCTGTAATTAAAAAGCATTTAAAACGTGGTCAAATATCTCGTTTTGGTCATGGAGACTTGTCAGTCAACTATCCGCATGTATAATTGGGGCGTCAAAGTTATCGACTTCGGAGTCGTTTTGATGGGCTGAATATAAATAATTGTCTCCAAGCCCACGGCTTGTTTTCTTGAAAGAGACTCGACAAACATATACATATATCTTGAGATATCTTCACATATTTAAAAATTGCTTTAACCTTTGCACTAATCCTTATATTATTATGTTTTTTTATTTTTTATTTTTTTATCAAATGTCGTTTTATTTTTTTAAACAAAAGAAAACATGGTATTTGATGTCTTGAAATTATAATGTTTGTTTTCATCTTTGATCCATAGCCAAAGGCCCAAAAGCATTAAAATGTCAATTTTTTTTTATTTTTATTTTTTACAAAAATGACACGTGACATTTGATAAAGTGAAAATGCTTAAATGCAAAGGCTGCTAGCACTCAAAAATAAATAAATAAATAAAATTAAATGTTCGTTAATCGGCTACATATAAAAAGAAAGAAAGGTCATGTTTGATATTAAAATTGCAAGATTTAGTTGAAATTCGGTAATCTCGTATCGCTAGCAGCCACTCGGACATGTCAATAAAAGGAATGATTACTCATGTTTTGCAAGAAATGAGGACTACTTGTCAGGCACTCTACTTTCTATTTTAATAATTTAAACTGCCTATTTTTTTAGTTTAATCGAATAGATCATCGTTGCAATATGATAGCTAATTTGAAATGGTTAAGGTACCTAATTGTGCTCAAGAAAATTGACAAACATGGTACTCTAAGAAACATTAAATGCCATCACGAAAATCAAATAAGAAAATAATTTCGAATCTAATTGGTATTTGCAAGAATAATCTATTAGATGAAACTTGAAAACCAGACTGCGGCCTCCTTGGGTAGTCTCATTTTCTTGTAAAATATGAGACCATTTTCCTACCTGCTCGTATGGAATTCATCCATGCAAGTAGTTTGGTTAAGGGATTGAAATTTGAAAGTAACCTCTGAACAAAATTGGCTTGATAATTTGTTGATACAGATTCAATATCGGGGTAGACATCTACAATATCTTATTTATTCATATTTTTCTGGGCAGCTTTGGCCAATGCAACTCCATTAACAAATGCAGCTACCTTCACCAATTGAACCACCACTCCAATTCCATCTTCTGCAATCCTAGGTGTGGTGAAGTTCAATGACAATTCTGCTCCAGAAGTACTCTTCATCTTCTTCTTCACATGCTTGTATTCGCTACAGTTCAGAACCTTGAAAAACTCATCCACAACACTCACCCACCAGAACCCAGAAGCATTGAAGCCTTCGAAAAACGCCAAGTGACCGCTGTGCTTTGTGGTGGCCAAAACGACACTCACCCACCTAGATGGCGCTACTAGTGCGCCGATAAAATGTGTCAACGGTCTCAAACTTCCTCACGTCGCAGGTAGCATGGTAGTGTTGGATGCAATGCATCTTGTCGTCCCAATCTGCAAGCCGTGAGTAGGTATGCTGGTGAAACTCTGCGTACCATTGAAGGCCTACTGTTAGAGCTTTGTCATATAACTTCTGCAGCAAGGTACGTCGAATGAATCTGTCACCACGGGGAATGTCCCAGGGATTGCAAATGGCTGCAGCACCAGCTTCCGGGACACTGCTTCCGTCTTCCCCAAGATACTTCACCAAAATGTTGGCACCTAGACGTATGAAAGTATCCATATCAAGAGAAATTAAATTGGAAATTTTGATTGAGATGTACTACCAAAAAGAGTAATGTTCTCTTCCCAGACTACAGACTATAGATCTCAACTAAATAGTCAAACTAATATGACGAGAAACCATCGTGACTATTTCTGAATGCTGTTGTACCATTGATCTATGTTCAGCTGATTCCATCATTGTAGGGAGTTTTCTTCTTCATCTTGGTAATCATCGTCTAGTGAGCCCTTGGGCCTTGCATGCACATATTGTTGAGGAACTTCCAATTCTGTTTGAGAAGCCTGATTCTGGATATGATAAGGAAAATTCGTTTCCAGGTGAGGCTCATGAGTTGAGTAATTGCCTTCATCTTCACCATTATCTTCTGCGCTGTACGTTTCAAGATAAACATCTTCTTCCTTCAAAGAATAACAAAAGGATTAAGATGTCAGAACAGCTGGTTTAACTAACAAAGAGAGTAAACAGAGAAGATCAAGCAAATAATAACCTCGGAATCATCGTCATCATCAGTAGGATAAGAAGAATCTAATTTGTTGTACAATACTTCATCTCCACGCTCTTTCACAGCATCCATTTGTTCCTAACTTCCTATCAATGTGAAACACGAGTCACTTAGAACGAAAAAGGGAAAAACGAAAAAAAAAGAAAAGATATTTATAGATTTTGCGTGCCAAGTGAAATAGTTAGATATAGCAATAAGTAAAGCGTTAGGGGCATACTATTTCGGATCGAAGTGTGTCCACTTTACTCTGCACCACTGAAATATGTTTTAGAAGAGCCTGTTCAACAGAGAAAAAAATAAGTTAGGAACATTATTGTTCGAAAAATTAAACAAGTTTGGTATGTTATGATGGGGAAAGATGAAGGGGGTTAAACAGATCAGACTGCTAAAACCAAGCATTGAATACTTATTGGCAATCTTTATAAAGCTAAGGTCATATTAACTATCTGATAAAGCCAGGATGGCTGAACAATTAGCATTCAAATTTAGAGTGATACCTCCTGTCGTTGGATCTCAATAGAGCGTGCCAACGCTTTCCTTTTTGTCAAGAGATTCTTTGGCCTCAATGTAGAAGGTCGGTGATAGTCCTTTCCCTGGTACACAATTATAACAAACTTTTTGGAAACTTTGTCCACTGAAACCAAGACACCACCGCTCTCAGCTTCAAGTGCTAATGCAACTTTTTTCACCTGCTCAAAACCTTTAGCATTCACCATTATCTTGACCAATTCCCAGTGCAAATGCATATTCTCCATTGTATCATCAAACACTCCACGTCTACCTGAGTAAGTCAACTTTCCATAAGTAGATCAAAATAAAATCACAGACAAGATAAATAGGTAAATGGAGAATTGTTATCCCAAGAAGTAAGAAAGCCTTCATCCGTAAACCAAGCTTACGAAACATAAACCTCTCTTCATCAGTAATGCTGTCTGGGTCGGCTTGTAGCATAGATGGTTTCAAACACTCCTCTACCTTAGATAAGGCTTGTTCAGCTTTCATTAACTTTCTTTCAGCCTGACAGGCAAAAATTTGAAAGGTTCAACCGAAGGGAAATTCTAGCACTGAGCGGCGTGATATCAAAATAAGTATTCAAACTTTAGCCTGAAACTACAAGATGTTTCTTATGTTAGCAATCCAAAGTTTCTGGAAACTTACAAAGGCAAGCTTTCGTTCAAGCTTTCTGACAAGATTGGCGTGCCTTAATATGTCTGCTTCTTGCATCACTTTTTTCTTATGATGATTATCCATCCTCTTTCCCCACTTAGCATCTGCATCCAAAGTCTCTGCAAGTGTACCAGCTGTACCAAAGTGTTGAGCTTGTTCAACAATTGGTATAACCATAGCTGACGCTCTCAACCTTGACTACTCCTCTTCATCTTGAAGGGATTTCGCCAATCTCTCCCTTTCCAGTAACGCTTCAGTGACTTCTGGAGACTAAAAATTCTTCCCCCTATAGAAGACCAAGAAGTCCTTGTTTCGAGATAGCAGCACACCCCCAGTCAATCTCTGCAGCAAATAAATAAGATTTAATTGTAATTATGAACTCATTAGCTAACATGAACTCAGATGTTAAAATATGAATGATGAAGAATATTATTCCCAGTTATGTAAAAAATAATAGTGAAGTCATATTTTACCCTTTAATATTCCATGTGATCAAGCCATTCCTGTTATATTCAGTAATATTTTAACCTCTAGTATGAACTCAATCACACTGCTTTGCTCTGTAATCTCATCGTAAAACCATAAACTTTCTACAGAAATGCCATCCAGATTCCAAATCATCAAGATTACCAATCTAGACAAAATGTTGAACACCAAAAGAAAGGAATTTAGAAGAACAAGGAAAACTACTTTCTTTGGTGCATTTATAAAGAATTTCTCAAGGAAACAGGACATAGAATTGTAAGTTTATGCTTAAGAATTTATCTGGTTAATTCCTACAAAATAGACACTGAAAAGAACATGGACTTCACAACAGTCAGAATGATATTTATGGAAGGAAAGAACACGGCAACATAGCATTTCACTTAGTAAGCACTTTGCCAAAGAATTCTAGACTCGATTATCAAAAATGTACTGCATGGACATCACCAATGACTACTCAAACACTATAAAGCTACTACTAAAAGACTACAATTGCACTTAAAAGAAATAAGGAACTTTCAAATGAGACCTTCTCTCTCAAATGCATTACATCTATCAATGCATGTTGTCAAGAATATCGTATTCCAGTTCCCTTTTGCCTAGTAAATTTTCACATGATAGATACAGATGGCTAGACTTAATAACTAAACTTGTAAGAATATTATGTAACCACTGATTAGAAACTCAGCATACCAATTTTGAGTTTAGTGGTTGACGGCAATGAAAGTGTGGCAAGGTGCAGCTCAACAAATAATTACAACCTGATGAGACATAAATTGACCGGGTTCTATTACCTTGATGTCTTCAGCCATTCGCTCACTAGTAGTCAGCTGAACACCACGTTTCAGGCCAATCTTTGCTATCAAACTTCGTTCCCATAATTTAGCCATGGCCACTGCTAGACCCTGGAGCTGTCTGCTTCGACCTATGGACAAAATTTAAACATTACAAATCATCATCGTGTCCTTATGTGCAACACAAAAAATTGCATACCTAAAGCAAAATGTGGTGGAAGAACCCTAGCCAGCCTTCTCAAAGATGTTGCCTCCTGTAAACCAAGTGAAGATCGGACACCATACGGAAGTACTCTGAAGGGTGGTTCATAACCAGGAACTAACCCTGGAAGCATATCTGCATCTACAGGTAATGGATCATATACGGGCCAATCTTTGAATCTAGGACCTAAACTATCTAAAAGTTTGTCAACTTCATCTTCATACTTCACTTCTGGCAATTGGTCTGCGTCTTTCTTCTCCAGGGAAGTACTCTCCGGCTTTTCTTGGGGTGTATTTACATTACCAAAAGAAGCAAGCTCAACAAAGTCTCCCAAAGATTTATCAGCAACGTTCGGAAAAGATGTAGAAGAAATTTCTTTTTTCTTGTGTATGCGCTTGTTTAGTTGCACTGAAGGAACCTCATAGCTCACACCTCTGTACAAAGAAAGAGATGTACCAGACCTCCAGACCACCAAACCACCAGTTTTTCGCTGATCATAACAACAAGAAAACAAAACCAAATATATAAATTGAATGTGAACCAAGAAATTCTTAAACATGCTATTCTAAAAACTTTTATTTTTGATTTCTCCTTTTGTTTTGTTTTTATTTTATTTTTCTCTTAATGAAAGATTTCACCAGAGAAAATAAATACTGAATGGAAAGACCATGGGGAAAGGTTTAATCCAGACCATTTCAAACGCACTAAGGTACAGGCATAATTTATATATTCATGTTCAGTTTGAGATCGAAAGCGAAGGAAAGTTCTTGAGCTTCTAATTCTAGCTCAATTCTCTGTTAAACTGGTGGCAAACGTCCATTTTCTTCAGGACCTGAAATTATTGCAGAGATACAAAATACATTTATATATATAATACATTTATATATATATATATATATATTTTTTTTTTTTCTGTGTTTTATCCCTATATGTCCTGTCACTCGATATCATATCAATAATCAGCACTGCGTGATGTGTTTAATATAAAGATGAGAAAACAAAGCTGAAGCACAAAGTTGTAACGAAAGTAATAAGAAACAAACCTCCAATATCTCATGCATTCTCTTCATGTTAAGAGCAGGTGGACCTTCAACTTCCACTACGGCTTGAGTAACACCCGCACCTCCAATCTTAGTCTTGTGCTTCTTCTGAAATGTCAAATTCCTCAGCCTCCTCAACTCTGATTCCGGAAGAGTCAATTCCGCCACTGAAGTCCTACTCTTCCTCCTCACCGAACCCTCCTCTTGCTTCTCTTCCTCTGCCGGCTTTTCCCACGGAAACCTCACCTTACCATCACTTCCAAACACATTCTCTATCCCTAATGGTGATTCCGCCGAGAACCCACCTCGCGAATTTGGCAGCATTCCTTCCTCAATATTCATATTCGTTAAACCAAAAAAATATATTTAACGCATAATAATTTAATAAATATTAATTTTGTCATTAAATATTTATGTATAAAATGATTTAATTAATAGATCTTGTGGAACATAAAAATTAAAGCAAAACATTGATAATGTTGGTTGATCTTTGATATCTCGCATAAATACTATTAAATTCTCATAGATTTTGATTTATATAAGAACTTTTGAACTTTGTTACAAAATGCAACTCATACAGTGCAATTTTTGTATTCTCAAGGTAATGGATTCGGTAAATAATGAATATACATATAATTATATTATATATTATTTGGTTTGGATTCGGGTACGGATATGGATTGGAGACTCCTATAACCATATCTAAAACTATAACCGAATAGTATTCACAGTTTTTCTCCATACCCAAAATATACCCGAATTTTCATACCCAAATCCAATCCATTTGGGCGGTTATCCACGGTTATCGGATTTAACAGTTAGAATTGTCATCCCTACCGCAGGCAGAGCCCAACGGCTAAGACCATAAGAGTTAAATTATAATTGATGGTTAATGTGGCAATTTGAAATTTTATGTCAAATTTTGTATTTCTCCAATTGAATTGTCAAATGTTATTTTATTATTTAAATAGAGTTTTAAATGGTTGTAATTATTAAAAAAATGTTTAAACAAATTTTTATTGGTTGAAATGTTAGTGGAATAGGGGATCTATCATTAAAATGAATTAAAATTGATGTCAAAATTGACTCCAAATCACAAAGTCTTCAAATCTAGTCAGTAAATAACACTTCGGTTGAAGAAATTTTTGATGTCAAATATGCATAGTAGCATTTCACCTAGGATTTTGATAACTCATTTGGAGATGCTCTAAATAAGTCTAGTTTGTTTTTCTTAATCGTTAAACGGTTAGAGATTAATTTGAGTTGGGGGTAACTGCCTATACCAAAGTAGAACCTAGGGGTTCAAAAAAAAAAAAAAGTAGAACCTAGGGGTTCGAAAGTTTAAAAGCAGTGAGGTCCACATGTGCCTTTCTATTTTGAATTATATTTTGTTTAATATTTTATTGGATTTTATCTGTTTAACTATGCATTGTAGTGGATTTGCTCCGGTACATGGATTTTGATAGACTCCAAAATTTCAATGTATTTAATATAGACTTTTTAAGGAGTGAACAAGATAATGTTACAAGTGTTAAACTATCAAATTGGTCTTATCTCGATTGTAGGTAAGTTTTAGGTGGCTAGACTTTAAGTGACAAACTATCAGTTGGTTTTATCTCGGTTGTATGTAAGTTTCACGTGAATAGTCTAAGGGTCAAACTACTAACTGGTCTTATTTAGACTCCAGTAAGTTTTACGTGAATAAATTAATTGTCAAACGTTTAAATTGATCTTATCTGATATACACGTTATGTGTCATTAACCAATTTACAAAAACATTTCTAAACGACTCATTGTATCCAGAGTTATTCTAAATTTGCTCTTTAAATTCAGAGCTTGCTGTGCTTCAGTGTACTCAAACATTTTTTTCATCCCAAGTTTGACCATAATTTTTCAAAGGGCGAAATTACATTGAGGGATCAACTTTAGCCGGAAAAGAGTAAAAAGAAGGAAAGTGGAAAAACCTCAAAAATTGGGGAGCAAATTTTAAATTAACCCAAGAATAATGCAGGAGATTAAATTTTTTAAATTAAATTTACAAATGAAATGATATGCTTATTTGGTTGGGATTATATACACACACCCACGGAAACACCGAAAAGAGAACAACTGTCTGCTGCCGTGGCCTCCCCACTCATTCAAAATTTCAAAGCGTGGAAGCCTTCCATTTTGTCCTTCCCATCAACTTCTTCCCACCAGCGGATCTCGCCAGTGCTCCAGAAAGTTTTCTCGATTGGGTTTCTGTTCTCTCAAATCGTTACCGGGTTCGTTCGCTGAATCCCTCTTTGTTATCTTTTCCAAATTTCAGTTTAATCAGATTTGTTTTTTGTCTCATGCCCTTTGAATTTTACTTCTTTAATGTTCAATTCCGGTACTTTCAAGCATGTTTAAGCAGATTGTATCTGGGTTTTGATTAAATGAGTTTATTTCGTAGATAAAGATTTAATTTGCAATATTATATGATAATTCTTGTAAAATGAAAATTTGTGTTAATGGAGTCATAGAAAATGGCCTCTGTTGACTGCTATGTGAACTTAGGTGTGTAGATAAACACATATTTTTTTGTTTTTCATTCGACCGATATTCTAATCTAAATTATGGGGAAGGGATTTGAACTTGGGTGTAGAGGGAGAACGAGCAGCCAATTTCGGTAAAATACTATGGATAGATCTCATAAGCTATATGGTTTTGTTGATATTAGGGATTAATTGGACCAGAGAATTATGATTTATGCTGTCCTAGTTATAAAATTTGAAAATCTTACTTTTACTTCCATTATCCTGATATAATTGTAACTGAGATTTTTCGAACAACTGCGTGTTTGATTGAATGGGATTTAGAGAAGTAATAAGGTAATAGCTAACAAGCTGAGTAGTGTTCAACTGCTTGGTTAGCAGGGCACAAAAAGGAAGAGATGCATTACTTATGTAATTGGTTTAGAGGTGTTTTTGACGGGTCAGATTGTAGCGTACATATAGCTTGTATGATCCTGTGCGAACAAATGATTTCCTGAATGCAAGTTACTTATTTCCTCTCTCTGTCTCTTTGCCTTGTTCGAGGGATTTGAAAATTCTAATTTCTGATTGAATATAATTTCTACTCTGTTATTAGTGCTGGTGATTCTTGGACACATAATTTGTATTCGTTCTTTACAGCATTCCATCAATCAATGCCTGATAGATTAGCTCCCTGTAGTCTGACGTCTCTATGTTTAGAGATGTCTTCTGAGCCTGTTATTCAGTCTTGCTTCTCATTTTTCTCTGAGGCGTTTGTTTTCTTTTTACGCATTTCCTAAGAAGCTGCTTGATTGATTTATCAAACCTCTGTTTATAACCAAGACAGACTAGGAAGCTGTTTTTACGCATTTCCTAAGAAGCTGCTTGAAGAGATTTGAGCATGTTTTATGAAGTGGAATTGCTCAGGGAAGTGGCTGTCCTTCCTGAAAATCTAGACCAAGACAGACTTGTATCTACAAGGACCGTTGTAACACGGCTTTTGGAGGATTTGTTAAGAGAGAAGGCAGACAAGGATCTTGGATACTTTCTCGCGGTCACTGGCTTAAAGAGGATTGGGAAAGGAGGAGTTGTAGACACCTCAGGAGACGTGTTCTTCCCTGTAGTATTCAATTGTCGCATGTTCCTACCTTGCAAGGGAGAGATCATGGAAGGAGTCGTTCATCACATATACAGGCTTGGGGTTTTCTTGCGATGTGGACCTATTAATTACGTTTTTCTCTCCGCTCGGAAAATGCCAAACTTCCGCTATGTTGCTGGCGAAAGTCCAGTTTTCTTGAACGACGACCTTGCAAAGATAGAGAAGGATGTTGTAATTCGTTTCAATGTGCTGGGAGTCAGATGGATAGAGATTAGGGATGATATAAGAAAGGAGTTTGTGATGCTTGCCAGTTTAGAGGGCGATTCGCTTGGTCCCCTTACGTTACCTGGTCCTGATGGACTGGATTTGTAATTTTTCCAAATAATGAAGGTTTCTTCTGTAAATTAACTTGTGGGAAATCAATCTGGATTTCCTTTGTTGTGGAAATGAGAATATCAAAATCCTTTGTTTCATGTTATTTAAGCCACGTGAACTATTATTTACACACCGAAAAGACATCATGTACTCCTTTTGCATAAAAAACAAAAGAAGTATAATGAGCGTGTCATTGAAAAAGCTTTCAAATGCCACATTAATAAACTAGTTTATGTTCTACATGAACAATGAATTACTTATTATAAATGAATTTAGGTCAGTTAATTACAATGATAATGTTTGCTTTCGTGCATCTAAGTTTGGAATTACGTTTCTATAAATTCAGAAATAGTTGTTCGTAAACTCCAATATAAATTAACAAATAGTTGTTGAACATTTTCCACTTAAGTTTGAATTCATAAAATATAGTATAAAAAGGGGACATTTCTTTAAAAAAAATTGAGTGGTGCCAATTATCCACGTGGCCGTCAGCAATGGAAATAGGTGGGCGTGACACATAAGGCATACCCAAAACAAAAACCAAGGAAAGTGTGAAGAGTCTATTTCTCCCTCGCCAATCGCCACTCGCCAGTCACGCAGTGTGCTCGGCTCCGCTCAGCTGGAGGATCAGAGCCGTTGACTCAGTGAGTGAACTCGTTCCTAGGGCTCCACGCGGTTGACCCACTCGCCGTCTGTCTCAGCCCATCCTCCAAAAGCTTCCGCTTTCTCTTGAAGGGGTTTTCGCCTTCTAAAGGTACGTGCTTTAAAGCTTTTGCAAACCCTAATCTTTTTGTGTGTGTGTGTGTGTGTGTGTATCAATGTATATGCATGTTTGTGCTTGTATTATTTTGTTGTTTGAGTAATTGGGTTTCACATATTTGAGAAATTGGATTTTGGTTTGTAGATTTGTGAAATTTGACTTCACCGTGAGTCCTTGAGCGAGGAATTTTGTGTTTTTGGTACTGAAATGCAGAGGTTTGAAGCACATTTGAATGGATGAAACAGCTAATTTGTGGTTTCAGAACCTCTTTGCGCTAGATATTGATAGATCATATGAGGGAATGGGAAATGGGGTTTATGGTTTAGGCTTGATTTAATAGTGATTACGTTGTATTTTATTGCTTCACTTTGTTTTACGGCGGGTGGTTAGTTCTTACTAATGTGTATCAGTGCATGGGTTCCAAGCACCTAGCAGAAGGCGTGTACCTTAGTTTTCCACAACTAAACCAAGCTAGCAATGGCTGGTGGCGAAGGGATAAATTTTCCATCCTTTTCCGTCCTCGCTTTCATTTGCAATCTCCATATTTTGCTCACATTCTCACCTTAGGAAATGTGGGGTATTCATGTGCCCTCCCCTCCACTTTTTCGTAAAGAAAACAACTATATATACATAATATAGAACTGGTTTACGTTAATAAGCTTATAAGTTAATTGAGTTTAAACGACATAGAAATATACAAAATTTGAAAAACTTAGTCATTAAACTTAGCAAGTAAGGATATACTGTATGTTTGTGGGCAAAGGGGGCAAGGATTGCCCTGGATTGGAAATTTTACCAAAATCTCCAACCCTACTCCTTTCCCCATTTATTTCACCAAAGCCCCTGGTAGGGGTTTGGTTACAGGCCTGTTGCCCAAAGCTCTGAAATGAGGTAGGTTGTGCGGAAAGTTCTTGATGCATTGTTCACCCTCATGCAGAGCTCTATGGTAGTCTGATGCAGAAATGAATCTGCAGACAATTTCCCTGAAGAAAGTCTCCTTCAGAGGTCTATATGTTTGACTGTTTCCTTACACCTCTGCTCTGATCTCAAATCTAAATATACATGATGACATTCATGACATGAGATAAAGATTGACAAGTGTCTTATTTCAAGTTTTGTTTTCTTGGTAGGTCATTATTGTTAGTAATGAACGATGAATGAAAGGGGAGAGTGAGATGAGTTTCGAGGAACCAGGAGAGCATTCACTATCAGCTTCTATAACTTTACCTATTTTCTTATGTCTATTTACATTATAGAGAGAGATTCTTTTTTTGTGGTCTGTATAATAATTAATAATACAGTTGCAATAGTCATACGATGATGTGGATGGTAAGGGGGATTGAGTTTCCAAATTGATTCCTATGATTGCATAGAGAGAAGTCAAGTGATAGAGACAACTGGACATTGAGCTTTGAGGCATGTGTAGAACCAGGGGAAAGAGTTATATTAGGTAGATTAAACACTCCCCTCACAAAAAAAAAGTGGGGCCTATAGTTGAGCTGATGCAGCAGTTCTGCTCGGAGTATCTATTTTCCTCAAATGTGAGTATCTTGTTTCTTCAGAAAAGGAAAAGGGTTTGGGAAGAGAATAATGAGAATAAAATGGGAGAGAACGTGCATGAAGGACCCAGCGTGAGTTATGGGAGAAGCATAGAAAATGTGGGGAAAGAAATATTGAGCTGATTCATCTTAAAAACGGACACTTGTTATGCTTATTTCTGTAATCCTTTGTAGCCATCTGAGGAATTTTGGAATAGTTGTGCTGCTCTGCTCTTTCAGGATAGCAGGACTCACTTAGTTCATTGTTTGGTTGCTCTTTACATGTTTTCTTTAGCTTTCTAGATTTTTTACAGTTGATGGTTTGGATACTCATGCATGTATATGTACTCGAGCCTTCTCTTAATTAAAGCTAGAAAGAATGATATGGAAACTTCATTCTCGATTTTAAATAGTAATGAATCCTTGAGAGATATTTTGGTGACATGGAATGGTTTAGAAACTGGTCTCCTGCCTAATTATTTGTTCAAATTGCAGTTTACTTCTAGCAAGATATTACTTGCAGTTGCTATGCCTTTTGTGAACAATCTTCTTTGAGCTCATTATTTTTTTACACACTGTGTGTTAATGGTTAACTTACACAGGGCAAGGACAGTGTGTGAGAAGAATTTTGGGATAAGAACTAATGTCGAATTTGGTTGCTGTTTCATTCTGTGGTTTATGATAGGTAGGAAAAAGCAGCCATGTTTCTGAAAGTACAATTGCCCTGGAACGTTGTAATCCCTGCTGAGAGCTTGGATATGAAAGGGTTGATGCTCCAAAAGTCAATTGTTATCCGCTTGCTGGAGGACTTTGCATCAAGAAAGGCAACCAAAGATCTGGGCTACTATCTCGCTCTCACAACTCTGGAGAGTGTTGGAGAGGGTAAAGTGAGGCAGCAGACTGGGGATGTTCTGTTTCCAGTTGTTTTTAGCGCGGTTACCTTCAAGCTTTTCAGAGGAGAGATTGCTGAGGGGGTTGTCCACAAGGTTCTGAAGCATGGAGTTTTCCTGAGTTGCGGCCCGGTTGAAAACATGTATCTCTCAAAGATGAAGATGCCGGATTATAATTATGTGCCGGGGGAGAATCCTGTATTCATGAACAGCAAGATGTCAAAAATTGAGAAGGGCACCACCGTACGCTTCATTGTTATCGGAACTAAGTGGCTTGAGGCACAAAGGGAATTTCAGGCTTTGGTTGGCTTGCATGCAGATTATCTCGGACCGGTTTCTTAGATTGGTTCCCCTTTTTTGTAAGCAAATTAGGAAAGTGCTGTTCTTTTCTTATCATGACTTGGAAATGTACAACTTTAGCAATGCTGGTGATTGTTGTTGACCTTGTTACTGTAACTTTGGTATGTTAATATCGTTTTGAGTAACTTGTGATCTCTTTTGTGTTAATTTTCTAGTCTTTGTTTTGCTGGATGCACTTTATAGATTAGGTTTTGCTCGCGCCTAATGTTTTGTTTGTGTTTTGTTACCTTTTGAGACTGTTTTTAGCTGTTGTGCAATTCAAATCCCTTTCTTATAGCTCTTATTGAGAGAATAGGTTTATTTTTCGTGGTACTAATCAAAATCAAAATTACCCGACTGGTTCCCATGAGTCTTTTTAACTTTCAGATGTCTCATATGAATGCAGTTGATGAGTGCTGAACACAACCTGTTAAAGTAGTTTGATTTGATGTGTTTGATTTATGACAGTTTAATTGTTAAGTCAGTCTCACTTGAAGGTGAAATGTACATTTGCAACAACATAAATTTGCTTGGCTTATTGAAGAATTGCCGTGATACACCATTTGAAAGGCCAGACAAGCAAGCGAGCTCTTTGCATCGAGTTGGGAATCAACAATGGTGAGCTTAACAAGACACACACTATAGACTGCCCTGGTAAATGGCAAACTAGACAAGTTGTGTAAATCCCACTTCAAAATAGACGCAACTTTATTTTGAACAATTTTTTTTTGGATATAGGTGTTGTTTCTTTAAATATAGTCTCGTTACCAACTACTGCCCAATGTTCAAAACGCTACAATTTTTGAAGAACATCCGTAAAATAAGAGCAGTTATATTTTGAACAACTCTTTATATGTATCGAGTTGTTAACAACTACTATATATTTTATGTAAATACTTTGTACTTTGTTCTATTTAAATATTTTCTAAATATCTATGCACAATGTTTTCAACACATTTATTCCTTTACTCTTAACACTTAAATACAATACTTATAATCCATTTGACATTCCCATAGCAAAGCGTGCAGATCTCTAAATTAAAGTCATTGAACCATCTTATTGGTGTGGAAATAAAACCATCGTCCCACTCCATTTTTTGCAACATTTCATTTGCCTTTAATCCGCCCTTCTCCAAAGTTTAAACTTTCCGAAAGTGGCCTTCAAATTTTCCTCGTGCCTCTTATGAAGAGGCCAGGCCTTCATTCCTTGCTCTCGAATTAGAGGGAGAGCATCTAGATTTTTCACAGTACCTTGTTTGTTCATCACCAACTCCACAGGCTTACCCTTGAAATTCCACCTGTTCTCGATGAATTTGTTGCCAGCCGTTAAGGTCAACGAACACTGCACTATGTACCACGGCAACTTCCTTCTCAAGATCTCGAACTTGCTTCGCAGTTTATCAGTCCACTGCTTCACAACGGGGATCCACACAATATTAGATTTGTCATATGCTTTTATTCCCTCATTAACGATCTTGAGAGCTTCCATCGGAACAACAACAACAGCAACAAATAGTTGTAGCTCAGCACTTCCATCGGAACCTGTTTAATTTGTAGGGTGAGTGTGTGATAAAAAAGTACTACAATTGGCAAAACCATTTGAAAAGAAATTTCAGAGACGGAAATAAAACACGAGGACTAGCTAGTAATATAGTTATTAGTTATTCAAAAATGATCTAGTAGCACTGCATATGCACTGCCTCTAATTATTATACAAATACAAATAGCATGCAAGAATTAATTAACAAATGATCAAGAGGAGCAATGTGGTTAGAAAGAAAGCAAACCGGATTGTTAGTCGAACCATCAATAAGTACGGTCTGCGTATTATCCTCTTGAAAAATTAACTTTATTAAAAACTCCATAGGCTCAGGCATGGTCATAGGACCTGAGCCGTAACCTCCTACGCAGAAAAACGAATGGACAGTCACAATCTGAGACAAAAGGTTAATTTCTGTAGATTTGGTCGATTTTAGAAGAAAACTGGGATAGATCGAGTGGCTTCTCCCTGAAATCGAGCAAATCAATTGGTCTCAAATGAACGATTTTAAGATCTAATTTACAATAATTTTAGGTGTGAGAAATGAAGTTTAAGTTTTCTCGTTTGAGTTTTAGTACAATGCCTGTACAATATAATGTTATTTAGATATACAATTTATAATTGTATATATGCGAGACATATATGGTCAGTTTTGTGTCTACATATATAGCAATGTTAGTGCATTACTTCGATCGTTATAATACTGGCATGTAGAAGAAAACTTACTCCTCACTAGCAAGACGGGCGACTTGATTCTCGCAAGCTACAACAGTTATGATCGACCAAAAGACACTTACAGCGATATTATCCACTGTTCATGCTTGGTACATCCTATGGACAATTATTACGAAGGGAATTCTTCCGTGGCGCAAAGATGAACTTTACCGCATTTAATGTGCCCGTCATCGAGCTGTCTAGCTGAACAATTGCTTCGTTTTTTCAGGTTTGTAGGGTTCGATTAGGGTCGGGTACTTCTTTAAGGGTTGCCACTGACTTGCCAAGTTGGTAAGATTCTTCATATTCCAAAGCAAAATCCGCTAGCACCAATAATGCCTTCAACCCCCACGAATACTTTGATAGATTTCCAAGTGTTTCTAACGTTCTTTATTCGACGGCAATTTCATCACTTGATCCCTCGTATGAAATCTAAAGAGTAAACATCGTCAATTAGCTTTGCCACTGTTTATAATACTTGTTTAATTCATTTTCATTTAGGATAATTAGGGATCCATTGGCATGTGCTATTCACACACCTCTTTTTACTTCTCATATACCTCTTGTTAATTTCTATCTATTGATCTTCTTCAATTTATCCGATCTGACGATAAAAAATTAAAAGGGTGTGTGAGAAGTAAAAAGGGATGTATGATTATCACACCCCTTGAGATCTACCATGAAGATGTAAAGAGTAAATCATAAACATATTAATTTCTTGAGATAAGAAAAATCATCCTCTACACTTATGAAACAAAATATCGTTAGACAATTATGATGATCTTGAAGATAAAAAGCTTACGATATGTATATGATTCTGACTTGAAAAAACAAATATATATGTTATGCAATCAATGACAATTAAAGAACTAGAGAAATAACATAAATTGTAATGCAGTTTAATGACCTCGCGACGCTTTGCCGAATTGGAGATAGAGGACTTAATATCACTTGGCTGTAGGCCCTGAACAAGTCATTCACAATTAATCATTATAAAAAGAAAACAGAAATTCTCGAGTGTATATCAATGTGTAACATATTGCTAAATTTAACCACTAAAGAGAGTTGCGCTCAAGGATACAAGAGAATTTAACGGATGGATTTGAATCACTACATAATCCTATTGTTAAGGTTTATTCTCACAAACAAGTTCGATAAGTTAATAAATTGAGAATAATAATTATCTTAGCTAGTAGCTAGCGTCATACCAGCAAAATATCAGAAATAACCTCGTTTGACCCACGATGATGACTTCAGTGGTGGACAAAAGAGAAGAAACGTCAGAGCTGGTATGTTCCTGAGGATGATCGGGAACATGAGTTGCAGAAGTGAGGTCCAAGATTTCGCTGTCAGATCTGCTAAACAGGCTCCTCGCTGTACCCTTACCGGCGGCTACGTTTCGCCGAGCAGTCCCAGCAATTACTGAGACATCATCCTTTCGTGGGATGCTTTCCATGATGCAATTACTGAGACAACATCCTTTCGTTACTTTCCATGATGATAATGTGGCTGACGAGAAAACTCTTGGGGATGAGAATGAAAGACTTATTTTCATGTTAGACATTACTCCTAAATATCCTATATATAGTGCTTCTTAACCCTAGAAGCCTTGTAGGGTGAGAAAAGTACTATTAAGAAAATATAAAAAAATGTTGTCAAAACTTAAAACCCTAATGAAACACTAGAAACGATGAACTTTGGCCAAAAAAAGCCATATAACACAGCGAAGTAGTGAGTTTAATCTCGTCGTCATATTTCAGAAATGACGGGTCATGGACCCAAATTGAACACCAAAGCCCAAGTCTGCAAAGCTTTGTTCTCGCTGCCCAATTTACACCTTTCAACATGATCTTCAATTTATTCCTCAATTTGATCTACATTATTGGTGAACCAAACCAACCTTTCAATCTATGAAATTCTTTTTCCTTCATCAGCGAGAAGGGAGACTCAGATTTGAAACTTCTTCCGACATAAGGAAAAGAAATATAACTAAACTAACTACTATTTGTTCTTGTTAATTAATGCCATGATATTTTGATCTGTTTCTCAATTATTCAATAAAAAAAGAGGCTAAGACAAACTCAAAAAGTGATTACATACGAACCTGTTTATTGTTTGTTAGGAAAATAATGTAGTCGCATTCAAAATAGGTCGCTAAGGCTTTTATACCGGTTGGCATATAATAAGAAAAGAATAGTGTTATTTACACACTCATTTTTACTTCCAAAAAATCCTTGTTAACTTTTTGAGCATTGATTCTCTTAAGTTCATTCGATTCGACATCTAAAAATTAAGAAGAATGTGTGTAGAAAGTAAAAATAGATGTGCATTGCAGTACCCTGTTGGAATCGCACAAAAACGACGCAAGGGCATTGTACAAATACACCAGAAGTGATATGAAGGCCATCACTTAATTTGCTTGAAACATTTATGCATGGTTTATACTTAGTCAACATGTTCACGTGAAGCAGATTAAAGATATGGTTGCCTATGTTGCACATAAAGAATGACTTGTATGACATGATTACACTGCTATATATATATAATGTTCTTTGCCAATTATATAAAAACAGTGTTAGTTTCTCTTTATGTGAGACCTGGAACGCCATTGTAAGGATATAATTGTACTATACAAATTGCTCTCGTTGCACATGACATGCACCGACAGCCACTAACAAAAGATGTGTTGAGCTGAGGGGTATGCCCATGGAATAAGAGCGAAATGCGAAATATTAGCTTGGTTTGTAATAAATAATGGTCCCAAATTCCGAATAATTGAGTGAAGTTATGAATTCGTACCAGCATTTTGGACTTTGCAACTTTCACAAGTTAAAAACAAAAAACCTAACATTATTTTCAGTTGAATGGAAGATGAAAGCTGGTATTGGCATGGGAGCCACACCTCAAAATACAAGTTATACAACTTAATAACAAGAGTCGATCAACGGTAGATATGGAATTTACGTTTAGGATAGTATTGGTTGGCAAGGTGATAAGCTCATATTTATATATATTTTATATCAAATTCACTTGTCTTTTCTTAGTTAGTTCCTTATATTTTTGAGTTATTTACTTTGTTTTTGTGTTTTGTAGGATTTTTCAAGCAAAGAAAAGAAAAATAGCACAAGTGGGATTTTAAGTAACAAATTCGTCAAAACTGCCAGTGCAGATCAGCTGACTTTGGAAGCAAGTTTCGGACATCTCAGAATGAATTAGATAATGAGCCTTATATTCTTGGAAAGCTACGGATGTCTATTTTCTAGAGCATTTCACGGATTGTTAATATCATTTTTCTAGAAGAAGTTATGGCCGTTTTAACACTGAAAGGTTCCCAAGAGGCTGAGCAGTTTGTAACTGACAAAAAAACATTGAAAGCAATAAATCCAGTAAAACTAGCAGCCAAAACTGATGCAGCCAAAAACAAGCCAGCTGACACCTATTCAAATGTCAGAGTAAATGGAAAATTAAGTGGGAGTAATGGGCATAAAGGCTGCCCAAAGAGTTACAATTATTTTAGCATTTCCTCCCACTTATTGTCATCACTAAATGGCTGTTAGTGGGGTGAGTTATGGAGAAAAAACTGTGGCAGCAGAAAAGAAGAAAAGGGCTGCAGGTTGCAGCGGAAAAAAAGTGAAAAAAAAGATAGAAAAAAAGGAAGGAAAGCAAGGAAAAAAAGGCAAGGCTACTGCGTTGGGGAAAGAAGGAAAGGAAGGAGGAAATCTTGGCATTCTCTTCTTTCGGTTTTATCTTCTCAAACTCATGTCTTTCTTTTGGTTTAATTTGAGAATTATGTGTAACTAATTTTTAGTAGTTAGGGGCTGTTTTGAAGCGCCGAATATGATTGCAAGTTTGTTATGACATTTCGTTTGAATTACTTTTATGAATGGATGAAAATTGGTTCACTACTTGTCTCATTGATGAATTCTTTATGTGTTTTGTACGGATGCATACTTAGTAAGCATATCTAGGATTCTAATGCTATGATTATGTGTGTGCTTGCCCTTGTTGAATGAGGACCTACATATGTTCTAGAGTAGTACTTGTTAATTGCGGTTAACATGTGAACCAATTTCTAGGATAAGTAAGACAACGCTAGTACTTACGACGCCTTGTGATGACTCAAACTCTTTTCGTTCTTAATGATTTCTACTTGTTAAATCTATGAAAACGCCATTCTAGGTTGCATACTAGGTACTAAGTTAAGTTGAAAACGCCTTTCTCTTAACATACTACATAAGAAAGAGTAATAGGTTGAGTTCTAACATTGAGCCAAATTGAGCATCTTCATCCGGAAATAAAAGGAATTTGAATGAAACATAACATTTTTGCATGATTATTTGGTGGTGGATAGCAATCCCCTAACTCGTTTTTCTTAATTTGTGAACGACTTAAAATCTGTTTCTGTCCTGTTTTTGTTCGATTTCATTTAAATAGAAAATCAACTCCAAAAATCTCAAAAATTTGTGTGAGTGTAGCTCTGTGTGTCTAGTATTTGCATATAAAGACTTTAGATAAGTGTAAGTCGGTCTAATAATTATTTTTCAGTGGCTGGCCAGTAGGGACAATAGCCCAGTTTTTGTGACATTTTAAGTAATTAGATAAAACAATCTTCTGCGGGAAAAACCTTTATTTTCATATGCTACAATTGACAAATCATAGTGTTAATAAGGAAAATCAATAGGACATTTGTGTGCTACTTTGTGGTGTGCTTTTAAGCCTATCACAAGGATAGTTAAGGAAATAAATTTAAAGCTGAGTCGTGAGTCGTGTCTCCTGAGTCATGACTCGTTATCGCTAGGTCTTCCTAGTCAACGAGTACTATATAATAATGTCAATATTTGTGCAAGGCAGTAGAAGAAACTCAAAAGCGCAGACAATCTTTACCCAGAAAGATTATAGTAGTTCAGCACATTCCCAGCTAGCTCGAGGTTGCTATGTGATCTGCTGCCTAGTTTGCGTTTCTGTGGACCCAATCGAACTTGTAAGTCTATGACAATGAAACTCAAGGATTTTCTGTAGCTTATTATGATCAGTTTCTAAATGTTGATTATTTTTCAGTCTTAATCAGTTTCCAAATGTTGATTATTTACTTAGGTTTATTTATTCAATTAGGCTTGTACCTTAATTCTTTATTAGTATATGCCCATACACAAAGTGTGAGTGAAATTTTTTGCTTTTATTTTTAAAATTGAAGGAGAGAGGAAGAGAGTGAGAGAGAGCGTGGGAGTAAGGAGAGAGGGAGATACGTTTTTTTATTTATTTATTTTTTTATAAAGTAGAAATGATAAAATCACCTATAGATGATGTTTAAACAAAAAACAGCAAAATTTTGTTTTGTAAAATTACATTACTATTTTTAATATGTAGTTTAGATAAAGACCCGTACAAAGGAGAAGAATAAAATATTTGTGGTGTGTAAAGTTGTGTAATATTTTTTCTGTAACTTGGTATTAGAGCAAAGTTCAATCCTTGGTCAAACCCTGCTATGCCCACCCACGGACCGAACAATTATTGTGTATTTGGTAGTTAGTATGCTTTGGGAGATTTTTTATTATTTGTTACAACTTCTATTTAATAGGCAGTTTTTCTTTTTAATTTGTATAAAGAGCTGATAATCTGTCATCATTAAGGGCTAGTTTGGTATTGTTATGCTTAAAAAAAAAAACGTTTTCTGATGTGTTATGAAATAAACAACTGCATAATGAAGTAGTAAAGTGTTTTGAAAACTCTAGTTGTAAAAGTGCTTTTAGCAAAGAAAAAAAAAAAGGGGTGTTTGAATGTTTGATAAACTTTTATGTAGAATTGATGCGAAAATATAAAATGACCAAAATGGACATGTGGTGATGTGATATTATCACATTTATCTTTATTTTTTTTTTCATAACTTTTTTCTTCGTTGCCGATTTTTCTTTGGATAATACTTGTGTATTCATTGGGGAGTACCCAATTTACTCACTTTCTTAAGTGGCCTAACAAAATCATGACATGGGTCATATAAAATTTTACTCAAGTCTATACTGTTCTACCATCCAAACATACAATCCTCCCCTTAAACTTATAGCCAAACATATCTTTTTCCCTTTAAATGTATAAACATCATCTCCTTCCTCCCTAATTTGGTGCTGTCATGGCAAATACACCATGGCTGCTGTCAGTCCACCCCCCATCCCCCCTTTCCAGCCTATTACCTCCCTTGCTTCATCTTCAATCCCTCTCTTGTCTGGTGTGCCCACCCCAAATCCCTGTCTTCTCTGTCGATGTGGCATTTGTGTGGGGCCCGCAACCTAATCGTGTGATGCCACGTGGAATAAATGAAAAAAAAAAAAATTTTCTTAAAAATAATTTCTAGTTTAAAAAGGGATTGGTGGGGAATGAGAAAACCTGGGGTGGGTACGGCAGGACAACCGGAGAGGGAAAGTGATGGAGAGTAAAAGCAAGGGTTGGAGAGATCTGATTGAATACCAATGGAGCCTGAGTGGCCTGATCAAGCTTGGTGGAGCTAAGAGGAGTACAATATGGCTTAGAACCTTCCATATTAGTCTTCTTAAGAAGATCAAGTAGATACTTTGTTTGATGAAGAAAGATACCCTCAGATGTTATTTGAACTTTTAATCCTAAGAAATAAGGCAGAGGCCCCAGATCCATGACTGAAAAAATGGCACTCAGTTTTTGAATGAATAACTGACAAAGACAAGCATTAGGGCATGTAACAAGTTTGTCATGTAAACACACTAACACAATTACCAAGGTTGGTCATTTGAACAAATAAGGATGCATCTGAGGAAGATTGAACAAACCCAAATGTGAGAAGAGCTTGGAATAGCTTGTCAAACCAAGCTCTTGGTGCTTGTTTGAGGCCATATAGAGATTTCCTTAGCTTACAAACATGATGTGGCATTGCAGGATCAATAAAGCCTATAGGTTGTTCTATATACATATCTTTTTTCAAATCACCATGTAGAAATGCATTGCTTATATCTAATTGGTTTAAAAACCAATTAAATTGGACTATAAAAGATAGAAAAACTCTTATAGTTATTGGTTTAGCTACAAGACTGAATGCATCTTGATAGCCAATGCATGCTTGTTGATGAAATCCTTTTGCCACAAGTTTGGCTTTGTACCTGTCTAGTGCCATCAGGTTTCATTTTGATTTGGAACACCCACTTGCAACCAACAACATTATGAGAAGTGGAAGCAAGGACTAAAGACCAATTACCAGTGGTTTGCAATGCATTGGATTTTTCTTGCATTGCAGATCTCCAATGAGCTTGTTTGGATGCTTGCAAGTATGTATTGGGAACATACTCAAGATCAGTGGGAAGAAAATGTTTGGTTACTGAATATGCCCTAGGCTTGTATATTCTAGTTTTTAATCTTGTTACCATGGGATGCGTATTAACAGAAGTGACAATTTGAGTAGGAGCATGAAAACTAGTTGCTGTATTATCATGAGGATCACCTGCAATACTATTGTGAACATAACCAGGTACAAGGGTAAGATGTGAACCAATTGTAGAACTAAGACGAGAACCAGTTGTAGAGCTAACATTGATAAGACTTGAAGATACTAGATCATTGAAATGTCTTGAATTCTCATTTGACTTAGACAATGAATACTGCAAATCAATGAATGTTGGACTAACGGGAAGACTTTGAGAAGATATATGTGTACATGTATGATATAGATATGTGGCTTCATCAAATATAACATGTCTAGATATATAAATCATTCTAATATCTGGGGTTAAGACATTTGTAACCCTTGTGTTGTAGACTGTAGCCAAGAAAAACACATCTTGCACTTTTAACATCCAACTTGGATTGAAAATAAGGCTTGAACCAGGGAAATAGTTGTAACCAAAGACTTTAAGTCTTGAGTAATTAGGAGGCTTGTGAAAAAGTAATTCTTATAAAGATTTTGTTATCCTAAAAATAGGTAGCCTATTGATTAGATATATGAGGAACTTTAGAAGCAACAAGTAGCGTGTTCTTGCAGTTTCAACAAGATGTTTGTGCTTTCTATCGTCACATTCATTTTGTTTAGGAATATGTGGACAACTCAACTAATGGATAATGCCTTGATTACTGGGAAATGATTTAAAAACATTGGAAGTGAATTTACCCTCTAAATCTGAACACAAAGTCTTGATTTTATTGCCAAGGGAATATTACATATGACTTGAATACAACAAGGGTAGTAAAGACTTCAGATTCAGCCTTTAAAGGGAAGAACCATCTATACTTGTTGTAATTATCAATTATTAACATATAATACTTGAAACCACTAGGGAAATACTAAAGGCAGAACCCCATAAATTACAGTGAAACAACTCTAAATAGGGGCTTAATACAAAACTAGCAACACTAAAAGGAAGTTTGTGATTCTTAGCAAGAGCACAATCAGAACAAAAGAAATCAACATTATACTTTCCTTGTAATGCTACTTTATTGCTAGATAATATCCTTCTAAAGATTTATGAAGATGGATGACCCAACCTTTTGTGCCAAACTTTTACAGGAGCTTTAACACTTATTAGAGCAAAAGGAAATGTAGGATGTTGACAGGATGCTTAAATAGGATAGAAGCCATCTTTAACCGGACCTCGCAAAAACATCTTACCCGATCCTTGATAGTCGATCCATCAGGGTCAAGAGTTAATGCATAGTTATTTTTTTTGGGAAATTGATAAGTAGACAATCATTTGTGTTTCATGTGAGGGACATGTAAGACATTACTCAGTTTAAAAGAACCTTGAGGAGTATTCAAAGATGAATTAACAACATGAGAGATGAACAAACCTTTACCATCGCCAATGTATAGTTTGTCTTCACCAGAATAGGGAGATGATACTAAGATATTGGCAATGTCATTTAGTGAGATGCGGCACATAATCGATCAGTCATGATAGATTAGGTTTGGAGGAGTAGTGAGCACATAATGCAGTCAATTTTGCAGGTGGCACTCTTCCAATTATCTCAGGGTTCATTCGATTAAAACAACCGATTGCTTCATTACTGGTGGAGCCACAAATTTGATAAGGAACTTTGGAGCTAGTGTGAGCAGATAAATTCTGGTAATTGCAGTGGGAGCCTTAATAATTTCCTTGATTATATTTCCCTCGATTATTGCCTTGATAGTTGCCACTATTATTGTTGTAATTACGATTCCCTCTGTTGGTGTTGTAATTACTATTATATTGCGATCGCGATCAGAATTGTACCTGAAGGAATTTTGCAAAGGCTGATTGTGAACAACAGAGGCCTGTGCAGGAGTAGGGAGAAGCTTTGCCTGAGATTGCACAGAGAAGGCTTGAAAAGGCTCTGTAACAGTTGATGAAATTGTTTGCTTTCTTAGTGCCATAGAAATCTCCTTGGTAAGCAACATGCCATATAGTTTATCAATAAGTAGATGAAAGTCAAAGCATAATCGAGTCAATGAAAGACTCAAATTCATCAGGCAATTCGTGTAGAGTAGCTGCAATTAGGTCACGATTAGAGACAACATATCCAGCAGCTGTGAGAGAATAAAAATTTCTTTGATTTGTTGCAGATATTACGAGATCGATTGAGATCATTTTTGAACCGATTGAAGACGAGATCGAAGTTGATGAATATGAGCATCCGATACACCACTAAATTGTTGCTCAAGCTTTAGCCATAAGTCACGAGATAAAGAAACACTAACAGTGAAAGGAATGATATCCTTAGATAGTGTGGAATTCAACCAAATTAGTAAGTTTTGATCTTTCTCATAACAAGATTTGAATGCAGGATTGAGGGAGCTATCTAGCAAAAGTGGCAACAAACATGGCTCAGTGCTGTTAATGATGCTGATGAGCATTTAGCGATAAAAATTTGAGGCAAACAAAGCACCCCATGGAAGATAGTTTGATCATTTGAGCTTGATCGGAACATACTACCAATATTCTGAATTTCGTGAGTGATATTTCAATGCCTTATGCCTATTTACACTAATGAAAGTATCTCCACCGTTTGGTGGAGGCAATGACAATTAGAGAGCAAGGGCAATGAAATTGTTCTTACTATTCACTCATTTGTGCAAGTCCACCCATTTGGAAGGAGGAAGAGTAAGGGCAATGGCGATTGCTATTTATTTTTAATGTTTGCTTTGCCTTATCCTCACATGTTATTATTGCCGTTGATTTTTAGGTAATTTAAAATGTTTAATTTGCAAGTGTGTTGAACTTTGTAAGATTTTTAAAGTGTGAACTTTGTAAGTTTTTTGAAATTTTTAAATAAATTTTTTTGGTAATTTATATATATATATATATATATATATATATATATATATATATATATATATATATATATATATATATATTTAGAGTTAGATTAATCCTAACCGTTGAATTGGTCAACTTTTTAGAATCCAACAATCCTGATGTTTCTTTACTTAGACGCAAAATGGAGCCATTTTGCTTTGGTTTTTCACGTGAGGTGGTCCTTCCCCCATATTTGATGCTTCTCCACTTGGGTGCAAACGCTTGCAAGAATTGGCAGGGCAGCTGCCAAAGCACATGCCTTCTTTGCAATTGTCGTCCATTTTTCCCATTGCTGAAGTTGATTTTCTAGGCCAAGGGCAGTTCAACCCAATTGCCCTTGCAATTAGGTGACTGTTGAAGACACTATAAGAGAGAAACTTGCTCTTCAAGTAATACAAGTTGTACAAGGAAATATCTTTTAGATTTCATATGATTTCCTATACATAATCTATTAGAATTAACATTATTATATTACTAATTGAATTAGAACTGCAATATTTCCCGTTGTGTGTAAATACTCAAGTAATCAACCCATCTAATCTTAAGAGCATATGTAGAAGCGGTTGATGAAGTCATCTCGTCTAGTCGACACAAGTAACAAACGCAAGTCTCAAATGGGGATTGCATATAGACGTAAGTCTCACCAAAGTCTTGCTATAGTAAAACCCAAGGTGGGACAAAATCCATGGTCTAAGGAGAAAAGTGAGTTTATGCATCATGTCGATACTTAATATCTTTAGGACGTAAGTAGTAAAAAAATGCACACAAAGGTATAACCATCCTGATATGTGTGCCTCATCAAAACCTCGTCAGGTTAGCAAAAACTTAGTGGAAAAAATACTCTCTATCTAAGAAAAAAAAAAGAACATTAAAGTCAAGCGAGTATACTTTAGGATACTTCTCTTGAGTTCAACAAAACTCTCCTTGCGAACTACATGTGTTGCAAAAAGATAGTTACGCATACCAATTCCTCGGATAAGTTTCTGGAAGATTGACGTCAATTTTGACTTCACGAAGAGGACTGCAAGGATGTCATGGGATCAGATCTGCTTGATTTCAATCTTCTGATACTTTGCAAATGTGAAAAGGGTGAAATGTGTTTTGTATTAACTTCGTTGAAGTATCTTGTCTTGGTATAGTTCATACATGTGATATTGTTTTCATAGATCGTCGTTAAAACTCAACGATAGATGAAAAACCACAGGTACTTTGAATATGCTTAATAAGAGCTCTTAACCATATCTCTCACGTGTGGCGTAGTGAGGTGTAGTGAGCTTGGAACGATTCGAAGATTTTGCAACTAATGTCTATTTTGAGGACTTCCAAAATATTTTTGTATCCTTAACACTAAAGATATAAGTATTTGGGAACGAACAGTTTAAAGTTTGTCAAATACCCACTTCCCAGTATCACTAAAGTTCGAGGTCTTCGGCCTAGAACTCCTTAGCCGAATTTTGACCTTGAAGAAGTGAAATCAAACCCTAAAAGGTAACTAAAGGATAATGAAAAGCCTTAAATATTCCATCCATCAAGCACATTTATGAAGCATGAGCGCACGATCTGAATTCTCCTGCACGTCCTGCCATGTGGTAATCCTTTAGTTAACCTAGTAGCCCTTAATAATGACCCTTGAAAACGTGCGCCAGTCAAAACATCTCCTCTGCATTAAATCCGTCGCAACACGTAATCGTGCGTCCTCAGACTGCGAAAACCTCAATCATTTTACCTGGATTCTCTAAATATCCATGATGATTAGCGATTTTCCTGGTCGATTCTGCCCCAAAGTTGGAAAATCAAACGCTTAACCTTCCTTCCAGGATTGCCTACAAATACCTAAATCATTTCCATTCGCACTTTACGCTTTCAAAAATCTTAAAATCCTCTCGCCATTTTGCCTTCAAAATCCTAGAAAACCTAGAAACTCTCATCCCAGAAATCCTTCCCAAAAACTCGAGTCTTCATCAATGGCTCCCTTCATCTCTAAGCTCTCTAACGAATGAAATAAATGCAAGGACTTCATCGACCGGAGCGTCATCAAGACACTGCGCTTCGAAAATGATTTGAGCGCCACTCATCAAATCTTAGGGCCACTCTTCAAGGACGTAATGCCATTGTCCATCACCGCTTTCTTCAAGGCTCATTGCCTGGCCCCCTTCTTGCTAGGATTTGAGTGGTCGAAATGGGCCTTGACAAAGCCCTAAGGAGCTTGGCCTTCGATCAACACAACCTGAGGGGCCTGGGTCGAACATATGGAAAAATTCTTCAGCCATGAATAGAAAACTCTTGGCATCTATGATGCCATTAGACTCTCAACCATGGAAATTACCATGGATAGAGAACTCCTCATGGTAGCCCTGAGCTTTTGGTGTTCGGCCACCAACCTTATGATTCTTCCTTTCGGCCTTACCATTTTTGACGTCTCAGCTATCCTTGGGACTTCTCTTTCGGGCCTCCCAGTTGATGCTGCCCTTTTTGGGTGATTGTCCAACCTCGACCTCAAGGCACTATTCGACGAACGGGCCGTTGAATCGCTGAGTAAAAAAGGTCAAGAGCCTTCAAAAGAAGAAGTTCAGAAGTTGCACAAAAACATTTTCAACTACAACACCCTCATCCTCCATTTTGCTACCCGAGAGGAAGCGAGCTTATGGAAGGAAGAGCACGAAGCCTTCCTATTTTATCGGTACAACAAGTTTATTTGTTGTACCAAGTCGAATAAATGCTTGGTTGAGAACATACCGGTGGCTGAAGCCTTGGTTAATGGTCACACCCTGGCCCTTAGTTCAATCGTCCTTGCCAATCTCCTGCGCTGCCTGGCCAAAACGATCATCAACACAATCGATCCACACCAGAATGGACATCTCTGGGTTTTCCAACTCTGGTTGCAGGTTTATTTCGCCACTCTTTGGCCAGAGATCCCCAACTTCCAACCCACTGAAGCACTCGACCTTCAGTTGGCTTCTCGACCAGTGCCTCCTCACTAGGCCGAAGAAGTCTTCAAATACTTCTTCGGCCTAAACGTCCTTTCTGACGATGGATTTAAAGACTTCTTCGGCCTAGACGTCCTTTCTGACGATGAATTTTTAATTTGTCATCGTCAAGAGTACCCTTCCTCAATCGGGCTTCCAACATTAGCCTGGAACGAAGCTGAAGATGTTGATCTTCGTCAAAATTGGGGGTCGTTCGTGTTAACACGCGACCTTCACCCGGTGCCTCTACTTACTTTCCGCTCCCTCCTAAGTCGATGATGCCTCTTTGGTTCTTCGGAGAGGGAATGTCGAGATACCGAGAAAGAATTTTAGGAGAAGGGCCAAAAATTTCGCCTTCGACCAACTGTTCCTGAATCTCTCTGCACTGACACCTTGAGCGACTGGTGGGAAGAATACACTCAGGACTTCTTTGGTACTCTGGTCAAAGATGGCATCAACAAAATCTTTGGCGACCGATCCAAAACAACTCCAGCCCCACAATCCAAAAAGACAACCCAAGGTATATATCTGTCTACCTCCATTCTTCAAACACTTACTCAACTTTGCTAACTTGATTTGGCTTGCTCAGGCGGTCAAGTGCTGAAACAAGCAGACGTGATTGTCGCGGTTGCGACCAAGAAAAAGTCGGTCCCCTCTTCTAAGAAGACTAAAACCGCTACATAAGCCCTGCTAAACAAACGACCTCGCCAGGAAGCCGAGACGGCAGGTGAAGCTCCTCGACCCCTAAAATGCGTCAAGAAATTGGTGAAGAAGGGAGAATGCGAGATTCACATTATCTCCAGCCAGACCACGGGAACGAATGTTCCTAGTGTCTCTCCTTCTGCTCCCGTCGTCCAGGCCTCGACGGAAAAACGGCCAACTTCAGTTGGCTAAACACTCCAAATTGGATCCGTCCCTGAAGTCGTGGTTAAACCAGTTGCTGCTCCGTTGGTCGAAGAGCCTGCAGCTCTAGGGCCGACCGTTGCGCTCTTTTTGGAGGAGGTGACCCCTTGGTAGGGAAAAATCTCTCAAAAAACCCAAAACAATCAGCGATCATCCTGGAATAGGTATGATTATGTTGTTGGTAACTCTCTTATCTCATTACATCCAAAAGTACTAAATAGCTTTTTATTTCAGGATGATGAAAATGACGAGATTTCGCTGGCGAGTTGCCTTTAACTAACCAAACCTCCTTCCACTAATCCTCCCCCTGTGGTCGAGGCGACTGACCAGGTTGATCCTCCTGCAGCCGATCATGGAAAAAGGCCTTATGTTGAATCTGAAGCGATGGCGGAAACATCAATTCACCCACAGGATCAAGACCTTGGCATTCCTCCCTCCTCCCCCCCCCCCCCAAGAAGCTACTTCGGCCTTCGTAAGTAACCTTGTTGTTTTCCTTTAGTCAATCTTCTGTTTTAGTATCCTAAACTGGGAAAATATTAAATGTCAGGTGCCCACATTCTCTCACGTGTGGCGTAATGTGGTGTAGTAAGCTTGGACCGATTCAAAGATTTTGCAACTAATGTCTATTTCGTGGACCTCCAAAATATTGTTGTGTCTGTGACAATAAAGACATAACTATTTGGGAACAAACAGTTTAAAGTTTGTCCATTACCCATTTCCCCAGTATCATTATGAAAAAACAGGCATTATTTTCTTATTGCTTAAAGTTATTAAGAGTAGCTAGAAAGGAGCAGCAGTATAAATACCTGTTCAATAATATTGTGAATGATCTCGGCTGAATCCTTAACGTGTTTTTTTACTAGTCGAGAAAAAAACATGAACAACAAAGTTGGCATGGCTCTCAGTAACATTGTAATTAATTGCAAAAATGAGCTTGATCATTTCGTTTTGAGGCCTAGTGAAAAAGCTGATCCATTCACCACCTTTCCTTCTATGCTTTTTAGTTAAAATGGTATCTAAGATTTGCATAACTCTTCATTTTAGGCCCTGAGATTTGAAATCAAAAGAAGTGGTCCCTGAGTTTGTCCACCATCAACCATTTTAGTCCTTCAGTGAAAAATTATGTTAAATAGGAACCAAAATGACAAAAATACCATCATTTTAATAAACAATGTTCAAATTGATTTTGGCTAAAATTTAGAGTATTTTGGTCCTTTTATTCTTATTTAATGGATTTTTCACGGAATGATCAAAATGATTGATGGTAGACAAACTGAGGGACCACTTCTATTGATTTCAAATCTCGATGACCAAAGTGAAGAGTTATGCGTTTCTTTTATGTAGTTAACTGTTCGAAAATGGGCTTTAGAAACTATTTATTTAGATTATTTTAAATATTTTTGAAAGTAAATCTCACGTTAAATCTGAATACAATGATGTTGCTGTTACCAATTAAAAATTTACAAAGTCACCAAAGTCTTTGTAAGGACATAAATATCTCTTCTTCTTTCGATATAAATTCACTCAATAATAGAGAATATTATCACTCGAGACTTGGACCTTAACATGATGTAACTACGTAAGAGTAGGGTCCACCTTAATCAGTATTTAAAATTACAATTTGCCCCAAAGTCTTCACCATTCTCAGTGATTTATCGACTATCTGCCAATACTATTGAGTGCTGAAAGTCTCCCGTTTCACATAGATCGAAACTTCATATTTTAAATTTTAAATTAAGTTCGATAATACTTCACCATTGATGACTTGATCTCAAAGCACAAACCCTTCAAATTTTGTTTTATTTTATTTTGGATAAAGTACGGATAACTATCTAATTTTAGAAGGTAATTTTATTTGTCCCAACCTTATAAAACATTTTAGATAACTACATAACATTTTGAAAATTAGACATTCATAGTTCACCAACGTTAAGTGATGGCATGAACAAGAATTGAAGTGGGTTTCACTTTACATCATCTATAGAGCTCTAGATCCCTGAACCGATCCCTTTTAAATAAACAAATATAGTTTTAATCTTGACTAAAAGGGGTCGATTTGGGGATTCAAAACTCCATGAATGATGTGTTAGTGAAAATCAGCTTCAATATTTGTCCACGTATCACTTAACAATATACTTGAACAATAATGACATTATCACTTAACACTAATGATCTAAAGAGTGTCTATTTTTCAAAATATTAAGTAATTATTTGAAATGCTTTTAAAAAGGGATCTATTTAGAACCACCTCTAAAAATTGAAAAGTTATTTGCACTTAAACCTTTCATTTTTTAATACAACAATATTTGGACTAAGGTGGTAAGACATATATTATATAATGAGTTAGCCTCAAGGTGCAAAACTCTAATCTTTTCTGTGACATCCAGAACTCTAATATTTGATTAATTAATATTTAACTTAATTATTTGTTTTGATCAAAACCAACGTGGAAACCACAGGTGGCTACTCCATATAGACCCGCAATCCATTTTAATATAAGGGGACCAACACTTGTACGCTACTTGGAAGTTGTTCCCACTTCCAATGTCAGACTAACATGAAATTCCAACTCAAACAAATATGCTCAGACCCTAGAATGCTCTCAAGTAATGCTTTTACTTATTATACAAAATATGATTATGTTTCATCAGAAAATTAATTTTTAATATGGGAAGTAGCTTTAATTACTTATAAATACATTTATGGTTCCTTCTTTTTTTTTGACGTGGGATTTATACTCTTAACGATCTTGGCAATTGAGTCTATGCACGTTGATCGGGATGGTGTCAAGTGTGCTAAGGAGGCCGAAGTGGCATTGGTGGCTCAACTTCGCTTGGCTGCTGAAAAAGATCGAGAAGCTCGAATCTTAACTCGCCCTTTTGAAGGGGTTTGATGTCTCTGCCCTTACTTCTTTACAGTTGGAGATTACTCATCAGGAGGTCGCCCATTTGAATGCCAGCCTTAATGCGACTCAGGCGATGTTCGAAACTACAGAGAAGGAAGTCAGTCGTGTTTCTTCAGTGGTCGAAGACCTTGAGCGTGTCAATTCGGAGCTACGATCTGCTTGTTTTGCCAAGGATTAGGAGTTTATCTTCATGCATGCTGAAGTATCTCGTCTTGTGGAGATTGCCAATAAGCTTGAGTCTAAGGAAGTGGATCTGCAAGGTGCGCTGTCTGCTAGCGAGAACCTGAAAAAGGAACTGGATGAGCTGCAGGGTGCTCATACTGGGCTTGTTGAGGAGAATGTGTAGTTGAAGAATGAGAAAGCTTGTGACGAAATGGCGCTTGCTTCTTGTCAAGCTGATTTATACAAGCTTGGCTATGCAAACCATCTTCAGGATAGGTCGTCGGATTATGAGTTTTCTGAGAAGAACTTCGAGGCTTTCTCCATTTCTCCAGTTGATTTGCTTGATTTCTCGTTTGAGGCTACCTTTGGTGGTGTAGCTGAGGGTCAGACAGTCCATGCATGGGTGGCTGAGAATGATCTGATGGAAACTTTGGTTGCTAGGAGTGGTGCGGCTGCTGAAGGCATGGTAGTCGAGGAACCAGTGGTTGCGTAAGCTGCCAAGGAGTAGCCTTTTTGGTTAAACTTAGGAATTTTCTTCTTTTCCTTTTTGTTTTGCTTTATTTTGAACTTTGTTAGCCTTCGAGCCGGTTTATCAACTTGCTAGAAATTTAATAAATAGTTTTCCTTGTTTTGCTTCAACCTTCTGTTTCGCCATGTTTCTTGCAAAACTTTATCCTAGGACGGTCGGCTGGGTGAGCTACCTCAACGAAGCAGTCGATCCCATGTCGTCACTTAGGTTTTAGCTTTGTCTTCAGGCTTCTAGAGCTTTACCTGCAAAAGGAAAAAGTGCGAGATTTCTAACTTATAGAGCCGGCGGCCGAACTCGTTGCTTCCAAAGGACGCAGGCGAGTTCGTGTAGCTACTATAGTTATGAATCTTAGCTTTGGATGGCTGCATGAGCTTTAGCCCTCTCGGGCCGTATTGCGAAATTTTTAACCTAGAGGGCCGGCGGCCAAACACGTGCTTCTCGTAGAAACTAAAGGAGTCTGTCTGCCCACTATGGTTGTACTTCGGCTTTTGAGTGGCTTCTTAAGCCTTGGCCCTCTAGGGGCGTGTTGCGAAGTTTTTAACTTATAGAACCATCGGCCGGACTCATGCTTCTTATAAGAAGCAGATGAGGTCTGTGTAGCTGCTATATTTGTATCTTGGCTTTGTCCTAGCAAAATAAAACTGCAGATCGTCGGCCAAAAGCGTTGCTTTTAAGTAATTAGGCGAGTCCGTGTAGTCATAGCAGGTGTAAGTCTCGGCTTACGGATTACCTTGGGCTGCCAGCCATTGGGTCATCGGCCGGGCGTCTTACTTACAGAAGTAGACGATTTGCGTAACCACTTCAGGCGTCGTCCTTGGCTTTCAAAGATGTTTTAGGCGTGAGGTGTAGGTGGAATCACGCCTTAAAGGCCACATCCTTCCGAGCTGTAACTTGATTCCACAGGTCGCTTAACTAGTTTTGCAACACTTTAAAACCAAGCCACGTTCATGAAGACTTGCACGTTAAGGATGGACCATCTTGTCACTCGAACTCTTTCATGGGCAGGTGTCTTGCACTTAGTGTCTCTTCCAGTCAAAGACCTATGATCATGCGAAATTGAATCCTTCAGTTCTCTAAGTCTATTCCAAGGGAAGAACTATCACGGCCAATTCTGGAACTTGTCCGGCTCAACTAGTCGCTGTATTCAGGGGAAACTGAGCAGTCGTACCACCCACCCACGTCTGGATATTCCAGATTAGTTTACCCTCCCCGTATTGGAAAGCTTACCTAGATAGGTGTTGGGGGAATTAGTTTACCTTCTCGCGTTGTAGAGCTTATGCCAGGTCTGCAGGGCAAATGGTGTCTTTTGCTTGTCACAAGGTAGGTCAGTTTGTTTATGCATTTTGCCCAAGCTTGTGAATAATTTCTTCAATCTTCATTGAAAATAGAGGCTTTTATTAACTTTGCTCGTAGCCAGTAATGGAATAACAACGGATAATTCTCACATGCGAGGTCTTGTTCGTCCAGCTGCTTGAGTCTTCAAACTTTTTTGTCTTGAACATAGTCCAAGGAATGGTAAAAGGTCACACGTAGTACTTTCTTAGGTTGTAGGCATTTCACTGCTTGTCGATTTCTTTGTCGTTCATAGTGGTGAGGGTGTAGTTGCCCCTTCCACCTACTTGGCTGATTTTGTAAGGACCTTTCCAGATGGGAGCCATCTTTTTGGAGCTTTCCTATCGAGCGGTGATGAAGGTTTCTCTGAAAACTAAGTCTCCTAGCTAGAACTGCTTGATTTTTGACCTTTTGTTTTAGCTGGAGAGGAGTTGCTGCTGATAGGCCGTAACGCTGGTGATAACCTTTTTGCGCTCTTCTTGTGCTAGGTCTAAGTTGATGGCCATCTCCTTCTCATTTTGCTCTAATTTGGCAGTACAATGCTGATACTTGACACCATGATGTTAGTAGGAATGATCACCTCAGAGCCATATGCCAGGGCGAATGAAGTTTCACCGGTTGCTCGTCTTTTGGTGGTACGATATGCCCATAGAATATCAGGGAACTCGTCTGGACACTTGCCCTTTTTGTTTGAGAGGGTTTTCTTAAGGTAGTTGAGGATGGTCTTGTTGGATGCCTCGACCTGCCCATTGCTTAGCAGATACCGGGGCATGAACATGTGCTGCTTGATGTATATTTTTCGAAGAACTCCGCTAACTCTTTGCCCACGAATTGCGGACCATTGTCCGTGATGATTTTTCCATACGAAGCGCTCTATGTCTGTTTGGGTAGTTGTAGTTATGGGTTTGGCTTTGACATATTTTATGATGTAGTCGGTTGCTACGATCAACATGCATCTGCCCCAGTGGCAGGTGGCATTGGTCTTACTAAGTCGATCGCCCACTGTATGAATGGCCAAGGGCTCGTCTGCGGGTGGAGTTCGCTGGCAGGTAGTGCAGGCACATATTTGAAACGCTGGCAGCTGTTGCACTTTTGTACATACTCTTTAGCATCTTGATGCATGGTTGGCCAGTAATAGCCAACATTGAGAACTTTTTGCGCTAAGGAGTGGCCTCCAGAGTGGTTTGCGCATACGCCTTTGTGGATTGAACTAATAATCTTTAGGTCGTCGGGATGCGATAGGCAGCAGACATATGGTCTTGAGAAAGATCTTCGAACGAGGATGCCGTTTCACATGTAGTAGCGTGCTGCCTTCATCTGGAGCTTCCTGGACTCTACTCTGTCTGTGTGAAACGTTACATTGACTATATAGTCGATGATGGGATTTTGCCAACTCAAGGTTGTGCTGATCTGCGCCACCTCGAGTGTTAGTTCCTCATTTATGCTAGGTTTTTCCAAGTACTCGATTGAGATAGAGTGCCAGAGTTGATGGTCCAGTGCGGAGCCTAGGCTTGCTAGTGCATCTGCGTGGGCATTTTGTGCTTATGGAACCTGAGTGAGTGTGTACACCTGGAACATTGCTAGCTGCTCTCGTACCTTCTTGAGGTATCGGGTCATCCTTGGATGCTTTGCTACGTATTCCCCTGAGGTTTGGTTGGTGATTAACTAGGAATTAGAATAGATCGCGAGCTTATTCATTGCTAGGTCTTTCACCAATTGGAGACCTGCTAGTAGGGCTTCATACTCTGCTTCATTGTTTGACGCCTTGAAGCTTAGAGTGATTGCCTGTTCCAGCATTGAATCGTCCAGAGTAGTGAGAACTAGGCTTATCCCCGATCCTTGGTGGTTGGACAATCCATCGACTTGCAAATGCCAAAAATCTCCATCAGGTGGGGCTGGTACGGCCATGGTGTGCTTAGCTGCCTCATGGGCATTTTCGGGCTATATTGCTGCATCCTTTAGGCTTGGGGTGAATTCTGCTATGAAGTTTGCCAACGCTTGGGTTTTTATTGCCGTGCGGGGTTGGTATGCTAGGTCGTATTGGCCAAGTTCCAATGCCCACTTTATCACTTGTTAAGAATCGTTCGGACTATGCAAAACTAATCGCAGTGGGTACTGGGTCCTGACAATGACCGGATGCCCTTGAAAGTAGGGTCTAAGCTTCCAAGCTGCAACAACTAGCATCAAAATTAGCTTTCCAATCTTCGGGTATCTGGTTTTCGTATCGAGGAGAGCTTTAGATGTATAGAATATAGGCAGTTGGGCCCCCAGCTCTTCTAGTATGATGGCAGAGCTTACTGATACTTCTGATAGTACCAAATAGATGTACAGGTTCTCCGCTGCGATTTGGATAGTAGTGGAGGTGATGTCAAGTACTGCTTCAAGTCTTGAAATGCTTTCTCGCACTTATCATCCCACTTGTCCTTCTGCGCCTTTTTGATTGCCTTGAAGAAGGGCTTGCATCAGTCGGTGGATCGCGAGAGGAAATGATTAAATGTGGCTGCTTGTTCGGTCAGACTTTGGATCTCATTTAGAGTCGTGGGTGATTTCATGTCTAGGATCACTCTGATTTTCCTTGGATGAGCCTCGATTCTTCATTCGGTTACAAGGTACCCTAAGAATTGGCCTGAGGAAACGCCAAAGTGCACTTGGCTAGGTTGAGCTTTATTTTGTACTCTCGGAGGATGTCAAAAGTCTCTGCCAAGTTGCAAATGTGGTCTGACCACTGCTGACCTTTTGCCATGATGTCGTTGATGTAGACTTCCATGGTAACTCCGATCTGTTTCTTGAACATTGTGTTTACGAGCTATTGGTAGGTTGCTTCTGCGTTCTTGAGGCCAAAGGGCATGACCTTGTAGCAGTATGTGCCTCACTCGATCACGAATGCGGTATTCTCCTTGTTAGGCTTGTGCATGGCAATCTGATTATAGCTTGAGTACGTGTCCAAAAAGCTGAGCAGCTGGTTTCCAGATGTTGAGTCAACGAGCAGGTAGATTCAGGGAACCGGGTAGTTATCTTTAGGGCATGCCTTGTCTAGGTCGGTGTAATTCACGCATACTCTCTATTTTCCCTTCTTTTTTTTCATCACTAGGACGACATTGGCCAGCCATGCTGAGTGCGCCACTTCCTTAATGTATCCGGCCTCCAGTAACTTGTTAATTTTCGCCTCATAATTGTTACTCACTCGGGTGCGAAATGTCGCCTTTTTTGGATCACAGGTTTGGCAGTGGTATATTCGACGTGTAATTTGTGGCAAGTTATCGCTGGATCAATACCGGGCATGTCAGAGGGTGACCATGCGAAGACGTCGCAATTTTCCTTAAGGAAAGTTGTGAGTTCTTCCTTCTCCGTTGAGCTCAGATATGAACCAATTTTAGCCATCTTTTTCGATTGGTGGGGGTCAAGAATGATGTCTTCGGCGTCCTCTTTGGGTTTCCATCCTGATTCATCTTCCAGGGCATTGTCGACCTTGACGCCATCTTCTTGACTTGCCTGCTGTAATTGCTATTTGGCGGAGGTAGATATGGATGCAAATTTCTACCTCCTTGTTCTTGGACAAAATTGCACCTACAAAACAAATAACACCTTAGGTCAAGGCCAAGAGCCTCACGCGCCCATGATGAATTGGGGGGGGGGGGGACGGGCTTCGACCGAAGAACCTATGATGCCAAAGTTAGAATAATGAGGGAAAAGTGTTTGGAGAATTTAGAGAATTTAGGAAGAAAATTGGAATTGAGTTTTGGAGAGAATGAGGGTGTTTATATAGGGGTGTGGGCGGCCCCATTGGGAGGAGATGGACAGGCCACTTGGATGGCTTTTTGGGTGAGATTTTGATTTGTAGCTAATTAGTAAATTAATTGAATAATAAATCAATTAATTAGCTAATTAATATAATTAAAAATGAATGATTTGTGGGTTACCTTGTAGAGAAGATTTGATGAGGATGGATGAAATAGGTTTTGAATAAGTACCTATTTTGGGCACTTTTGACTTGGTTGTGGGATGATTACCTGCTACTCGTGCGTAGAAATCCCAGTGTGCCTTGAGGATAATTTTGTCCTTTTAACCCAAAAATCCACGTTTTGCCTCTTGATTATTTTTGGCTCCACAAATGCCCCCACACCTATTGGGTTGCTCGCAGAAAAGGGCAACAGGTGTAAAGATTTTCTTGCTTTAGGAAACTTAGGATTGTTTCCTATTTTGATGGAAATTAATCATTCTAAGAAAGGGAAATAAATTTCGCTCAAAGCCTATTTAAGTCCACCTTAAGTGGGTTATTAAATCAACTTTGGAAAGTGATTTATTCTACCCTACAAGAGAGAGAGAGAGAGAGCTTAGAGGATATTTGTCACCCCTCCTCTAGCAATCTTCTACATCTTGCCCGTGCAAAGGATCGTCTTTCGTTGCTTGCTTCATCTTCATGCCGCTTCAAGGTAAGAAAAAATTAATTTTCCTTGTTTTCTTAATTTCTTGGGAGCCTAGGGGCTTGAAATTTGGCTCCATGGGGGTCAAGGAAGCTTGAGAAAACTTAGGAAAGGTCACGGCTCAATGGCTGCCATGGGTGGCTTAGTGGTCTGGGCTTGGTTTAAGCCAAGTTGAAGTTGCGCCGTGAGGCCTACCGGTGAGAAAGGACATGCCAGGGCGTGGAGTCTGGCATGGGTGCTGGGCTCCTGCAACTTGGGCCTTCATCTTTTTTTTTTTTTTAGCATGCTGGGCTTAGGCTCGTGCATGTGTGAGGAAGGGGGGAGCAGCGGGCTGCTAGGTTGGCCCACGTGGCTGGGCAGAAGGCTGCCTTCCTTTTTTTTTTTTTTTCTTCTTCCAAGAAGCCGTCTAACGAACCTTCCTTGCATCTTTATAGAATTTCTTCGAGTATGTCTTCCTCGAACCACAAGAATGATGATGGTGTGCTGTCATTGTACCGTCAAGGCGGGTCTTTGAGCAAGGTTGGTTACTTCAAGGCTGCTTACTTCAAGATTAGCTCCGATGACTTGTTTAAAGACTTCCTCGAAGTATATTGGCACGCCATTCCATCAGGAGTGCGTGTGAAACGTGTTAAGGATGGTAGCACCCGTGGGCCATGTGATAGGGCTCGGAGAGCTATCAAGTTCCAACCTTACTATTTTGTGTTGGGGTTTACTTTTCCTATGCCACGTTTCTTCCAAGAAGTGCTCTGCTCCATGAGATGTGCCACCACCTAATGGTCTTCGAATGTGGTCCGTGTGATAGTGGGATTCCATAATCTAAGCTAATTCTTTGACTTAGATCTAATCGTCAATGAATTTTGGTACTTCTTTGACATAGGTCACATCGAGGGAGTTGGGCAGCTGCGATCTCACCACAGGCTTTTTGATAGCTCAAGCAAAGGAGATCATGACTGGGCCAAGTAGACTTTGGAGATAAATGGAGAATGTGAGTCTGATTCTTCCCCCGAGCTGCGTGTTCCAATGGTCTTCATATTTGGTAAGTAAGCTGCTTAATCTCTTGGCTGCTTTGTATTTGTGCTAAGCTGCCCTTTAATTTTCTGATTGTCTCCCATTGCTTTTGTAGATTCGGAATTCGGATCAACTCCTAAGACTTCTTCAGACATGAAGAAAGTGCATGTCGCTTTGGGTATCCCCTCCGAGTACCGCAAGTGGCGTTGTCTGTTTAGTCTTCTTCGTAAGGAAAAATGTGGGATGCCCCGAGAGATGAGATAAAACGAATCAAGGTTGAGGCGTTGGCTCGTCCTATCATTGTAGTAGAGCCTGCCGCAAATGAAGGTGGGAAAAAGAGACCTTCCCCGCCTGCTTAATAGATGTCTGCTGAGAAGAAGCCGAAAACTTCTTCCACTGCTCGCGAGGGTTCACCAGTTGCTCCCAAGTTTATGATTGACTTGACTTTCTGCAATGGCAAAAAAGAGAAGGCTGCTAGATTTTTGCTGGTTGCGTTTGCCGTTCCGAATACTGCTAGTTCAATTGCTGATAGGATTGCGCAGCGTAGAAGTTCCTCCTTACCTCAGGTACTGAAATTCGTGCCAAAACATCCGTCTGGGGCTAAGTCTGGTTCACTTTTGGAGAGGCTTGCTACTATGAAGAATGACAATACGCCCTTGCTTGCTAAAGTGGTGCCAAAACCTGCTCATTCTACTGCTAAGACTGATTCGTCTGCTGATAAGAAGGAGATTGCTCGTACGGGCAGTCATGAAAAATCCACCAAGCTAAGATTTGTGCGTTTTTGAAACCAGATCTGCTTAAGGATATGGATGTATGTGCCAAGTTTGTTGTTGGTGTCAAAGGGGTTGTTGGCCCAAGTTCCTTTGCGAAGCACATGACTGAGCATTGGAGGATCGCTCTGCTGGCCATGATGCAAAAAACAACAGTTCTAGCAGCCGAGTCTATGCTTCTTGATCAAGAAGATACCAAAGCTGCCAGAGAGGTGGCAAGAACTATGGCATCTGAAGCTCATTCCTCGGCCGAAAAAGTCAAGAAGTTGGAATATGAGCTTATTGCTTGGAAATGGTCTAACATCTCTGGCCCCACTTCTCTGCAACTTGAGACCGCTCGCCAAGAGATTGTAGATTTAAAGACTAGGCTTCACGCGATCCAAGTAAAGTATAAAAGTGCAGAGAAGGAGATCGGGTGTTATATACCTCAGATTCAAGATCTTGAGCATGCCATCTCTGAATTTCGTTCCGCTACTTATGCAAAGGACGAAGAACTGATCGCTGCTTATAACCAAGTGATCCACTTCAAGAAGGTCGTTGATAGGCTTGAGCCTCAAGTGTTGTAACTCCAAGGTGCTTTAAAGATCAACGATAGTCTGAAGAAAGAAGTGGAGGAGTTGCAGCGGGTCTATGCTTGTCTGCTCGAGGAGAATGAGCAGTTGAAGGGTGAAAAGGCTGGGTTATGTAGACCATCTCTTTGGGCGGCCGTGTGACTTTGAGTTTTCTGGTAAAGATTTTGAAACCATCTTTATTTCCCTGGAAGACTTGCTTGCATTCAATTTTGAGTCTTCTATTGGTGAAATAGTCGGAGAAATTGGTGCCCAGGCTGGGGCAGCTGGTGGTGAAGTGCCGGATGGTGTCGTTACTGAGAGCGTCGCGACTGCTGAAGGTGTGGCGACCAAGTAGCCGCGGGATGTCCAAGCTACTTAAGAGTAGTCTTCTAGGTAGCTTTTAGGATTTTCTTTGTTTTCCTTGTTGCTTTTGCCTTGCTTGAACTCCTTCGGTCTTTGTTAGTTGTTTATCAATTTTGCTAGAAAATTTAATAAACCTGTTTCCTTTGCTTTTCTCCATCTTCGGTTTTTTTGTTCATACCCTAGCCTTTAGACTTTATAGGCTAGTGACAGGCGTGTTGCTTTTCCAAAGCAGATAGGCTTACGTAGCCTACACAGCTGTAAGTGTTGGTGTAGAACTTTGTAAAGTTATTAGCCATAGGGTTGGCAGTCGGATGCTTTACTAGCAGACAAGTCTGCAGAACCACTAGGCTGTTAACCTTGGCTTTCTCCAATTTTGTAGGTTGCGTAGCAAGTACCATAACACTTTAGGACTTAATGTAGGTTGTTCTACGCTCGGCAGTGGTGAAGCTTATCGACTACATATCATGTTGGCAGTGATTAAGGCTTCGTACATGCACGTTAGCTTGTTTAACCTTTCACAAGAATGTGCAGTTTTATAAGTCTAGTGCGCTTTACTGCTCGAAGGGTAAGCCGTAGGTAGTCTTCCGAAAACCGTAGGCTACCTTAGTGCACTCGGTAGTAGCTTTGCCATCTATAGGGCGTACTATGTAATGTGCCCCCTTCGTCTCTAGGGCCTGGTTCCCCACAAATTAGGCCAAGAGACCCAAAATCCTTCATTTAGCTAAGCTTTGAAAAAGACCATTATGGCTACTTCTAGGAATCCCGGCGCAAGCCATCGTGCATCTAGTTATATTAGGGCAGCCTGGCTCACCCACGTCTAGATATTCAGAATGTAGAGTTTATCCTCCCGCTTTGGAAAGCAGACCCATGTCGGTGTCAAGGAATTAGTTTACCCTCTTAGACTGGAGAGCATGGTTGGTCCTTCAGGGGGTGTAATTCCTGCGGTGAGTCTCTAAGAAGGGCGCGATCTTTTTTCGAAGTGCAGGAGAGATAAGTTATTGTAGACATGTAATCGAGCCAAGTTGTAAATTACTTCTGAATTCCTTATTGAAAAATGAGTGAAATGAATGAATAACTTAACTGTAAAGATTGCATAACAACTGGATGGTCTTCGGTTAGCGAGGTGGTACTCGTTGAGTTGCTTGAGTTTTCGGGTCTTGATATAGTGGCAAGTTACATATGGTACTTCCTTAGGTTGTAGGTATTCTATTGCTTCTCGATTTTTTTGTCGTTCATGGTGGCGATGGTGTAACTACCCTTGCAGCCTACTCTGTTGATCTTGTACAAACTTTCCCAGATGAGATTTATCTTTGTGGGTCTTCTCTGTGGGTAGTGATGAAGGCTTTTCTTAGGACTAGATCTCAGGGTTGGAATTGTCAGATCTTGACCCTTTTATTGTAGCTGGAGAGGAGTTACTACTGGTAGGCTGCGATGCGTTGCTCGCGCTTCTCCTCTGCTAGATCTAAACTTGTAGCCATCTCATTACTGTTCTGCTCAATGCTTGGCAGTAGTGTGTTGATGCTCAACACGATAATGTTAGGAGGAATGATTGCTTTCGAACCAAATGCTAAAGAGAAATGAGTCTCACCGGTTACTCATCTTTTGGTGGTGCGATATGCCTATAGACATCCAGGAAGTTCGTCTGGCCATTTTCCCTTCTTGTCTGTGAAGGATTCTTGAGGCAGTCGAGGATCGTCTTGTTAGATGCTTGGGCCTGCCCATTGCCTTGAGGATATCTTGGCGTGGACATGTGCTCCTTGATGCCATACTTTTGGAAGAACTTCGCCAAATCTTTGCCCACAAATTGCTGGCAGTTGTCAGTGATAATGGACTGAGGGATGTCAAATCGGCAAATGATGTTTCTCCATATGAAGGGCTCTATGTCTGTTTGAGTCATGGTCATCATGGGCTCTGCTTCTACCCATTTTGTGAAGTAATCGATTGCCACGATCATCATGCTTCTACCCCCAGTAGCAGGCAGCATAGGTTCTACCAGGTCGATTGCCCACTGCATGAATGGCTGAGGACTCGTTTGAGGGTGCAGTTTGTTGGCAGACAGTGTTGGTTCCGGCTTCTAGCGTTGGTAACGGTTGCACTTTTGTACTAACTCCTTAGCATCTTGGTGCGTGGTAGACCAGGTAGTCTATAATAGAACTTTGCCAGTTGGGAGTTTTACTAACCTGTGACACCTCGGTTGCCGGCTCCGCCTCTATGCTTAGTTTGTCTAGATACTTCATCGGAATAGAGCATTTGAGTTGGTGGTCAAGGGCGGAGCCTAGGTCGGCTAGCGTGTCCGTGTGAGTGTTGTTTACTCGCGGAACTTAAGTGAGAATGTAAGTCTGAAATGCCTCAAGTTGCTTACGTACCTTCTCTAGGTATTGCGCTATCCTTGGATGTTTCGCCGTGTACTCCCAGTAGTTTGGCTGATGATTAGTTGGGAATCAAAATGAATTGCGAGCTTCTTTACTTTGTAGCTTCATCCCTCATTAGGATTTTCAATGAGGCAAAGAAGGAGAAACACAAACTCTTTCATTCCTTAGATAGGCTAGCCACCATGGAGAACATTGATAGCATTTTGTTCTTCCATTGTCACTCATTGTGTTCAAAGGTATAATGTTTCTAAACTCTCTTTGTGTTTAAAGTTGAGTCTTGGTTCACCACTACTACTAGGCTTTCAATTTCGTAGTTTAAGTTTTGTTTTAGAGTGCATACAAGCATGCTTCTGCCATTTAATTGTTAAATGTATGTATTGTGTTCTCAATGAACTTAGTTTATCAAATATTCGCCTTCATAGAATTCATGCAACACAGTGGATGTACCCTAGGTTTTGTGGGGTGAACCATTTTAGTCTGGGTCCATTTCATTTTCAATCAACATCCTAAAGCCCACCAACGGTTAAACATCTTTGATTATCAGGTTTAAAATCTGTGAGTATCCACCTGGATTCGTTTATGTTTGACTTGCAAATTTAGAGCCTTAGTAGTTTAGCGCCGTCTATAGGAAATGCATACAATTTGGTTTTTTTTTCTACCCAGCTGATCCAAGACACACTTTGCTGCAAGGAAGAATCAGCCTGCTAGATATCATGACGAACCAAAGAAGGAAAAATGATGCTCAACCTATTTGTAGCCGTGGGGCCAATGAGACAAAATGAGCAGTGGGGGGAGCTCTATATCATACTCGAGCGCTCGACGGAATTTATCTCCCTCCAACTAAAAGACAACAACGCCCGACCTAAGAGATGACGAGATCCGAGAATACCCGAACTCATGAAAGAATTGAAAACTATTGTGCTGTTAGAAGAATGTTCGACCAGGACTGTCATGATCAGCACAAAGTTAACTACGAAAGTTTGAGCGGAGTTGATAAAATTGTCAAGGGCCAATGCTAATGTATTTGCCTATCGTATGGAGATATGCTTGGAATAGATCCGAGTGTTATCTCTCATAAGTTCAGTATTGATCCACATTGCATGCCTATTCGGCATAAACAACGGTCTTATGCAAAACGTTATGAGGCCATGTAGGTTGACGTAGACAAACTGCTTAGCATCGGTTTCATCATAAAGGTAGATTACTCGCGGTGGGTGGCGAATGTAATGATGGTAAAAAAAAAGCAACGATAGTTAAGAAACCGACCAAATTGCGCATGTGTACAGACTACATGAATTTCAATGGTATTTTCAAAGAACTATTTCCCGCTGCCAAGTATCGATCGGCTCTTGGATGCTACGACGGGATGCGAACTTTTAACTTTCCTAAATGCTTTATCGGTGAACAACCAGATCTACATGCACTCGACCAACTAAGACAATACGACGTGTAGGGAAGACGATGGATGTTTATATGGACGACATGCTTGTGAAGAGGAGAAAAGAAAGCTAGCATGTGGCAGAATTGACTAAAGTGTTTAACATCCTCAACATATATGGGATGAAGTTGAATCCTGTGAAATGCGCCTTGGCGGTCGGCTCAGGGAAGTTTTTGGGGTTTATGGTAAGCTAAACAGGGATAGAGGTCAACCCATAAAAGATATAGGCCCTCATCAATATGGCACCACCATGAACAAAGAAGGAGATCTAGAGCCTCATCGGATGAGTAGCGGCCTTAAGCCAGTTCGTCTCAAGATCAACAGACCGGTGCCTACTTTTTTTCAATGCACTCCGCGGAGCTATGTGAACGATTGAATGGACGGAGGAATGTCAACAGGCATTCAACAAACTAAAGGAGCACATCGGCTGAGCGCCAATCCTGTCAAAACCTTGGAACGGTTAGTCGCTCTACGTCAAATCCTTGGTTATTAGTAACACAAAATATAGGAATGGTAGCCCTTTCTTAGAAATTCATTCAATGTACGTAAAGATGCCTTTATTACATAAAAATTGAAATGTAAACAAAAGTTTGCAACAATTGGACAAGAAACCAAGCATGTGCAGTAGTTGAGAAGCACATATGCCACTTGCGCTAAATACATAGCTTGTTAGTTTTCTACAAGATAACTATATATACACATACATGTCAAAAGGAAAAATCGGGGCCTTGTGCAGTTGCATACCCTTGAGACCGACCTTGGGGTACATGAAGATTGATTTATGTGCGCTGTCATTTTTGTTTTCAATTTTGAGTATTTATTTCAACGATTATGCCAATTTGGTCGGTAAAGAAATATAGTAATGTGAGACATCAAGGTTTCCTCTAATGGAGATGCCATAATTGACGTGGCAGTTGAGTTATTTGACTCCTTACTTTCTAGTTGTCTTTTTTTTACAATAAACAAAGATGGAGTCAAATGCCCTTAATTTATTTTTTAATGCATGGGTTCCATTGACAACTAATAGGATGAAAACTAAAATCAATTTGAATTATTTTTTATTACTTAATGTAACTATGAGGCACAAAATATTAATAAAATAAATATTTGACAAATCTATTAGAAATGAAGAAAATTTAACACCTATATTCAAACTCGGAGTCAAATTCCTTAACAGCAACTAGGATTCTCATTTTATTTTATTTGTCCCTCTAAACACATACATTATATATGGTTTATATTTTGAATCGTTTACAAGTTTTGTATGGATAATTGGTTTTATAATGTAGGTTCTAGTGGGACTTAGCTAAGCTAATTACGAAAAGTTGGTAACCTCAAACTCAACTTTTTTACTAACGGTAATTGCGCGCGAGGGCAATGAAGGAACTTCAATCAATCAGCTTGGAAACACGTTTGATAATTTCTTGAATTTGTAAAACGTCCAAGGAATTAGATTTGAAGTTATTTTCCTCAAATATAAGTCTGAACAATTTGAAGTGAGTGATAATTCATATACACACCAAAAGGAAATGTAGACATCTCAAATTATTCAAATAAACATTACATTACATAAAGTAGCAGCTACATACCATGATAACATACTCAGGAAGACAATTACATAAGCATACTAGTCTGCATTAATTAGGCATCAAGTATCACCACGCATGATGCATGAGCTAACTAGGTTGCTCTTTATTCTAGATATTACAACATACTACTCTGAACTTATTAGACTAGCCAACATCACACTTGAAGTAGTAAAGGGAAAGAGACCGAGAACTTAGTGATGTGCAGTAGGACCATCAGTGTGGCAACACTTGTAACTGATGAAAGTCTCCATGCCCCGGTGGCAATCAGGACACTTCATGGTGTCTGGAACCTTCCCGGTAGAGCCCGGAATATCAAGGCGGCAGCAAGGTAGATTCGCAGCGCGAACCCTCTCAAGGTATGACTTGAAGCAAAACTCAAAGCCTCTCTCTTTCACATGGTCCTTCCATTTGTCAAAGTCCTCTACCACCCTCAAGATCGAGACACCGTGGCCGGTGACCACCACAGAATGCCCTTTGCTGAGCACAGCCCATCCACTTTCGTTTTTGTAAGAAAGTAGCTTCTGGATTTCTTGACCGACTTTGTCGGCTGGCTTGTGAACCTTGGTGAAGAACAAGCTTTCGATGCCAGTCCAGAACTTACCGAGGATGCCATGGTCATCTTCTCCCTTGCTTCCTTTTCCCACGCAGAACAACTCGATGTGAATCTTTGCTTCCTTGAAGATGGGATCATTTGCAAAGGCAGTTGCTTTCTTTGTGAACTCTTGAATCCAACCATTGTCTTTGCCACCATAGAAGAAAATGTACTTGTCCTCTTTGATCTGTTTGACCAAGACATAGTTAGATCAACCACACAAAATTAACTAACGAAATGTATTCTACAATTTATACTAATTTATACTAATTTATATTAAGAGGAGGGTTGCATCTTGTACAATTTTACACTTCTCCACCAATTATAATATGTCTCGTTATTTTATACCTCTCGCCAAAAATATGTTTCGTTATTATTACAGCTTTATTAAAGAGGTGGTACAGTAAGTGGAGTTAAAATAACATGTTTTTTGTATCTACTCTTATATATATGAGATTAAGTTGTATTAGGGAAGTGGTTAATAATGTGATAAGTAAATGTAGTCGAAAGAGCGGTCCTCGTATTTAAACAGTTAAAAAGGGAAATTACCGTAACAGATTGGCTAACCCCTTGGACAACAGTGCCAATCCATTTATCTCCGTGAACATGTGAGAGCTCTTCTTCAGTTGCCTTTGTGAAAGGGAAAGCATTGGCTCCCCAAACCCTAATCATGTGGAGAGCGTTGGGATGTTCGACCTTTCCTTGTGGGTTCATCACCACTAGTGTGGGCTTACCCTTGAAGCTCCACTCCTCCTTGATGAACCTGATGCCTGCTACAGGTGCCGAGATCTGCACTGTGTACCATGGCATCTTATTTCGGAGGCTCTCAAACTTCTTTCGGAGGTCATCCGTCCAATGCTCCACAATCGGAATCCACACAATCTTGTGCTGATTGTCCTTCTTTATCATATCATAGATGGGCTTGAGGATTGAGATATCATCATCAGAGATGTCTAGGCTTGAAATGAACAACAACACATTCTTCTTCCTCAGGATATCGATTTTAACCTGTTTAAATGAATTATGCACGTTGTAAGTAATTACTAAGTAGCAATTTGACTAACAGAAAAATCATGCCACCAAAAACTGATTTTCTTTGCTAATACTCCTCAATAAAGGTGTGTCTCACATACAATAGTTGCACTCACCTTTATTTATAGAGTGAGTTCATAATGATGTTTATTTTACGTGTCTAAATAGCACTATGCTTGACTAATCACATAGGGGCTCAGTATAAAAACTGAATTTTATATACAAACATTCATATTAAAGACTAATATTCCACATGACATGTTAGGGTTCCAATTAAATTAGTCATGCCAAGAAAATTACGTTGGAAATTTTGTATGACAAAAAAATACTCCTAAGCAACTTTACTGCCATCTTTTTCTATGGTACGTTACTGTCATATTATTAACTTTAATTTGCCTTGCAGCAACCTAGTGCCAGCGGTAAAAATAATTCAATTACACATTATAGTACTGTGACTAGAACAAACCATTTGTTTACTAGAACCATCAACGAGCGGCTGGACATTTTCCTTGGTAAAAATCAGGGCCTTGAAAACCTCCATGATTTCAGTAGGAGTTTGGAAGATTTTCCTTAGCCTCCGGTAAGTCTCTGCCTCCTCTGCATGCATGAAACAAAAATTATCTTGAGCATTTCATTTGTGCAAGTACGGAAAATAATTCCAAATGAAATATCTCCATTTAACCCACCAATTTGTTTTCTGCAGACAATAAGCTGGATCTTAAGCTTGTTTAGGACATAGTGAATTTTTTGAGCAAATGGGGCTAGATCATGCTCCTTGTCCCTAAAACGAAAGCAACCATGGTCATATTATTAACTACTAAACAAATAATTTTTATTTGCCAGACCAATGCTAAATTAAGTTGTTAGGCTGTGAATTTGGATTACGAAACTTCAACCAGATGCACGGTCTGGCAAAAGAGCGATTTCCTAAAGGTCAATGGAGAACTCACTCATTACTGGTGAGGATGGTGATCTTAGTTGCACAAGCAACAACAGTGGCAATAGCCCAGTACACATCAACTGGAATATGGTCCATTGCTATCGCCAACCCTGGGACATCTTTTGGGTCGTAGCTGGAAAGCTTGTCGAATTGGTCGATGCACTCACTCACTTGCAATGTGGCCTTGATCAGATTGTTAAGTTCAAGCACTGCTTGTCTTTTCTTGTGCAGGTCCGAGGGCTTGAGGAGCACGGGGACTCGCTTCAGGATTGCAATTGATTTGGCGAGTCGGTCTGATTCTTGAAGCTGGGCGAGGAGCCAGAACTCCCCGTATTCCATGGCAAAAGCTGCTAGAGTCAGCACTGCCTTTGCTTCCCATGAATAGCTTGATAGCTTGTTCAGTATGGCCAGGGTTGTGTTGTGGGCAACTTCCTCACTAGGAGGCTTGCATTGCATCTGAAATTTTAAGATTAACCATGATAGTGTGAATATTCAAGAATATACAAGAAAAGTTACAAGAAATATACATATCATTATGTGTGTGTGTGTGTATGTGTATTTAATTTCCCAGGTAATGACCTCGCTGGCTATGGACTTTAGTGTGCACAGTGGTGTAATGAAGCCTGCTTTGGGTGTCTTCTCCTCTATGTTCTCCACGTGCACTTGGGTACCCTGAAACAAGGCGCAAGTAACATAGAAGTGAGTTAAGTGCACGAGTACTGATTTCTTAGATAAAAAAACATATTATGTTATTGTGTTATAAAATAGTCTCGTAAATATTCCATCACTTCTCAAAAAAAAAAGAAAAAGACAAAAAGAGCATGTTATGTTATTTGCCAGTCGGTTAAAATTAGTGACATAATTTTGGTATACTATAATAATGATTTGACAGTTTAATAATCGTGCATACGTTGCATGTAAGCTAAAAATATATACCTGCACAATTTTGTCAACAATTTGGGTAGCACGCTTAAGGATATTTTCGGTGATGCCGAAAAGAGAATCATCATCAAAGGATTCATCAGCATGAACATGAGTACCATAAATTTGTTCCAAGATTTTCTGGTCAGACATGGTAAACAGGCTAAGCTCATGATCGCCAGTAATGTGTTGATGAGTAGTGGTAACTACTGAGGCCACCTTGGTAGCCACATTGTTTGCTAGACCTAGCATGGTGACTCTTTTGGGGGTTTGAAGGCAGGGAAAGAGAGAATACGATGGCTTCTGGGTAATTGTATTTGGCTTGTGTGGGTGCAGCACCTGCAATATGCCCGCCCTATTTATAACCTAACTGAGCTTGCACACTATCCTCAAAGTGGGGACCATTTCTACACGATGTTGCCACGTCAAGGGTGCGGATTGAAGATCAGAACAATTAACATGTGAATAATGAATATGGTTCAAGTTCTGTGTTCATTGTTATCTCAACGTGAAGTTATATACTGAAACAGAAACAAATAATAAAGTGAAAACTGAAATGTAGATTATATAATGGCCATCGAAATTTTACAACCTCAGTATTGGTGTAATACATAGAAGAACGGGATTTAATCTGAAAATGAGGACGCCATTTGCATGTCGGCTGTCTTGAGAGGTTTGAATTCCTTTTTGAATGTTATTTATTTATTTTTTAGCTAAATAAATAAATTTATGTAAGAAAAATAGTACGATAAATTTGAGGCAATATACATATAGAGAGAATTTATTATGATCTTTTTTTCATTCTTTGGATTTCAATGGATACAAATAATTGATGTATTTTCCTACTTAGGTTAACAAATTGCCTTTCGTTTTTTGTAGTATTACATGGAAATTATTTTATTTTATACTTTTTAGTAAGCATAATACTTTATGATTTTTTTGCAACTCTTGGAGTAGTATTACATGGAAATTGTTTTTATTTTATACTTTTTAGTAAGCATAATACTTGAGGATATTTGTTGTAATTCAGTTTGACTAATGTCAGTGTTTATTTTAAAGAAGTTACAAAAATAAATAAACAAAACATACCATATATGAATAAGTATTTGCACGTTATATGCATGTTCATTTCCTCCTTTCTATATAACAGAACAAAAACAACTTTGGAGACGAACATATTTGTCTCGCAAGGAAGGAGTTCGCCGCGAGGGATTTAAGGCGAAAGAGTCCCGTTGGACAAAATTAGTTACGCAAAACTCGTCACAAGACACTTTTGCTGACGAAAATAAATATTCGTCGGGCAATATAAACTCACCCCATGAACGTTCATCGAGTAAGTGTGCATTGATCATTGAGTCCTGACGAAAATGTCTTGACCCGACAAAAGTACGTCGTCGTGCAAAATTTAAATTTTATTTAAAATTATCTTAGTCCAGTTTGTCTGACGAACTTCTTGTCGGGATAGTGGTGCTTTGGATTAAAAAATATTTACTTGAATTATTTGGCCAACGGAGGGTATTGCTGGGGGATGAGTGTTAATTAAGTTTATTGAACAATTAGGTACTAAATATTCTACATATGTTTATTGACTCTTCAACATTAGGTTCATGTATGAAAGAGTACAAATGATATGTATTTATAATTAATCCATATATTTTTATTTACTATATACTGTACATTTGAGGATGAATAAAAGAAAAGTTGAGCCAAATACGTTTTTGTACAAAGCAAGAATGAAAAAGGAAAAATTAGTATCTGGTTTCTAGTTACTAATGTTCATTGATTGAAACATTATTAATTTTCAGATTTTGATCCAAGTCCCTAACATTAATGTAATAATGAATTTATATGTCAGTTACATAATTTTTTAAAATAAAATTAATAATTGATTTAGAATTTTAATACTCACACCTTTATTAAACTCCTAACTATTTTTCAAACATTTCCAAAATAAATAAAAAATTATATGTACCCATTCATGTAACCTTTTCAAATTTTTTGTCTTAAAATGTACTCATTCTTAAATATACCAATTTGTTATATGTAAAATGTACCCTGTTTTTATATAAAATCTATTCAATTTTTTTCTAATCCATTTTTAAACTTATATGGGTACATTCTTTTTTTCTTTGATTTGAGAATGTATCCATCTCAAGTTTAATCGAAGAAATTTACTAATGTTATTAAGCCTAATATCCTTTTTTTTTGTGATTTTAAAGAATGTACCCATGTTTTGGTTAATTTTGATGAATGTACACATGTTTATAATACACACACACACACAATAGTATATTTATATTTTAATATTTTTAATCCCACCAATTATGATTTTTATTTAAAACCTCATTAATATAAACAACTATAAATTTTAATTTTTAATTTAAAAAATATAGTAACATACATAGAAATAAATTATCACATTAATTTCAGGGACTTCGATAAAAAATTGAAAACCAACAAAATTTCAGTCAAAGAATATTCATAGCTAGGAACTGCATCCAAAGTCTCTCAATGAAAAATCATGAAGTGTGGCAGTTCCATTCTTTTGATTTTGTGGTCATTTCAAAATTGCCTATTTCTTGATCGCATTGTATCAACAGGCTATAATTTTTACCCTTTTTCAGTTTTCACATGCTTACTGATAAGGATATGGGGAAAGGAGAAAGATAGGTTAGGTGTGAAACTAAAACTGGAAAGACCGTTGAGGTTTGACTCATGTTATATGATGAGGTCTGGAAATCATGTTGCTCGAATACCACACATTTGTTCTACTACTGAAAATTGTCCGTTGGTTCTCAAATAGATTCTTGGGTTAAATTTAAGACGAATTTATAAATGAAAGTTAAACTTCAATAGTGCGTTCTTTATCTTGTTCCTACTATAACATAGACTTATAGAAACTCTTAACATGATATAAACCAAAATTGAAAGATGCCCATTACTCAATAATTTATCATAATGGGACATGATACGTACGTAGAGAAATATTATCAATGAAATTTAAGGGTTGTTTAGAGATAACCTTTTGCAATACTTATTTCTAGACAAAATCTCATCATGTTTTAAACCTCCAAATAAAACTTGAATTTGAAATTAATTGCCAAGTAGACAAATAAGTGACCTACTATTACCAAAATATTGACAAATGTGTCGCAACACACTGATTATGTTAACAAATTTAATTATCCACCATAATTATGGCACATAAGTGCCTTATTATTACAAAATTATCCACTTATGACGAGGACTAATTGAACTGATTCTGCAAAAATAGTTAATAACGGATTGAACTGATTCTAGTAATAAAGGATACAAACTAATTTTACATATAGTTTGAAAATTGATTTTGTAGAAATAGTCGAGGATGGGTTGAGCTTATGGCACATATTGATTTTGTTGGAGGATTGAGGGCTAGGCTCTAGTAACTGCCTTAAAGTCTTAGAGGTATGGCTGATATTTTAAAACATAGCTTTCATGTTTTTGGGCTGAGCTTTAGTTATTTTTTTGTTTTGTCTATCCTTGACATGTTTAAAAACTAGTGAAGGTCCTTGAAAGTTGAAATGTAGTTAAAGTTTTTGTCTCTATATATAAAGCTCCCATTAATATCCAAGATTTATTGTAATCGTTCATTTGTAACATTAATGCATTTTTCTCCTTTTTTTTTTCTTTTGCAAAATCATTAATCCCGCCTCTTACAATCTGCATAGAATTAATTGTGTATTACAATCTGCATAGAATTATTTGTGTGTATCATATAGGCCTGGCAAACAGGTCGTGTCGTATCACACTTGTTATCCTAAAGGGTCCTTAACAGGTTGGGTCATTTTACCCAACGGGTAAAGTGACCTGACCCATTATGACCCGTTAAGAAAAATATATTTTTTTTCTTAAATTTGCACATACCACACATTGCCACATAAATATTACTTCAAAACATTAAAACACATTTGTCGTTTAAGTACTACATCTACACTCGAAAATAAGAGCCTAATAAAAAAATATCCAAACGCTACTAGTCTATTACAAAATATTAACTGTGCAAGGATATGCAAAATGAAAGAGTTTTTGTTTTCAAGGTTGTGAAACCTTTCTCAAAAGTTTAAACCTTGACAACGGAAATTGTATTGGAACTTTGGCTTGATCTATTGCCTTCAAGAGTTATGTTGATGATGTTTTCAATAAGGTTTTCCACGTCAGAACTCTCTTCCGCATAAGCTTAGTATAGAAAAACTAAACATTAAAAACTATTCAAATTATGAGAAGTTTACCAAAATAATTATGGAAAGAAATAAAACAATAGTACTATATCATATAAAAATATATTAGCCTCCAACCTAATGCACAATGGACGGCTGAGATTAAATCTTAGCCGATTCAATGGTCATCAATTTTTAAATTAAATTAAATATATATAATTATTATAGTTTTTAGGGGTATAAAATTGTTAAATTAATATATAATTATTATAGTATATTTTTAGGATTTAAAATTATAAAATTAATATTTTACTTATCGTGTATCGTGTTACCCATGTATATACCTGAATCAACCCATTATCTTAACAGGTGCTTATCGGGTTACCCGATAACGACCTGATTCGTTATCGTGTCAACCCAAACACCTGTTAATTTCGTTTCGTGCCATGTCGTGTTATGTCATGTTAGGTTATTGGGTCGTGTTAGGAATTGTCAGGCCTAATATCATACATGCAATAGCGATATGCTAGGCATCTAGAAAAATGTAAAATATGTAAAGTAAATCATAATTAATGAATTTACTATATAGATCCTAGTCACTAAGTATTCTTCGAGCAAAAATATTATGTCAGACTTTATGCAGAGAAAATAAATTTGAGGAGTTAAATGCATTTTCTTAACTACAATACAAAAATAAATTGAACTGTTGTGCAATTTATGGACAGAGTGGATATATGCCCTAATGAATGAGACAAAAACAAAATATTTTAGGCAAATAAAGCCAAAAAGACTAGAATTATCGTGGCATGGGATCCAAACACTCATGGTATACACGTGTCTTAGAAATTGGCCATATAATGAGTTTAAGAAAACTGCGTATAGTTTTATATTTGTACATGACTAGTTTTATATTTGTACATGACATAATAATCATAAATTCATTTAAATTACAAAGAAATTTTTGAAAGTACAACTGATAATGGAGTAATTAATTTAAAAATGCTAACAATATCTCACTTGAATCAATAGAATTTAGGCAGCGTATATGTGTTTTGGCTTGTTTTCTTCTCTTTTTTCTTTGAGAAACAAAACTAATTGCACTCAGTGTTAGAGGCATATAAGAGAAACACAAAAGATATATAGACTCTCTAGCCGCACCATTGAGGGTTTTGATGATGCCATAGACTTCGTCCCATGCGTTAAGCCTTCTTCACTTACCCTCTTTGGCTTGTCCATTTTCTCCCTCTATAGGACGTAAGTCATGTTCACACAAATTATTGGAGTGCCGGTTGATTATCCATCATGCATTTTCAACCATTCATAGAGTGTGAAGTAGAAATGTCAAATAGTGATCACAAGTCTTGTTGGGTCTGCACAACTCCCTAAAACAAAATGATCCATAAACTCAAAAGGTGACGATTATGGTTGCCTATCTATTAATTCCATTGGATCACTGCATTCATCAAGCGCTATATTTCCTACAGGTGTCCTCGTTAAATATATATGAGGAGCTAGCTAGCAATGCGGACATGAAATATGTGCAGCACGTTTTGGATCTATACGTAAAGAAAACGCAAGGCACATCCACAAATCCACAATCTTCCTTGTGTTCGTGCCACCTGGCCCTGCCTTCTCGTCTCTACCATAAAAGGTGAAATAATGTCATATACCTCTTTTCCACATGCATAATCCGTGTATGGTTATAAAAACCAGAAGGTGAACGTGATACAACAGGGTATACTTTTCACCCTTATACAATTTTCACATGCTTACTGATAGGGATATGGTGAAGGACCAAGATAGATAAGGTGTGAATTTAAAACCGAACTCTTAGGTTAAAATCTCGTCAAAGGCGATTTGAATCGCATTATTGTTAGCTCATTATGAGATTTAGCCTACTTTCCCACACATTAGTGTAGATACTATCGTTTGTTCAAAAAAAAAAAAAAAAAATTAGGAAGAACTTATAAAAGAAAGTTAACAACGGATATGTTCTTTATCTTGTTCCTATTATCATAAAAACCTATTGAAACTCTTAATTTGATATAAACCAAAGTTGAAGGATGCCGTTACTCCATTAATTACTCAATAACTCATCATAGTGGGACACGATACCTACAGAAATATTATACCTGTGCCAGCGTGCCAAGAAAATAGGCCATGGAACCAGCAGGAAAAAGAGAAAATAAGTATAGACCGAAAGAAGCATATATATGATGTAATTTAATCATTTTCATCAATATTAAAATGGTCTTCCCCAAAATCATGTTTACTATAAAATACAGATATATTCTCAATAAAAATTTCATTACACTATATGCATTTTTTATTTTGAACAAACATTATTATTTACACTAAAGGAGATGAGTGAGTTTAACCTCAAAATGGGCTAACAATAATGTGGTTCAAATTCGCCTTTAGCAAGAATTGAACATAAGACCTCTCACTTATAAGTGAAAAAAAATATCTCTAAACAATAGTACTAAGTGACCATTTTTTTTTAAGTAAAATACAAAAATACATTTAATTGTTGTACAATTTGTGGGTACAGAATGGACATATAACCTAATGAATGAGACGAACAAAATATTTGAGAGCAAATAAAGTCAACTGGACGAGAATTGTCTTGGCATAGGATCCAAGCTCTTGTGGTGCACATGTTAGGAAATTGGCCATTATAATGAGTGTGTGAAAACTACTTATATTGTCACAACCAGAAAATATGGCTTTCCCTATAAATTTTTGCTCGATGAACCAAATTTTTTGTTCGGCAAAGAGACTTTATCAAATAGATTTATTAGTTGGTAGAATAAAGTTGATCAACATTTAAGGTTTACTCAAAACCTTTACGCGACGGAAGGTTATTGTAGGGCAAGTCACAAATCTTAGGGCAAAATGTTGACACGAAGAGGGAAAAAATTGCACGGAATGTCTAGTTTTGCGCGACGAATCATGTCTTCATCAGCTAGGTTGGCCTTGCCCAACAACGTCTATCAGCTAAGTTCTACTGTCAAATCCTATGTCTATTGTTGTGGTAAGGCTTTTTAATTTATGTAGACTTGTGAAAAATATAAAATAAAAAAAAGTATATACAAATGCTCGTAATGATAAGCTCTACAACTTTGTGAAGAGATCAACTCTGAAATTCGCCACCAAAATCCCACAAATCATAGATTTAAATTTAACTGTTGATTGTCGTTTACGTTTAAAGCTTCATTCTTCTCACCGAATTTCATTTTTTAGATTTAGTTTTTCGAAACATGATCTTTTAGCGGATGTAGAAAGATGAACAATTCAGATTGTTGATATCACGTCAGATTTTTAAGGTTAGTATATAACATCGATTTATATTTCAATTAGTTGTAAATATTGGAACGTGATATCAACAGTTCGACCATTTATTTTTCTGTATTGCTAAAAGATCATGTTTACAAAAAATAAAATCTGACAAACAAAATTTGGTGATAAGAATATAGCTAGTGTAAATGACAATCGACAGTTAAATATAAATCTAGAGTTTATGGATTAGAGCAACTCCAGCGTTGGAGCCCTCCCCCCAAGCTATTCATTATTCAATCCACTTTATGAACAGTAACTGACCTTAATGAATAGTAATAGCCCTGGCAATAGCCTTTGCATCTCCACCGTTACACTTCAATAGCCTTGGTAATAGGCAATAAAATATTAGTATTTTTTTAGGGTAAATTACAAAAAACTATCTTAACTATGGGTCAAATGACACTTTCATACCTCATCTTTTAAAATTGACAATGTCATACCTCATCTTACAAATTTGTGTCAATGTTGTACCTTCTGTTAGCTTGGCCGTTTATTTCTCAGTTAAATGCTGACGTGGCTTGATCCGGGACCCATTTTTATTTAAAAAAAAAATCATTTAATATTATTTAAATATTAAAATAATAATAAAAAAGTACATAAAAAAATAAAAATCAAACCTCTCCTTTTGTGCATCTCCCCTCTCTCTCTTCCCCATCATCTTCCTACAACCTAGAAAAGAAGAAGGAGAAAGAAGAAGAAGAAGAGAAAAAAAAAAAAAAAAACCCAAACCAAACCAAACCCAGTTCATCCCCCCTCTCCCCACCACAAACCCAACCCCCTGCAACCTAGAAAGGAGGAGGAAGAAGAAGGAAACAAAAAAACAAAAAAAAAAAAAAAAACAAAAAAACAGCAACGGGAAACCCAGTTCATCCCCCCTGCAGAAGAAGAAGAAGAAGAAGAAGAAGAAGAAGAAGAAGAAGAAGAGGGAAGTAGAAGAAGAAAGAAGAAAAAAAAAAAAAAAACCCGTCCCCTCTACCCACCCAACCTGCAGAAGAAGAAGAAGAAGAGGAAAGCAGAAGAAGAGAGAAGAAAAAAAAAAAAACAACGGGAAACCCTTCACCCACCCACCCAACCTGCAGAAGAAGAAGAAGAGGGAAGAAGAAGAAGAGAGAAGAAAAAAAAAAAAAACCCAGTTCGTCCGCCCCCCTCGCACCCACCCTCTCCCCTCCACACCCATTCCCCCAACCCCCCCCCCCCCCCCCCCCCGGCGCCCATTTTCTCCTCGCCCAGGAGAATGGGTTTTTTTTCTGGGTTTTTTTTTTTTTTTTTTGGGGTTGTAGGTAGTGGGTGCGAGGTTGGGTGCAGAGGGTGGGGTGCGAAGGTGGGGAGGTTGGGTGCGTGGGTGTGGGGAGAAGAGGGGGTGGGGAGCAGGGAAAACAAATTGGTTTTTTTTTTTTTTTTTTTTTTAAATAACTTTTCTTTATTATTTTAATATTTAAATAATATTAAATGATTTTTTTTGTTTTTAATAATTTTTTAATAAAAATGGGTCCCGGATCAAGCCACGTCAGCATTTAACTGAGAAATAAACGGCCAAGCTAACGGAAGGTATAACATTGACACAAATTCGTAAGATGAGGTATGACATTGTCAATTTTAAAAGATGAGGTATGAAAGTGTCATTTGACCCATAGTTGAGGTAGTTTTTTGTACTTTACCCTTTTATTTATTTATGAAATAATACAAAATAATTTTAATTGTAATTTTGGATAAGATTTTTAATCGTTCTCATTGCACCACGTGTCATTATCCGAAGTATTATTAAATAATACAAAATAATTTTATTTGTAATTTCGGATAAGATTTTTAATCGTTCTTGTTGTGCCACTTGTCATAAAATCCGAAAAGACAATTATTGGGGATGGATTTTCGATAAAATTTTTAATCGTACTCGTTATGCCACGTGTCATTATCCGAAAATACAATTATTGGTGATGGATTTCTGATAAGATTATTAACCAATCACGTCGCGCTACGTGTCATAATCTGTTTACAATCTTTGAGGATAGATTTCCATCGGATTTTTAACGAATGACGGCATGCCACGTGGCATTATCTACAACCTAATCCTTTCTGAATCCTCTATATAATCCACCATCCATCCTCACAAATCTCACACCAATTTTCTCGAGATCTATATAATTATTCATAGTTTCTGCTTCTTTCTTACAATGTCTTCTTCTTCCTCAAGGATGATGTGGAAACTTGATCAGGAAGAGGAAGAATTGTTTAACCAATCAGAAGGAATGTTCAGTCACCAGGTGGCAAAAAATGAGAGGGAAGAGGATGAGGAGCGTAGAAGGAGAGATGACGAAGTAAGAATGGGCAGAGCCTCATATTCCCGTCGAGTCATCCAAGCTGTGGCTCAGATCTGCAGGCCCAGCCGTTCCAGAAACCTTGATAGAAGCAGGTAACGACAAGGTATGGAACTCTTGGACGATTATTTTGTCCCTAATAGTGCATTCCCTGATACGTACGTTAGACGTCGTTTTAGAATGGAACGACATTTGTTCAACAAAATCATGATTGCTGTTTGCAACCATGATTCTTACTTTGTGCAAAAGAAGGATGCTTTTGGTGCTATGGGTCTCATTCCTGAGCAAAAAATTACTGCTGCCTTGCGGATGCTTGCATATGGAGTATCTGCAGACTAAGTGGATGAGATAACGAGGATGGAAAAATCAACCATTCTTGAGTCCCTGATGAGGTTTTGCGGAGCAATCGAATCTATCTACACCGCTGAGTACCTCTGCAAACCTACAAATATGGACTTGGTACGGCTTCTGAAGAAGGCCAAGATGCGTAGTTTTTCTGGGATGATTGGAAGCATTGATTGTATGCATTAGACGTGGAAAAACTGTCCAAGTGCATGGCAAGGCGCTTATGGGGACAGAAAATGAGCAAAAAGTATCATTCTGGAGGCAGTGGCATCTTTTGATACATGGATTTGGCACGCCTTTTTCGAGGTTCCGGGAGCTCAAAATGACATCAACATCCTTGCCCAATCCTCAGTGTTCAACGATGACTTCAAAGAAAGGCACCAAAAGTCACGTATGAGGTCAACGGACGTATGTACAACATGCCATACTACCTAGCTGACGGCATTTACCCGCGATGGTCAACATTTGTCAAAATAGTGCCACATTCGCGAAGTGCAAAGGAAAAACACTTTGCAAGCTATCAAGAAGGGTGCAGGAAGGATGTGGAGCGTTGTTTTGGTATCCTCTAAGCTCGCTGGGTGATCGTCAGGGGTGCTGCCAGATTGTTTGATTTAGAGTCGCTTCGATCCATCATGACGATGTGTATCATTCTTCACAACATGATTGTGGAAGATGAGTACGATTATGAAGCCGTTGATGAATATGAGCCAGACACGATGAACAATTCAAGAACACGTATATATTGTGCTCATGACGCCACCGATGAGCCCGTGCAACATGAGTCATTACAAAAGGGATGGACGTTACAATGAAAGACTCATTCAACGATATATTGCATTTCAAATGCCAGACATGCACAATGCCCGGCAAATTAACTTGATAGAGCACCAGTGGGCATTGAAACAAGCTGAAGATAATTAAGTTCATTTAGTGTGTTTTTTTGAATTTGGTATGTTTATGTTATTTTATTTGGTGTGTTTTATTATTTGGTATGTTTATGTAATTTTTTTAGTGAGTTTTTTATTATTCGGTATGCTTATGTAATTTTATTTGGTGTGTTTTTGTCATTTCAATAAATATTCTCTTAGTATAAATAACTTACCAAATTCATTTGAATAAATATTCAATAAATTGGAAACAACATAAAGTACTATATTCAATAAATAATAAATTACAACCCAAAGTGATTGGAAAATTATGGGCTCCGATTACAAAAACTACTCTATTCATCATCACTTAACCAATTTGTGGTGCTAGGATAATCTTCTCTTGTGGTGCTAGGACCATCTTGGGTTGCTCTTGCTTCTCTTGTACGCCTCTTTCGCACCACGTCCGCTTTCTCCGACTTCCAAAAAAATTTAGAATTGGAGACTTTCCTTCTAAAGGTGTGTTCATAATCTCACGATCTCTTTGAGCCCATCTTTCTTCTCTAACATGTTCCCTTTCTTGCCTAAGTAGCTTTTTTCTCTCTCATTAGCCTGAAATTCTCTCTCAATAGTTGTAGCTTTTGCGTCCTCTCAAGCCTTATCAGCCTCATATTTTGCCAGTTCCCTCGCCAAAGTCAATTCACCTTAGCGAGTAAGTTCTTCCATGAACTTTGCATAATCATTCTTGGAAGCACTCCGTTTTCTCTTTGAAGCCTTCTTACCTTGAGGCCTAATTGGATAACGGGTCGAACCCGACGCTTGTTCAGGGAGGGGCGTTTCGGGCACTTCTTCTGCATCATCTTCATGAACATGCGAGACATGATCGGGTGTAGAGTGTAGAGGGGTGCTGTTCATGAAAACTTCTGGACCGACAGGCACAACTCTAAATTTAGGACAATCTTTGACAATATTCCAACATTTCCACCGGTTGAATGATTTATTTTTTCTTTTGGTTTTGGCAGCGTACCAAGCTTGTGCTTGAAGTTCCTACACAATGCGGGAGAAGAAATAATTATAATGAAAATAAGTAACAAATAAATAATACAAACAAATAATTATAATGTAAGTAGGTAACAAATAAATAATACAAACAAATAATTATAATGTAAATTTGGGTATAGTACAAGCAAATAAATAATATATTGTTACCTGATCCGAGTAATTTTCTCCACTTCGAATATTACTATTAGCTTGTGCCAAGGCGTCTCTCCACATACTAAACGATTGGCTAAGTAATTTCCAACGACTGGACATCGATTCTTTGGTTCTTTTCCCACCAATTTTCTCAAGATAATTGGTATGAATAAGACTTCACATTTCTGGCAACTGCATCTCATTACCCGTAAGCGAACTGTGTGTAACTTCAACCCAGCTAGTACACAACGCAATATCTTCAAGAAGCGACCAATTCGTACCTGCATCAGTAGTCACTTTGTTGAAAAAAAATGGATTGAAACTTTGAGAGAAAGAAAGGAATGTGACTGAAAGCAGTTGAGAAAATATAAAATTGTGGTGTAAGGTAGATGATACTGAGAAGGTATTTATAGAAAAGTAAAAACAATTTTTTAAAAAAAAATTTCAGATTTTTTTTTGAATTTTTTACAATTTTTTTTAAATTTTTATTCAACTAATTAATCTCTGCCGTTGGATATAAAAAAATTTGAATTCCAACACTCCAGATTGTGCCACATGTCACAACAGTAACTTTTCTTAAATTTAAAACTATTTTATCTTTTATTTTTTTTAATTTATAAAGCATATTAATATCCACCGTTGATCTCAGATCGAACGGTGGATATTAAATAAGGCTTTTTTTTTATTTTTTTGACCGTTGAGATTGAACCGTCCAAGTTAAAGATCCGTTGAGATCGAATGGACCGTGGGAAGCCACGTGGCTTCCCAATGGTAACTGAAATTGTTTTTTTCTAATTTTGTGTCGGCGATGCGCCCCCACGCGCGAGTGGGGTGCACGCGCCTGATAGAAAAAAAATTTAAAATCGCCTGACGTCAGCGCTGGCGTCACATCCACTCGGGCTCTCGGGCTGGCAATTCTCCACGGGCCTGGAGCTCGGGCCTCCACTTCTACTCGGGCTCTCCAACGCTGGAGCCGGTCCACAGGGCCTCGATCCCCTTTTCTCTGGCCTGTCCCCTGAGCACCGAGCAACGCTGGAGTTGCTCTTATGGCTCCAACCTTGAAGTTGATTGTATATGTTTTTACATTTTCCACACTTCTACATTAATTATTATGAATTATTATTACTTTTGTATTCAAACAATTAACAGTATTTACAAGGGTTTGGAGGATTTTAATAATCTAAATAACTTTGGGATTAACATGTGGCTTTGTCAACAATGGTGGAAGCTGGTGGTGTCAATGTAATCACTTAAACCCTCACACCTCATGGTAAATATAACAGCTATCAAGAAATTGAAGTGCTGCGTGTTGGACTAGTAAGGAAAGCCATCTCATTGTTGGACACCACTTAGCAAATGGGATAGACTTCAATTGCAAGACTACACCTTGCTAACTGTAGGAAACTATCGACTAGGAGTTGACTATAAAAATTCAAATACTAATAATATATATATATATATATAAATGGAAAAGAAATAAATAATATCATAATTAAAGATATATATGTGATAGATAAACAATTTACTAATTAATTAAATAAATTTAATCAATTTCGTTCAAATACTATATTAGGGTCTTCCCCTATAATCCTTCAGGTGCTAATGAAACTATTTTAGTGAAATTTAACTATCTTAATTCCCAGGGGTTCTCGTATCCTGGCTTTGCGTTTCGTCTTGTCGGGATCAAGGTTAATATACATAACGTCCTCGTCTGCCTCAAACTCCGAAGTATTGTCGTCTTGGGGGTCAAGGTATAGGTCGAACTCTTTGTAACTCGTTTGTTGACTCCTAGGCTGCGATTGTTATGTTGACTCATCCATGGGAGTGCTGGAGCTCTGCTCTTCCTTCTAGATCATGTTCAAACTTTTGAGCAATCTAGAAATTTGTTAAAGCAACTTGAGGGGGAGTGTTCATTAGGTTCATTGAACAATTAGGCTCATTAAATCTCCCACATACGTTCATTGATTCTTCTACATAAGGTTCATTGTATGAAAGAGTAAAAATGATGTATATTTGTAATTAATTCATATATTTGTATTTACTATATATTGTACATTTGAGGATGAATAAAAGAAAAATTGGGCCAAATGCGCTTTGTACAAAGCAAGAATGAAAAATCTTGAGGTCTGGCAGTTCCATTCGTTTAATTTTGCGGTCATCTCTAAATTGCCTATTTCTTGATCCCATTAGATCACTGCATTCACCAAGCGCTCTATTTCCTATCAGTGAAGAGCTAGCAATGAGGACGTGAAATATGTGCAGCACGTTTTGGATCTAAATGCATGCAGTGTGAAATCAGGACATTAATTAATTTGTTTTCATGTACGAAAAGTGTTGGAAGAGAAAACGCAAGGCTCAAATGCACTGCTTCCACTGATCCATAATCTTCTTTGTGTTCGTATCACCTGGCCCTGCCAAATCGCCCCGACCAAAACTGGTGCAAACTGGTGAAAATGATGTTATATACCTCTTTTGTATGGTCTTTTTGACCCAAATGTAGTCTCTGCATCCTTCATGACAATGCCATCTCGTCTCCACATGCATAACGCGTGTATGGATAGAACCCAAAATCAGAAGGTGAAAGTAATACGACAGGTTAATTATATTTTTACCCTTTTTTTCAATTTTCACATGCTTACTGAATACTGATAAAGATATGGGGAAAGGATAAAGATAGGTAAGGTGTGAAATTAAAACTGACAAGACCATTGAGGTTTGAATCATGTTTTATGATGAGGTCTGGAAATCATGTTGCTCGAATACCACACATTTGTTCTACTATTGAAAATTGTGCTGGTTCTTAAATAAATTCTTAGGTTAAAATTTAGGAAGAAATTATAAAAGAAAGTTAAACTTCAACGATGTGTTCTTAATCTTGTTCCTACTATATAACAAAGACATATAGAAACTCTTATTTGATAAAAACTAAAAAAATATTACCACATCATACTGATTACTCAATAACTCATCATAATGCGACATGATACCTAAAGAAATATTGTCAATGATGTTTAAGGTTGTTTAGAGATAAGCTTTTGCAACTTATTTCTAGACAAAAACTCATCACCTTTTAAACCTCCAAATAAAACTCGAGTTTCAAATTAATTGCCAAGTAGACAAATAAGTGACTTCTATTACTAAAATATTTGCAAATGTGTCACAACACTCTAATTATGTTAATGGATTTAATTATCCACCACGTATGGCAAATAAGTGCCTTATTATTACAAAATATTCCACTCATGAGTTTTCCACATTATTTTTGTACTTATCTTACAATCATGTCTCCCATTTTTTTTTTATCTGGTTGCAATCATTGTAAGTAAATTATTTTGCATGTATTATTCTTAACAGTAGGGATGGCTTCCATAGAAATCAAGAAATACGCTGAAGAAGAAAGCTTAGAGGAGAAGCCAAAAGAATATCACAATATATTTCTCTAACTATTTCAGGTACTACAACAGATTACCAAAATAAAGGAAAGGAAAAGCTATTTATACTATTCTATCTAGTAAGTCATATGTGCACATGTTTTTACACGTGTAGTGGTAATTACACAGCCTATATACTTATCCAATAATCCCCCTCAATCTTAGCTGGGGTACCCAAGCTTAAGATTGAAACAATGGCGTAGAAAATCTGGTCCATGCAATCCCTTGTCAATAAGAGGGTTTAATTTGAGTGCTATTATTTATCACATCAAATTTTTGGCACCGTTGCCGGGGATTAGCAACTTTGCTAATCGCCCCGTTGTTTCTTTTTGTTTCTTTTTCGTGTGTTTTTGTTTTAGTTGTTGACCTTGTTTTCTTTTCTTATTTTAAGGTACTAGTTTATGACTCGTAGCTCTCAACCTGTTCGTGCAAATATCTTGGACTTTGACGACGATTTTAAACAAACTTTAAGAAGGAAGAGGAAGGAGCCAGAACTTAACCCACCAAGTTCTAGCTCAGAATCTGATTTTGAGGAGGAAGAAGAGGCCACGACAAAAGAGGAAGAAGGAGCACAAATCATGGCAGCGGACAATCGAATAATCAAGGAGCTTTCAGCCTCGGGAATGGACAATGCCGCACCCCTATGCATTCAATATCCTAGGGCAGCTCAAGACAAGACCGATGAGTTCGAATTGAAGTTTAGCTTGCTGCACCACATTCCAAAGTACCATGGGCTGTCCATGGAGGATCAAAACAAGCATTTGAAGGAATTTGAAGTGGTTTGTTCAAGCATGACTCCAATCAACGTTGATGCCAACATTTTGAAGATGAAAACTTTTCCGTTCTCTCTTTTGGAAAAAGCTGAAGATTGGTTGTATGAATTAGCACCTGGCACGGTTACATCTTGGGAGAGCATGAAGAGAGCATTCTTAGAAAAATTCTTCCTCACTTCGAGAGTCGTTCTCTTGAGGAAGAAGATTAGTGGAATTCAACAAAATCAAAGGGAGTCATTTCCAGCCTATTATGAGCGTTTCAAGACTCTTGTTGCATCCTGTCCTCAACATCAAATGAAAGAGGAGCTTCTCATTCAATATTTCTATGAAGGATTTCTTCCAATTGAGAGACAAATGCTTTATGCATCAGCGGGATGAGCTTTGGTTGATAAAACACCAATTAATGCCAAGACTTTGATTGCCAACCGAGCCTTGAATGCACAACAATATGAAGGAGTTGGACAGAGAGACATACCATTGCAACAACATGTGAATAAGGTAAGTGCAATATCTGAAATTCAATCTCAATTGGCTAATCTCACTCTTCTTGTGTCACAAGTTATTGAAAAACCCAAAATGCAAGAAAACACAATCTATGGTGTGTGCTCGATACAAGGACATCAATCTGAAAAATGCCCTCAATTGATTGAGAATGGTGGATGGGAGAATGTCCATGCCGTGGGCTACCAAGGACAAAATCAGCTAAGGCATGATCTATACTCCAATACTTACAACCCGGGATGGCGAGGTTACCCAAACATAAGGTGGAGAGAGCCTCAACAACCTCAACAACAAGGAGGATTTCGTCCAACACCCCCTGGGATATATCAAAAGCCATTCACACCAATGCAACCTCAACCACCTTCGGTTCAATCAAATTCAGGTACATCTTTGGATAATGATAAGGTTATTCAATTATTAACCACTTTGACGAATTGGGTACAAAATCAAGCTAAAGAGGTGGATGACTTGAAGAAACAAATAGGGCAAATGGTGGAATTCATGGGATAATTTAGAGACCAAGGAAAATTATCTAGTCCAACCATTGTTAACCCGAAGGGAGGATTTGAATCTGCCAAAGCCATCGCATTGAGAAGTGGTAAAGAAGTTGGCACTGACCCAAGACCATCCAAATTAAGTCAAAAAGAGGATGGGAAGCTGCAACTTGAGGAAGAGGAACAAGGCCAAGCCACGGCAAGGGTAGAAACACCCTTGCCGCAGCCACTTAGAGACCCCAATTCATCCAATTCATCCAATATAGGTAAGTTGGGTTCAAATTCCATTAATTCTAACCTTATTCCACCCAATGTACCTTTCCCTCGCAGATTTATGCAAGCAAAGAAAGAGGAGAATGACAAAGACATTCTTGAAGTCAACATTTCACTCTTTGATGCAATCAAACAAGTTCCAAAGTATGCCAAATTCTTGAAGGAGCTTTGCACAACAAAGAAGAGGGTTTCAAATAAAGAAGTGGTGAGGGTAAGTGAAAATGTTTTCACCGTTTTACAAAGGAAATTGCCTCCAAAATGCAAAGATGCAAGCAGTTTCACAATCCCTTGTGTTATTGGCCAAACTAAGTTTGAACATGCTATGTTAGACTTAGGAGCTTCAATTAACGTCATGCCATACTCTATTTATGCATTTATGAACCTAGGAGAGCTGAAAAGTGAGGGAGTTATTATTCAATTAGCCGATCGTTCTAATGCATATCCAAAAGGAGTTTTGGAAGATGTTTTGGTGCAGACTAATAATTTGATCTTCCCGGTTGATTTCTATGTGCTTGAGATGGAAGATACGACCCATTCCACACCCTTGTCGATCCTACTTGGGAGACCATTCATGAAAACAGCTCGCACCAAGATCGATGTGTTCAAAGGGACTTTAACGATGGAATTTGATGGGGAAGTTATTGATTTTAATATTTCTGAAATTATGAGATATCTTAATGATGATCATTCATGTTTTTCTATTGATATTATTGATTCATTGGCATAGGAACATCTTGAACAATTACATGAGGATGCACTTGAAATGGTCATTACAAGTGGAATAGGACTAAAAAACCAAGAAGCAGCACAAAACAATACCCACGGTACCAATCTGGAATTCCATGCCGTGCTCCTTTGTGATGATGTAATTGAAGTGGTGGCTGCCATAGAGTCATTGCCATAGCAAAATGGTAAGTCCCCAACCCCAATTTCAATTCCCGTTTCAACTAATAAGTTGCTTCCTTCAGTGATACAGCCACCTTTTCTTGAGCTTAAACGATTACCAAACACTTAAAGTATGTTTTCTTGGGCGAACAAGAGACCTTGCCCGTCATTGTGGCTTCCTCACTCACGGCACAAGAAGAAGACAAGTTGGTGAGGGTGCTAAAAGAGTACAAAACAGCCATTGGTTGGACCTTGGCCGATATCAATGGAATAAGCCCTACTACATGCATGCATCGTGTACTCTTGGAGGAGGGGGCTAAACCATCTCGAGAAGCCCAACGTCGACTCAACCTTCCAATGATGGAAGTCGTGAACAAGGAGATTATCAAGCTCCTTGATTATGGCATGATCTATCCAATCTCTGATAGTTGTTGGGTTTCGCCGGTCCAAGTTGTTCCAAAGAAGTCCGGAGTCACTATGGTGAAGAATGAAGAGAATGAGCTTGTGCCCATAAGTATCCAAACAGGTAGGAGAGTTTGTATCAATTATAGGAAGCTTAATACCACAACAAGGAAAGATCACTTCCCTTTGCCATTCATTAATCAAATGCTTGAAAGGTTAGCGGGTCATTCTTTTTATTGTTTTCTTGATGGTTATTCGGGATATAATCAAATTGTTATAGCTCCAGTTGATCAAGAAAAGACCACTTTTACTTGTCCATTTGGTACTTTTGCTTATCGTCGCATGCCATTTGGTTTGTGTAATGCACCAGCCACATTTCAAAGATGTGTGGTAAGTATATTTTCTAATTGTGTTGAGAAGATCATTGAAGTATTCATGGATGATTTTAGTGTTTTTGGTGATCTATTTGATGATTGTTTGCATAATCTCACTTTAATCTTGAAAAGATGCATTGAAACTAACTTTGTTTTAAATTGGGGAAAATGTCATTTCATGGTAAAACAAGGCATAGTTTTGGGTCACATAATCTCTGAAAAAAGGAATTGAGGTTGATAATTAAAAAATAGATCTTGTACGCTACTTACCCTCTCCTACTTCGGTGAGAGAGGTTCGTTCTTTTCTTGGACATGCAAGATTTTATAGGCGATTTATCAAGGATTTTTCAAAGATTGCACAACCTCTTTTTCTGTCTCCTTCAAAAGGAAGTGTCATTTGTGTTCGATGAAGCATGTGAAAAGGCATTCAAACACCTCAAGGAGATGCTTACCTCGGCCCCAATCATAGTTCCACTAGATTGGAGCACACCTTTTGAGCTAATGTGTGATGCATCAGATTATGCAATAGGGGATGTTTTAGGCCAAAGGAAGAACAAGCAGCCACATGCCATCTATTATGCATCCCAGACCTTGAATGATGCTTAATTGAACTACTCTACCACTAAAAAGGAACTTCTTATTGTTGTGTTTGCTTTAGATAAGTTTCGTTCTTATTTACTTGGCACTAAAGTTGTTGTTTATTCTGACCATGCAGCTTCCAAGTACTTATTCACCAAGAAGGAGGCCAAACCAAGGCTAATTCGCTGGATGCTCATCCTCCAAGAGTTCGACATTGAAATTAGAGACAAGAAAGTGATAGGAGCATATTTATGCTACTTAGTTATGTTGTTTCCTTGCATTTAGTTAGCTAATTACTATTTATTATAGTGTTTTAAGCTATTTTCGTGTGTTTGTAGGTCCTAATGACAAAGTTGGCAAGAAAAGGCAATTTTGAGCCTTTTGGAGCAGCTTTGGGCTTATTATGGATAACTTGCATATGGAGCAAAGTGGATGGACGAATTTGAAGATCAAGAGAGGCTAGGAATGTGATTAACATCTGGAAGAATTAAATTGAAGACTTGGAAGATAAGGAATCAACTACAAAGAAGGAATATATCCAAATTTCCTTATCTTATCCAAACCTTATCCAACCTTATCTTATCTTATCCTATCCTAATCTTTTCCTACCTTAATTCCAACTTCAAAGAGGACTCCTTTTCACATTAAATCACCTAAATATCAAGTTCTAGAAGCCCTATTTTCGTGCATTAAGTTTATGCCACATGTAACCCTTCTAGAAGTTCTAGAATCTACCACAAGGACCATTCCTTGTCCTTCTTGGAATCTGATTGAAAGTGTCCTTGTTCTTTGGGGATTTGGAGTCCTAATTCCTCTCATTTTCAGGCCAATTTCGTGCCTCCCCTTCACCCTATAAATACATGATGCCACAACACTTAAAAACCACCACCCTCTACCCTAAATTCACACCACACCATCGACCACACCTCAAGAGCCTAAATTCACACAAATTCCCGTTGTACACAGCAAGGAAGGAAGGAGGAGCCACCTGGAGTGTTTCTAGGTGTATTTTGTCTTTGTTTTTAATGTTTAAGTTTAATTATCTTTGTTTTGCGAACATGAGGAGCTAAACTTGTTTTAGCTAGAGGAGACTGTGAAACCATGATTATATTTGCAATATAAATTGATTACTTTTAGTTGTGATTTCTTAAATCGTGAATACAATTTACTTAACTGTTTGATTAAGAACTTATTCTTGTGTGTTGATTAAGAGGGCCCGCTTAGTTTGCATGCATGAATTTGATGCTAAAATATAAGGGAGTTTCGCCTAATCGTTATGAACTTATATTTATAAGTAGTGGAGGTTGCTAGTCACGATCGTGTTAAGTAAATTCCTGACAGGAGTATTATGCTGTTCATAGTTACGAATGCCTTATCATGCTGTTCATAGTTACGAATGCCTTGTCAATGCTTATGATTTTCAAAAAGCTTAATGATATTTGATTGTATCTTTATTATGCTGTTCATGTAGGGAACTATTGAAGAATGATTTGGTTGCCGATGCGTATTCCATCCAATTCAATGACTTAAGAAAAATCTGAGGGTTAATTAGTGCTGTTCACGGTTAATCTGGGATGTTGAGGTTCATGGTTTATTGGAAAAGCAACTGGAAATCAATTTGTATGCAAGTGTGTCATGTGTGGAGAAGGACCCTTTAGCTAGCTTATCACCCATATTTTTCCCTAATTTCGTCCAAAGTTGTTTAAGTCTTTAAATCTGTTTGTTTTTACTTTAATTTCATCCAAATCAATCTCCCCTTTAATTAAGTGTGTTAGATTAGTTAGAAATGTGTTATAATATTTCACATCAGAAAGGGAGTGAAAACATGGTGGCTGACCACTTGAGTCGTTTGGTGCACAATGAGGAGTCATTACCCATCCAAGAGACATTCCCAGATGAGCAATTGCTGTCCATTGAGGTAAGAGAGCCATGGTATGCAGATTTGGTGAATTATTTGGTGTCTAAACAAGTTCCAAGCACCCTAAACAAACACCAACGTGATAAACTCAAAAAGGATGCATGGTTTTATGTGTAGGATGACCCATATTTGTGGAAACATTGCTCTGATCAGATTCTTCGTAGGTGTGTGCATGATTCTGAGTTTAATTCAATTTTAACTTTTTGTCACACTTATGCATGGGGGGTCATTTTGGCACACAACACACAGCCCTTAAGGTGTTAGAATGTGGATTTTATTAGCCTACAATCTTTAAAGATGCTAGAACTTTGTGTATGACTTGTGATCGTTGTCAAAGAATGGGCAATATAGGTGCAAAGGATCAAATGTCGCAGACCCTTATGTTCAATGTTGAAATTTTTGATGTTTGGAGCATTGATTTCATGGGTCCTTTTCCTTCTTCATATGGTTTCACTTATATTTTGTTTGCGGTTGATTATGTGTCGAAATAGGTGGAAGCAAAAGTCACCCGTACTAATGATTCTAGAGTAGTTGCAGATTTCATCAAAACTAACATCTTCTCTAGATTTGGGATGCCTAGAGTACTCATAAGTGATGAAGGGTCTCATTTTTGTAATCGCACCATTGAGGCCCTGCTTAAGAAATATAATGCCACACATAAGGTTTCAACACCTTATCATCCTCAAACAAATGGCCAAGCCGAGGTTTCCAATAGAGAAATCAAGCAGATTTTGGAGAAGATCGTTGGGCCAACAACAAAGGATTGGAGCTTGTGTTTGGAGGATGCATTGTAAGCATATCGTACGACCTACAAAACACCCATTGGGATGTCCCCATTTCGGCTTATCTATGGCAAACCATGCCATCTTCCCGTGGAATTAGAACACAAGGCGCATTGGGCTGTCAAAACATTCAACATGGACATAGATGCAGTTGGAATTCCTAAGAAGCTCCAATTGAATGAACTTGAAGAGATTAGGCATGAAGCTTATGAGAATGCTTGCATTTACAAGGAGAAGACAAAGGCATTCCATGACAAGATGATTCATAACAAAACATTCTCCATAGGGCAAAAAGTGTTACTTTTCAATTCCCGCCTTCGTTTTTTTCCCGGTAAGTTACGTTCTAAGTGGATTGGTCATTTTGTTATTACTAATGTTTTTCCATATGGTGCTGTCCAAATCCAAAGCTTAAGGAATGGCTAAGAATTCAAGGTGAATGGGCATCGTTTGAAGCCATATTATGAGAATGTTAAAGGGTAGATTGTGGAGGATATACCCCTCCATGCCGTGATAGAGTTTAAGAAGAGGTATCATCCAGCTGGAAGACGTTAAAGCAAGCGCTTCTTGGGAGGCAACCCATGCATTCCAATAATGAAGACTTAGGCAATCCAACAATCCACAACCAGATTTGCGTTCCTAAACCTTTCTCTTTATTGCTTTTACTTTGCCATGATAGTTATGTTTGTTAGTTTGTGTTGTTTACTTGTTTGAATGTGAGTCTTTGTTTGAAACATTGAGGAAAATGTTTGATTTAAGTGTGGAGGGGTAAACAAGCTGTTTTTGCATGATTTTCGTGGGATTTTATCACCTATCACTTCTAATGTTGTTTTGTCATTGTTTTTAAGTGTTTTTAGTGTGTTTTGAAGTGTTTTTATATCTCTTATTCAGAAATACGAAAATTTGAAAAACAGTTTTGACAAACCAAAAAAGAGTTGTTTTTGTGTGTTTGTTTGTGTTTTAGGGTACCTTCCAACACAATGATGAGGATTTGGTTTTTAATTGCATGACTATTAAAGAAAGTTACAAACATGGATGAAAGTTTGATTTGCCCTTTGGTTTATGCTTAGTTATAGTTGTTGTTTACAAATTCACATGTAATCACAAGAAAAAATTCAGTTTTTGTAACATGCTTAAAGGAACTCAAACTAACGTTACAACCCTAAGAGACTTGAGCCTAAACTTTGTTTGGAGAGTTATAAATCTATGGATTATTGTTTTCTAAAGTCGTTGCATGATCTCATTATTCTTTGCTTGGTTGCTACTTAGAATGCGTTTCATCATTATAGTTCCAAATACTAGAACTCATGCCCATTTCATTCAAAGCATGATATTGATTGCATAACATACAATAAGATGAAGTTGTTTAGTTAAACCAAAGCCAAAAAGCCTAACCCTTTTGCATATGTATTGTGGGATTAACCCTTTTGAGCCTTATCTAGCCTATTTTCTTTGTTAACCACATTATCCTCACCTAGCCTAGATTAGGATTATCCATACCTTTATTCTTAAAGGATAGTGAAGCATGAATTAGAAGGAATTCCTTTTGACTTACATATTGCAGAAAACAAGTGGGGGGGGGGATTGTAAAAGGGCACGGCAAAGAAAGAAAAGAAAGAAAAAAAAAAAGAAAAGAAAAGTTGTGAAAAGAAAGAAAAAGAGTTGAGAAATAAGTGAGAATGAACTCATGAGTATTGGTTGTTGAAGAAAGGGTCAAAAAGTTGAATTTGACCCTAAGTTTTGTGTGAATCTTCCCTTTGTGTTTAAAAGTTGATTTATGCATCAAAAGTGAATTCTAAGTGTCAAATTCATTACTTTGCTTCCTATTGCTTTAAGAACCTTTGTTTATCCTTGCCCTTCTTTGTTAGCCAATACCTTAGCCTCATTACAACCCTTAGACTTCTATCTTGATGTTATGTGTTCAATATGTGGAGTTTGAAATTGGTATGAGCATATGGAATCCCTGGTTCTCGTTCTAAGTAGTAGCATTCCATTCATGAGATCATATACATATCATTTTAATAATTCCAAAAAATGCTTTCTTTGTTATAACATATGTGAGTGCTAGTCTACATGTTTACATCAATCTTCTCACATATACCTAGTGCAGGGAGTGTAGTCAGAAAATCTGTGTGAAATAGAGAGTATATCTTGTTAGGAATTGAGGGAATTCTCTAAGGCATGTTACTACATTCAAAATATTGTTTCAATTAATTAAATGTAAGCTAGTAAGTGATAACTATGGTTAAGTGTTTGCTCAAAAGTAGAGATGGCTAAAATCTATGTGAGTAATGATTTTTAATATGTCATGTGCATTGGAAATCCCTGAGACAAATGTTGGAAGGTGTAGAGTGTGTTTTGTTTGTTTTGTTTGTTTTGTTTTGCTAGAGGACTAGCAAAAGTTAAGCGTGGGGAAATTTGATAGGAGTATATTTAGGCGACTTAGTTACTTGTTTTCTTACATTTATGTTGTTAGTTCTTAGTTATTTTAGTATTTTGAGCTATTTTCGTGTGTTTGTAGGTCCAAATGGTTAAAGTGGCAAGAAAGTGCAATTTGGAGCAATTTTGGGCTTGGAATGGCTAGCACATGCTTGGAGCAAGGTGGATGGATGAAATTGAAGACCAAAGGAGGCTAGGAATCTACTAAAGAGATGGAAGAAATTAATTCAAGATTTGGAAGAAAAGGAATCAACCACAAAGAAGGAAACAAGAGTCAAACTTCCTTATTTTGACTTTGTTTCCCTAAATTTTTCCTACATAAGCTCCAGCTGCCAAAGAGGGTCCCTAATTAATTTAGGACACTTAAACATAAGTTCTAGGAGCCTTAATCCCAGCCAAAGAGGGATGCCACACCACCTTACCCTTTTTCCTTCCTTGCCGTGCAAGGGAAACAACATTCCCTTTGCCGCAAATCCCTTCCCTTTTTCCCTTAGGATTCTGACTTTAATTCTCCTTTTCCTTAGGGATTTGGGGTCTAATTCTTTCCTAAACCATTTAATTAAAGTTAAGATCCTTTCCCTAAAAAAAAAAACCTTGTGCCGCACCCATACACACATTCCATTCATCCATATATACAACCAGCCATCATTCATCCTTCTACACCTTCATCCGCAGCCTTCATTACCTTCCATACACAATTCCACACCTTTTCTACCACCATACCTCCCTGTCATTCATCAATCCTTCAACCATAACACACCATAACCCATTTTCACACCCTTACACCCTTGTGCCGCAGCTTAGCAAGGAAGAAAGAGAGGATGAGCAACCTTAGATGTTTTTGGCTATTCAAGTTGGATTGTTGGAACGTTTTTAGGTGTAATCTATCTTGTTTTTTCAATGTTTAATTTAATTTTTCTTGGTTTTGTTGTGAACATGGGAGGCTAAACTTGTTTTAGCTAGAGGAGACTTTGAAACCATGATTATATTTGTGGTATGAATTGATTAGTTCCAGTTGCGATTTCATAAATTGTGAATGCAATTTACTTAACCGTTTGATTAAGAACTTATTCTTGTATGTTGATTAAGGAGGCCAACTTAGTTTGCATGCTTGAATTTGATGTTAGAATATAGGGGAGTTTCACATAATCGTTACAAACTTATATTCACAAGTAGTAAAGGTTGCTAGTCATAATCATGTTAAGTTAAATTCCTGGCATGAGTATCATGATGTCATAGTTACGAATGCCTTGTCAATGCTTATGATTTTTATGAATCTTAATGATATTTGCTTGTGTCTCTATTATGCAGGTCTTGTAGGGAACTTGGGAAGAATAATTTGGTTGCCGATGCATTGTCCGTCCAATTCAATGACTTAAGGAAAATCTGAGGGTTAATTAGTGATGTCACGGTTAATCTAGGGTGTTGAGGTTCATGTTTTATTGAAAAAGCAACTGGAAATCAATTTGTATGCAAGTGTTTCATGTGCAGAAAAGGACCCTCTAGCTAGCTAATCACCCATCCATTTACCCAATTTCGTGCCAAATTTTGTTTAAGTCTTTAATTTACTTGTTTTTATTTTGAATTCGTCAAAAACCCAATCCCCTTTACTTTGTTGTGTTAAATTAGTTATAGTCTGTCCAAATTGTGTTTTTAAGTGTTTGAGTCAAGTTAAAGGTAGAATTCGTCCAAAGTAAGTCCTAGAGTCTAGTTTGAGTCTATTTGATTGTTTTGTGCTGTTTTGAGTCTTTTTAGTTTGTTTTGAGTCATATAAGTCTAGTTAAGAGTCTTTGAGTTTATTTAAATGTTTTTAAGCCTAGTTTTGTATTCTTGAGTCAGTTTTTAGTAGATTAGCAATCCCTCCTAATCCCCGGCCTAGAACGATCCCTACTTACATCTTTACTACAATTGTCAATAAGAGGGTTTAATTTGAGTGCTATTATTTATCACATCATCTTTGCACAATTTCTTAACAGATAAAAGATTAACAGTTAGCATCGGCACATGTAAAACACTCTTAAGATGTAAAATATGAGATGGAGTTTGCAGAGTGCCATGGCCAATATTTTGTACATCCAAACCTTCACCATTACCAACTATTATTTTCTCAGTGCCTTCATATGGTGTAGAGTGAGCAAGAACTATTAAATCTAGGGTCATGTGATGAAAGGCACCTGTGGAGCCAAAAATAATTAAGAGGCGACACGTGGATTTTTAGGTGAAGAGGACCAAATTACCCTTGAGACACACCGGGTTTCCTACACTCAAGCAGTGGAGAATCATCCATCAACCGAGTCAAGAGTGCCCAAAATAGGTAACAAGTTCAAATTTATCTCATCTATCTTTACTCCATATCCTCTACAAGGAAATCATTCTATAACCTTCAAAACCTTCCATATAAATTAAATTAATTAGGCTAATTAATGGATTAATTCATAATTAATCCATTAATCACCCAATTAATCACCCATAACACAAATTATCACCCATTACACACCAAAAATACCCCAAAGGGCCAACCACCTTTTCTCCAAAGGGGACTGGCCATGCTTTATATATTGAACCCCATTTTCTCTAGAAAGCTAGTTTCACACTCTTGTAAAACTCCCAAAAACTCTCCAAACACTTTTCTCTCTAAATTCCAACTTTGGCATCAGAGGTTCTTCAGCCAAAGCCCCCCCCCCCCCCATTCATCGTTGGCGCGTGAGGCTCTTGGCCTTGACCTAAGGTGTTATTTGTTTTGTAGGTGCCATTTTGTCCAAGAACAAGGAGGAAGAAATTTGCATCCACAAATTGGTGCTTTCATTGAGAGCTGAAATTCACACTCGTAGAAGACTCTCGCATAAAAATATTTTTTCTCTATTTTCTAGTCCACTTGTATTTTTCGTACATTCTTATTATTAGAATTTTTTATTTACAAAGATTCCTTGATAAAACGAAAAAGAGAAATACAATGGCTAGAAATTTAGAAAACTCCATAAGTGAAAATTCCAATATTCAAGAAATGGGACTGCGGCGATCCACGAGACTAAATGTGATCCTAGGGGGAGAGGCACCACCACCATAAGGTTCCACCACGAGAACCACCGCGGTGGCCACCGGCGGCGAGGTCCATGGCACCACTACCACGGCTCGAGTCGTGCCACCAAAGCAAGCCTAAGCTGTGCCATCCAAGGCTCATGGCACCAAGGCCATGACCCAAGCTATGTCACCCAAGCCCAACGCGTTGCCAAGCCAAGCCCTAGCCTCGTACCCACGTGTGCCACACGCCGAGCAACCCATTCCCGTGGTCTAACCTACTTCAACCAAGCAGCCTGCTCTCATGGCCCAACTTGTTCCCGCTGAGCAGTCTGCTCTCGTGGCCCAGCCTGCTTCCGTGGTCCACCTTGAAACTGTGGCCCAGCTTGCTCTTGCAGCCCAATCTACTTCTGTGGCCTTCCAAGCAGCCCAAATCGGTCCAAGACTAGTTCAACCATCCCGGCTCCAAATTTCCGGACCGATGATCAAACCGAGAGCATTTTCACCATATTTTTATGCGGATTTAACATTTCCCAGCTCAAATCTCGTGCCCAGAGTCTACCACACTTCCACTGCTCAAGGAGAAACATTCCTTCCAAGCTCTTCCAATCCAAATGGCGAACAACATTTGTCTTGACAAGTCATAGAGTTGACGAGCGTCCTAGCACAGCAGATGACCTTGGTGAACCAGCTCTTGCAGCGCACCAAGATGCAACATGTTCCAAACGAGGTGTCCTGAAGAAGGACAAAGGCAGACGAAGAACCTCTCTAGCAACGTCTCGATAAGCAGCTATTCGACCAGCTACGAACCTAGCGTTTGGGCAGAGTACACTCCTGATTGGGCCCTCGAGATAGCATATACTCATGTCTTAGCGCGTGGAGGAGCGTGCACTCTCGACTAGGCTCACAGACGAGCATACACTCACGATTGGGGCCACACTCCAATAATCAACATGGGTAGCCTTCCAAGCGAATTTGTTCATCGCAGCTAGGCCAGCAAGGAACATTCTCCACATCACATAGGAGTAGGTAACACAACGGATGGAGATAAGCAGTCACTCAATCCGGCTCAAGTTCAACCAACAGCATGCGAAACCCCTCACCTACTAGGAGTCCACCACATGCACCGCTGCCACAGCATAGACGAGCCAAGCAAGTAAAAAAGCAGCCTAGACCAACAAGTCAAGACTGAAGGCAGCCAAGAGCTCTGCTACACCAACAAAGGCAAATTCAGGAAGAAGTAGAGAGGCTCCTAAACAAGTGATTACGTGATTTTCAACACAACGAAGTGGTCGATGAGGCTCTACAACGGGACATGACCAACAGAAGCATGTCACCCTTCACGGATGAGATTAAGCAAGCAGAGCCTTCATGCGAGTTCAGCATGCTACATTTCATATCTTTCAAAGGGGATGAAGGCCCAGAGAAACACTTAAAGCACTACCGAAGTGCAATGATCCTCTATTGAAACAACGACGATCTTATGTGCAAGATATTCCCCACCACTCTATAAGGCGAAGCGCAAGATTGGTTCTACACCCTGCTGCTACAATCTATCCGAAGTTTCGACAAACTTTCTTTGGTTTTTACAAAGAATATTCATCCTATCACTCGATCCAAAAAAATTCCTACCATTTGTACAACGTTAAGAACCCAAAAGAGTCACTTCGTGACTATGTGAAGAGGTTCAAAGCAGAAAAGGCAAGGATAGTCGGATGCAACGACTCGATAGCTAGAGTAGCCTTCCAAAAAAGAACTTCCAGCAGACCACCCACAATTCAGAAAATTAATCATGAAAAAAGATCTAACTCTAGCAGACTCTTTAGCTCTAGCAGAGAAACATGCACTTTGGGATGAGGCACGCCAATGCACATTCAAGGACTTGAAAAAGTACCTGACATCACCTCCCTATTATCCAAACCAAAAGCAGAGGATGACTGATTCACATGTTTGATGGTATCTGAAGTAGCAATAAGCTCTACCATTATACGAGAAGAGCTGGGGGCCTGACTACCTGTATTCCACAGTTCAAAAGCTCTTATCGATGCTATCAGAAATTCAAAAGCTAACTTTGGCAATAGTTGTTCCAACCTGATTGCTTAAGTTTTACCTTCAAACGCACGCAGTTATCCTCATGACGCATTATTCCGCCCAATCCAAATGCGCGACGATAAAGGCGTAGACCCTGGCGAATGCAAAGTTTTCTGACGAACGCAACAACTCAGCCCAAAAGACATGCCAAGGATAGACGAACACTAGAAGGACACACTCGGAAGCAAGTTTTGTCTTCATTGCCCAAAAGATTCTACATAGGAGCAACATGTACCGGTAGTTGAGCACTACCTCCTGCTGCGCGTCACGCGGCTCTAGCCGAGCCTTGCTCCATAATATAGCTCTAGAATGGTCCAAAACCAATAGTTGAGCATTTCCTACTACGCGTAACATGGCCTTAGCTGCACGACTCCCTACCATGCACCAAGATAATAAAAAGTTAGTACAAAAGTGCGACCGCTGCCAGCGCTTACAAGCCGATACTAGCACTGCCTACCAGCGAGCTACACCCGCATACGAGTCATTGGCTGTTTATGCAGTGGGCAATCAACCTGGTAAGACTTATGCCGCCTACTACTGAGGGCAAAGGTACGATGATCGTGGCAAACGGCTACTTCACCAAATGGGTAAAAATAGAGCCCAAGACCACCACTACTCAAATAGGCATAGAACACTTCATATGGAGGAACATCATTTGTCGATTTGGCATCCAACAGGCCATCGTCACTGACAATGGCCCGCAATTCGTGGGCAAAGATATGGCAAAGTTCTTCCAAAAGTATGGCATCAAGTAGCACATGTCCATACCGAGACATCCTCAAGGCAATAGGCGGGCCAAAGCATCCAACAAAATGATCCTCGACTGCCTCAAGAGATCTCTCACCAACAAGAAAGGAAAATGGCTAGACGAACTCCCCGAATGTCTATGGGGATATCGCACCACCAAAAGACGAGCAACCGCTGAGACTCCTTTTTTTTTGGCATTTGGCTCAGAAGCAATCATTCATCTTAATGTCATTAAGTCAAGTATCACCACTCTACTACCAAGCATTGAGTAGAACAGTAAGGAGATGGCCATAAGTTTAGATCTGGCAGAGGAGAAGCGCGAGCAGACCATCACTCGCATCGCAGCCTACCAGCAGCAGCTCATCTCCAGCTACAATAAAAGGGCTAAGATCTGGCAGTTCCAGCCCGAATATCTAATTCTAAGAAAAGCCTTCATCATTACCCACAGAGAAGACTCCAAAAAGATGGATCCTATCTGGGAAGGTCCATACAAGATCAGCAGAGTAGGTGGCAAGAGTAATTACACCCTCGCCACCATGAAACGACAAAAGGATCGAAAAGCAATGGAGCGCCTACAATCTGAGGAAGTCCTATATGTGACCTCCCATTACATCAAAGCCTAAAGACTCAAGCAACTTGACGGGGACCACCTCACAAGCCGAGGACTATCCAGTTGTTATGCAGTTCTTACCTTACAGTTAAGTTCTCATTCGTTTCACTTGTTTTTTAATGAGGAATTCAGAAATAATCACAACTTGGCTCGGCTGCATGCTTACAACAGCTGATCACTCATGCACTTCAAAAAAAGACCATGCATTTCTTACGGACTCATCGCAGGAATTGCACCCTCTGAGGGACCAACCATGCTCTCTAGTGCGATAGGGTAAACCAATTCCCTGACACCCACATGGGTCAGCTCTCGAAGACAGGAGGATAAACTCTACACTTCGAATATCTAGACGTGGATGAGCCTGGCTGCCCTAGTATAACTAGATGCATGATGGCTTACGTCGAGATTCCTAGAAATAGCCACAATGGTATTTTTCAAGGCTTAGCTGACTGAAGGATTTTGGATCTCTTAGCCTAATCCGCGGGGAACTGGGCCCTAGAGACGGAGGGGGCACATTACGCAGTACGCCCTATGGACAGTTACCCTTAAAACCCTAAAGCTGCTAACGAGTGCACTAAGGTAGCCTACGATTTTCAGAAGACTGCCTACGGCTTGCCCTTCGAGCAGTAAAGCCACATTAGACTTATACAACAACACATTCTTGTGAAAGGTTAAACAAGCTAACGTGCATATACAAAGCTTTATCCACTGCTAACATGCTACGTAGTTGATAAACTTCACCTCTGCCAAACGCAGAACAACTTACACCAAGTCCTAAAGTATTGTGACACTTGCTACGTAACCTACGGAATTCGAGAAAGCCAAGGTTAACAGCCTAATGGTTACACGAACTTGTCTACTTCTATAAGTAAGGCATCTGACTGCTAACCCTATAGCTAACAACTTTGCAAAGTTTTACACCAACACCTACGGCTGCATAGGCTATGTGGGCTTGTCTGCTTATAGAAAAGTAGCATGTTTGCCACTGCTCTATAAAGTTTAAAGGTTAAGGCATGAACAAAAGAAACGAAGATGAAGAAAAGCGAATGAAGCATGTTTATAAATAACTACCAAAGGTCGAAGGAGTTCAAGCAAAACAAAAGCTATAAGGAAAAACAAAGAAAATCCTAAAGGCTACCTAGAATACTACACTTCAGCAGCTTGGACATCCCACGACTACTCGATCGCCACACCTTCAGCAACCGCGACACTTTTAGTAACGGCATCATCCAGCGCTTTACCCCCGGTTGCTCCAACCTGGGCACCAGCATCTCTGGCTACTTCACCAATGGAGGTCTCAAAAGTAAAGGCAAGCAAGTCTTCCGGAGAAATAGAGAAGGTCTCGAAACCTTGAGCCCATTCTTCTCACTCTTCAGCTGTTCATTCTCATCGAGCAGACTAACGCAGACGCGCTGCAGCTGATCCACTTCTTTCTTCAAACTTTCATTGATCATCAGTGCCCCTTGGAATTCCAACACTTAGGGTTCAAGCCTATCAACAACTTTCTTGAAGTGGATCACTTGGTTATATGCAGCAATCAACTCTTCATCCTTTGCATAAGCTGGGGAACAAAGCTCAGAAATGGCATAATCAAAATCTTGAATATGAGAAGAATAAGTTTTGGCTGCCACAACCTTTGCCTCCTCCTTGGCAGCCTTGGTATCCTCTTGGTCAAGGAGCATAAACTCAGTTGCCAGAATAGCCGTCTTTCTGCATCATTGCAAATAGAGCAGTCTTCCTATACTCGGTCGTATGCTTCACAAAGGAACTTGGGCAAACAACATTTCTAACGTCATCAACAAACTTGGCATAAGCGTCCATGTCTTCAAGTAGATCTGGTTTTAAAAGCACACAGATCTTAGTAGCCTCCCCAGAAGCAGGCTTTGTGGATTTCTCATAGCTGTCCACCCAAACAGCCTCCTCCTTCCCAGCAGGCAAATCAGTCTCAGCAGCAAAAAGAATGTGCCTTAGCGCCACTTTAGCAACAGAGTCCACCCTATCGCTCTTCATAATAGCAAGTCTTTCCAAAAGAGAATCGGACTTAGCTCCCAACGGACATCTTGGCACAGACTTCGGCACTGGGGGCATGACAAGACCTTTACACTGAGCAATACTATCAGCAATCGAATTAGCCATTCTCGACATAGCAAGCGCCACAGGCTCAGATCTAGTAGCCTTATTTTTCTTCCCATTGGAAGAAGTCATGTCAATCACAAGCCTCTCGACAGCAGGTGGACCCTCACAAACAGCAGAAGAAGTTTTTTTTTTTTTTTTTTTTTTTTGTCTCAGCCGTGATTTCTTGAGCAGGTAGGGAAGATCTATTTTCCCACATTCACTTGCAGCGGGATCCACAACAACAATTGGACAAGCTAATGCATCTACCTTGATCATATTCATTTCCTCTCTCGGAAGTAGCCTACATTTTTCTCTACGAATAGGATTAAGCAGTCAACGCCATTCATTGTACTCAGTAGGGGAGCTCAACCCATACTGGCTTTACTCACATTTTTTCTCTCGGACTAGTAAGCAGGAGGCCTGCATGCCCAGCATTCTAGCAGCCCATGAAGCCCGCAACCTCTTCATTTCTCCTAATCGCCGGCCTGGTCCGTGTCAGGTCTAAGAGCCTAAATGATATGAGCCATGCGACTCGCCTAGCACTGCGCCCCAGCGCCACAATCCGCGACCCCAGCCACACAAGCTGCCCTTGGTTCTAGCCAAGCCGAGCAACCTAAAGTAGTGGTCCCTGCCACAACACTTCCTCGGCCCATGTTGAGTTGACTACTGGCCCCTGCTAGCCGACGTGTTGCACCACCCCGATGGCTACCCCACGACGGCACTATCCAAAAAGAAAACAAGAAAAATTAAATTTTTCTTACATTGGTGCAACACAGAGAAGACGAAGAAAGCAACGAAAAACGGTCTTTTGCATGGGCAAGATGTAGAAGATTGCTAAAGGAGGGGGAACAAATATCCTCTAAGCTCTATCTCTCTCTTGTAGGGTAGAATAAATTGCTCTTCAAAGTTGATTTAATACCCTACTTATGGTGGACTTAAATAAGCTTTGAGAGAAATTTATTTCCCTTTCCTAGAAGGATCTAATTTCCTATTAAATAGGGAAACTACATCAAAATAGGAAGTAGTCTTAAGTTTCCTAAAGCGAGAAGATCTCTACATCTGCTACCCTTTCCTGCGAGTGGCCTAACAGGTGTGGGGGCATTTGTGGAGCCAAAAATAATCAAGAGGTGACACGTGGATTTTTAGGTGAAGAGGACAAAATTACCTTCAAGACACACCGGGTTTCCTACACACAAGCAGTGGAGAATCATTTATCAACCGAGTCAAGAGTGCCTAAAATAGGTAACAAGTTCAAATTGATCTCATCCATCTTTACTCCATATCCTCTACAAGGAAATCATTCCATAACCTTCAAAACCTTCCATATAAATTAAATTAATTAGGCTAATTAATGGATTAATTCCTAATTAATCCATTAATCACCCAATTAATCACCCATTATACCAATTAATCACCCATTACACACCAAAAATACCTCAAAGAGCTGGCCACCTTTTCTCCAAAAGGGACCAGCCATGCTCTATATATTGAACCTTATTTTTCTCTAGAAAGCTAGTTCCATACTCTTGCAAAACTCCCAAAAACTCTCCAAACACTTTTCTCTCTAAATTTTAACATTGGTATTGGAGGTTCTTCGGCCAAAGCCCCCCATTCATCGTGGGCGCATGAGGCTCTTGGCCTTGACCTAAGGTGTTATTTGTTTTGTAAGTGCAATTTTGTCTAAGAATAAGGAGGAAGAAATTTGCATCCATAGTACCAGTATCAAGAATCCAAGACTCTTCATTTGAAGTGGCTGTAGAAGCTTGAGCACTCATAGCTGGAAAACCAGTAAAAGATGATGGCACATGTTGAGAAATGAATGAAGGAGTTTGACTGACATTCATAAACTGAGGGGGTTTGTTATTGTTGACAAATTGTGACGAAGTAGTGACCATTTGCATATCAACAGCAAGAGGAGACATAGGAAAACCTTGATATGCAAAATTAGCATATAAGGAAGGAGATGGCCAAGCTCCTTGATAGGCATAATTGCTCCGATGCCTACAGTTCAAGGCAATATGACCCCGTTTTCCACATATTTGACATTCTTGTACAGTTGAACCATTATCATTCCTAAAAAGACATGTAACTGCTACATGACCCTTTCTCGAGGAGATCTGGCACTCAGGAATAGGCTCAGACCGATTGGATGTATTTCCTGACCACTGCTGCCAAGTATTTCCAGATCTTAACCAAGTAAATTTTTGCCTATATCCTCCATTTCCCCTTGGTCGATAATTGTTTCCATTGAATGATCTGCCAGTCATATTATTTCCTGAGTAGCCGTTGGACTGAAATTGATTACCATGATAACCTGTAACAGATGATGAGCTTCCAGAAAAACCAGAACCAACAATCGGAGAAAACTATGCATTAGAAGAACTGCCATATGAAATTGAAGATGCAGGGAACTGAGAGGAAGAACTCCCAGTATGAACATTAGAAGCATTAGCATTGACATACATGGCAGACATACTTTGAACCAAAAACTGCATTCTAGTTTCAATTGTCTTCTCTGCACCAATTAATTGAGCCCGAAACTCTTTAAGTGTAATCGGTGATTTTTTAGCCAAAATAACAGTATAAATCATATCATAATCAGAAGGTAAGCCAGTTAGTGCACCAATGATGAGATCATTGTCTGACACTTTCTCTCTAGCAGCCTGTAATTGATCTTTAATAGTTTTTAACCTCAACAAATATTTATCAATAGTGTCCCCCTCCCCCTTTTTGCATAGTATGTAATTTCGCTTTGAGATGATTGACACTAGCTTTAGACACAGATATATATATCTATCCTGAAAAGCAGTCCATGCCTCATGAGAGGTTTACATCCTACGACATATTCTATAGCATCATCACTGGGTGTAGCAACTATATCAATCTTAACCCATTCTTTATAAGTTGCATTTATCTCATTGGTAACTCCTAATTCAGAAGTGATAACAAACTTGGGAGGGCACACAGAATCACCAGTAAAATGATCAAAGAAATCATAGCCACGAAGAACCGAGCCAAATTGGTAACTCCATTTAATGAAGTTATCATCATTCAGTTTAATAGTGAGCATACCCACAAACTTTCAATCCTCACTTGATTTGCCATGTTATGAAAAGCGGAGATGAGCAATCAAAACTATGTCAGTGTGAAAATACCCAGAAAAACCCAAATGCAAGATAAGTCGATGGATAACTCCAGATGAAAAAGAATTGCAGATCTGATTTCCAACTACGAAGACAATCACTATACGATCGTAGAGAAGCAAGAATCACGTATATACTTCAACAATGGCAATCGACCTTGAATCAAATCAACATATATCTCTTCAATTAACCAGAAAACTACGGCATCGGCCTTCAATCAACTCAAATCACTTCAAGAAATTGAAAAATCACAACAAATTTTGGCATCGACCTTTCATCAAATCAACATATAACTCTTCAATTAACTAGAAACTACGGCAGTGGCCTTCAATGACACTTCAATTCAAACTAAATTTCAGAAGAAGAACACTAAATTCTTTAGGGTTTCGACACAAAGAACAAATTTCCAGAGACAAAGCCCAGAAGCAATATCACCTTCTTACCAGTCGAAGCAGCGGAAACGATGAACCAGTACCATTGCACAAGCAAGCTTGGCTCTTGATACCATCTTAACAGTCGGGATGGATTCCATAGAAATCAAGAAATACACTGAAGAAGAAGGCTTAAAGGAGTAGCCAAAGGAATATCACAATATATTTCTCTAACTGTTTCATGTATTACAACAAATTACCAAAATAAAGGAAAGGAAAAGCTATTTATACTATTCTATCTAGTAAGCCATATGTGCACATGTTTTTGCACGCGTAGTGGTAATGACACAGCCTATATACCTATCCAATAATTATTGCATATATTAGGCAGATTTTGTTATTATTATATATTTGTGCAAATAATTTACCTATACTTATGTAAATTATAAGTAAATTAATTTTGAATCAAACAACATTTTTATATTTTGCAAGTAAATTATTTTGTATGTATTATACATATATTCACTACCAAAAAGTACCATTAGTCGGATGGACAATCTTTAGCCGGGTAAAGGTCATTTGCCTGACATAACTAAACGTTTGGTCAAGCAAAAGTGGTCACCATTTTTGTTTTCTCAGTGACTTTTGCCAAACAAATGTAGTTCAAGGGGTAAAGTACCCTTCATCAGGCAAAGTTTTCGCACCAAGGGAAAAATTTGGTACGCATTATGTGGACCTTTTGCCCGACGAACATTTTGTCGAGCTAACAGGTCACATGCAAAAACCACGATGACCAGCTATAAACCGTCAAACTTGTTTGGATATACTCTGACTTTGTATATGCCAAATATCACAAAAAATGAACTTTCGAGGATTACATAATGGGATGAAATCCTTTGACGTTTAGAAAAGAAGAGTCATGATTTTAACGTTTATTTTAGCTTCGATTTTGATGATTAAAAGAAAAATTGAGCCAAATGCGCTTTTGCACAAAGTAAGAATGAAAAGTCTTGAGGTCTGGCAGTTCCATTCTTTTAATTTTGCGGCCATATCTAAATTGCCTATATCTTGATCCCATTAGATCACTGAATTCACCAAGCGCTCTATTTCCTATAGTGAAGAGCTAGCGATGCGGACATGAAATATGTGCAGCACGTTTTGGATCTGAAAGCATTCACTGTGAAATTAGGACATTAATTAATTTGTTTTCATATACGTAAAGTGTTGGAAGAGAAAACGCAAGGCTCAAATGCACTTCTTCCACTAATCCATAATCTTGCTTGTGTTCGTACCACCTGGCCCTACCATCTCGCCCCGACCAAAACTGGTGCAAACCGGTGAAAATGATGTTATATACCTCTTTTGTACGGTCTTTTTGATCCAAATGTAGTCTCTGCATCCTTCGTGACAATGCCATCTGGTCTCCACTTGCATAACGCGTGTATGGATTGAACCAAAAATCAGAAGGTGAAAGTGAAAGTGATAGGACAGGTTAATTATGTTTTTACCCCTTTTTTCAATTTTCACATGCTTACTGAATACTGATAAAGATATGGGGAAAGGACAAAGATAGGTAAGGTGAGAAATTAAAACTGAGAAGACCATTGAGGTTTGAATCATGTTTTATGATGAGGTCTGGAAATCATGTTGCTCGAATACCACACATTTGTTCTACTATTGAAAATTGTTCTGGTTCTTAAATAAATTATTAGGTTAAAATTTAGGAAGAATTTAGAAAAGAAAGTTAAACTTCAACGATGTGTTCTTAATCTTGTTCCTACTATAACAAAGACTTATAGAAACTCTTAATTTGATAAAAACTAAATTTGAATAATGCCGATTACTCAATAACTCATCATAATGCGATATGATACCTAAAGAAATATTGTCAATGATGTTTAAGGTTGTACAGAGATAAGCTTTTGCAACTTATTTCTAGACAAAAACTCATCACCTTTTAAACCTCCAAATAAAACTCGAATTTCAAATTAATTGCCAAGTAGACAAATAAGTGACTTCTATTACTAAAATATTTCCAAATGTGTCACAACACTCTAATTATGTTAATGGATTTAATTATCCACCATGTATGGCAAATAAGTGCCTTATTATTACAAAATAATCCACTCATGAGTTTTCCACATTATTTTTGTACTTATCTTACAATCATGTCTCCCATTGGTTTTTATTTGGTGGCAATCATTGTAAGTAAATTATTTTGCATGTATTATTGCATATATTAGGCAGATTTTGTTATTATTATATATTTGTGCAAATAATTTACCTATACTTATGTAAATTATAAGTAAATTAATTTTGAATCAAACAACATTTTTTTTATTTTGCAAGTAAATTATTTTGTATGTATTATACGTACATTCACTACCAGAAAGTACCATTAGCCCGATGGACAATCTTTCGCCGGGTAAAGATCATTTGCCTGACATAACTAAACGTTTGGTCAAGCAAAAGTGGTCACCGTTTTTGTTTTTTCAAATTTTGCCTAACAAATGTAGTTCGAGGGTAAGGTACCCTTCATCAAGCAAAGTTTTCGCACCAAGGGAGAAATTTGGTACGCATTATGTGGACCTTTTGCCCAACGAACATTTTGTCGAGCTAATGGGTCACAAGCAAAGAGCCACGATCACCAGCTATAAACCATTAAACTTGTTTGGATATACTCTGACATTGCATATGCCAAAAATCACCAAAAATGAACTTTCAAGGATTACATAATGGGGCAAAATCCTTCGACGTTTAGAAAAAGTAAAATCACGATTTTAACGTTTATTTTAGCTTCGATTTTGATGATTAAAAGAAATTTTGAGCCAAATGCACTTTTGTACAAAGCAAGAATGAAAAATCTTGAGGTCTGGCAGATCCATTCTTTTAATTCTGCGGTCATCTCTAAATTGCATATTTCTTGATCCCATTAGATCACTGCATTCACCAAGCGCACTAATTCCTATCAGTGAAGAGCTAGCAATGAGGACATGAAATATGTGCAGCACGTTTTGGATCTGAATGCATGCACTGTGAAATTAGGACATTAATTAAGTTTTTTTCATGTACGTAAAGTGTTGGATGAGAAAACGCAAGGCTCAAATGCACTGCTTCCACTGATCCATAATCTACCTTGTGTTCGTACCACCTGGCCTTGCCATCTCGCCCCGACCAAAACTGGTGCAAACTGGTGAAAATGATGTTATATACCTCTTTTGTATGGTCTTTTTGACCCAAATGTAGGCTTGGTTTGGTATTACTGTGCTTTGAAAAAAAACTGCTGTGAAAATAAGCGGCTGTGCTGTGAGAATAAGCGGCTGTGAAATAAAACCAGCAAAGTGTTTGGTAAACTTTTTTGTAAAAGTGCTTTTGGAAAAAAAAAAAGCAGTATCATAGTGTTTGGTAAACTTTTTTGTAAAACAGCTGTGACTGTGTGAAATGACCAAAAAGGGTATATTACTAGATGTGCTATTAATTTAATTTTCTTAACAAATAAAAGTGAATTACTAAATATATTTTATTTTTAGAAGAAAAATATTTATAAACTTCATCTTAAATAGTATGACAAACTACTTTAATAGAAATATTTTAGAGTGAATAGCTAGGATTCATTAGTACAATATTGTTAATGTACTTGAAAGTAGTCTAATTAGATGCATTCATCAAACTTGTTGCTATTCTATTTCTTAATGCCTCTATCTCATGTGATCCTTCAGCTTGATAATTTTGATATTCATCATCATCATCATCACTACTATCGCTTTCTTCACAAAAGTCCCTGGGGTCATCAAAATGACAATCACGTTCAGAATACCTCCGTATGTAGTTATGAAGAGCCATTGTAGCAATGACAATCTTCACTTGCTTATTGAACGGGTAATTAGGCATATCCCTTAAAATTGCCCATCTTTTCTTCCATACCCCAAAAGTTCGTAGCACGGATAGAAAAACCCCTGTATCATGTGCAGTCAAACCTTGTTAATTCTTGGTGTGTTCTCATTTGTTTAAAAAAATGTTCTAAGTTCATCCAACAGTTTTCCCTTAAGAGAAAGTTAAACATAATTGGGGTTTGTTTTTGGAGGTCAAAAGTTAAAACATAATCACTTTTGTTAGGTAAGGATTATCCAACAAGGAAATCGAAGATAATTGGGACGTGACCATAACCACAAAAGCAGAGTTGAGAGGATACTCACTGAATTGAACGTTTATTTTCCAGTAAAATTACATCAAACATGAAACATTTACATTTCCGGCAAGCGGTTAGTTATTAATGCTGTCAAGGGTGAAAAAATATGCACATTGGCAAACGGTCAACTCATTGGCCCAAAAGAGAATAACTTAGAACTTAAAAACCAACCTACTTGTATCACAAGCTTAACTGTTATATTAAGATTGTGAATCTGTTACTAGGCCACCATGTACGTTGCACAGATTTGAATACACGGGTACAAAGGGAAAGAAATGTCATTGAGTAAGGTACCCTTCATCAAAGGGTAAGGTACCCTTCATCAAGCAAAGTTTTCATGTATTATTTTGCATGTATTATTGCATATATTAGGCATATTTTGTTATTATTATATATTTGTGCAAATAATTTACCTATACTTCTGTAAATTATAAGTAAATTAATTTTGAATCAAACAACATTTTTTTTTAATTTGCAAGTAAATTATTTTGTATGTATTATACATATATTCACTACCAGAAAGTACCATTAGCCCGATGGACAATCTTTTGCTGGGTAAAGGTCATTTGCCTGACATAACTAAACGTTTGGTCAAGCAAAAGTGGTCACTGTTTTTGTCTTTTCAGTGACTTTTGCCTAACAAATGCAGTTCGAGGGGTAAAGTACCCTTCATCAGGCAAAGTTTTCGCATCAAGGGAAAATTTGGTACGTATTATGTGGACCTTTTGCGCGACGAACATTTTGTCAGGACCATTTGCCTTGTATTTACAAGACAATGGAATAGTGGCTCAATACACCACCCCAAGCACACCCGAGCAAAATGGAGTGCTAACGGGTCACAGGCAAAGAGCCACGATGACTAGCTATTAACCGTCGAACTTGTTTGGATATACTCTAACATTGCATATGCCAAAAATCACCAAAAATGAACTTTCGAGGATTACATCATGGGACGAAATCCTTCGACGTTTAGAAAAGAAAAATCACGATTTTAACGTTTATTTTAGCTCCGATTTTGATGATTTTTCACAAATATACTCCTCGATCCTAGAAGAATACAATGAACTAATCTGATCACCAATTGACAATATGTACACTAGTGGTTTTCACAAAATCTTGCATTCTACTTAATGGAAGTATAGAATAAACTCTAAGTGTTTGTTGAATCTATTGTTTTGACAGAATACTCAATTTATGATACCAATTTCAACGATCCAACCATGAAACTTGTTTGTATATACCCCAAGATCACATGCACTAAAAATCACCAAAAATGAACTTTAGGAGATTAGGTAACGGAACGAAATCATTCGACGGTGATTTAACAGTTATTTTAACTTTGATTTAGATGATTTTGTAGAAAAATACTCCTCAACCCTAGAATGATCCAATGAATCAAACTGATCATGAGTTTAAAATATTTACACTAGCGATTACCACAAAATCTTACGTTCTACTTAATGAAAGTATGTAATAAAATCTCAGTGTTTGGCAAATCTATTGTTTTGACAAGATACACTGTCTAAAAAACTAATTTCAACAATCCAACCTTCAAATACCACACATTTGCTTCTATTATTGAAAATTATGTTGGTTCTGAAATAAATTCTTGGTTTAAAATTTAGGAAAAAATTATAAAAGAAAGTTAAAGTTCAAAGGTGTGTTCTTTATATTGTTCCTACTATAGCAAAAACGTATAGAAACTCTTAATCTGATATATATATATATATATATATATATATATATACTGATATATATATATATATATATATATATATATATTTGTGTGTGTGTGTGTGTGTGGATGTGGTCCCTATTTATCAACGTTTTTTTATTAAAACTTTGTTAATTTTCAATTTTTTATTTAAGTCCTTGAAATTAATACAATAATGCATTTCTATGTAGGTTATTATAATTTTAAATTGAAATTTGATATTTATAGTTACTTATATTAAATGAGATTTTAAATAAAAACCATGATTTGTGGGACTGAAAATATTGTAAAATAAATTAAACTTATATAAACAAGTATAATTTATCTTAATGCTGTGATTTGTCATTACTTATATTAATGACATTTCACATACAAGAAAAATTGGTAATTTTAATAGGTACATTTTACTTACAAAAAGTTGGTATATTTAATACAAAAAAGGTGTTATGTTTTATACATTTTATAATAGAAAAAAAAAAAAAACAATGGGTACATTTATATAAAAGAACGATCGGTACATTTTAGATTAAAATCAATACATAGGTCTAACATAAAAAAATGGGTACATTTTACGTAAAAGAAAATGGTACTTACAAAACCAAAAAATGGTACATTTTACATATAACAAAGTGGTACATTTTTAAAGACAAATGGGTACATTATTAATAAACTATTGGTACATATACAAGGTTAAAAATGAGTACAAATAAAAGTTTGAAAAATATGGACACGAAAAGAAATTAATCTATGGGTACAAACTGAAAAGAAAATCGGTACAATTTAAAAAAAAAAAAAAAAGGTTGCAAATTAAAATTTCGCTTATTAATTACTTGGTCTACGCGCCACGTAGGCTAAATAGTTTTTAGGTCAACATTTTAGCACGCCCAGTGGGACCCAATGCTAAAGCTACAAAGTTAATAACCATTGAAACACGGTCAATAAAAAAGAAAATGCTCTCAACTTAAAAACGAGCGAGAAGTGAGCAAAGGCATAGGACAACCCTGGAAATAGCCTAGTTGTCGAGCCACAAAATGAGGATGGTAGACTTCCCAACTGGCCTGCCGAGCTTCACAACCAAAAGGAATGTCACAAGCTAGCACGAACGATCCCTAGGTTTGCAGAAGATTGGTGTCTTCTATTTCCTCCTATATGGATATAGGAAGCTGGATGGAGGATGGATAATTTCTTCGACAACAGATCAGGAATTCATTGTTGGTAAGGTCGTCTATGCCAAAGAAATATTTAAAAATTTCTTTGACTAAGTAAGTCAGGTTTAGGCGTGAAGCAGTTGAAGGCCAATTGCTTCAGATGAGTCGAAGTTAAAGATCTCTGGCCTCAGGATGGCAAAATAGACTTATAGCTAAAGTTGAAATACCCAGAGTTGGCCGTTCTGATGCAAGTTGATTTTTCCAACGGTTGCCTTGGCCAAATAGAACGTAAAGTGGGCAAAGATGGCGGAGCTAAGGGCCAAAGTATGACACTAGCCAGGGCTTTAACCACGTGCATATTTCGGCAAGGCATTTGTTCAACTTGGTACAAAAGATGAACTTGTTGTACCAATAGAACAAGAAGGCCTCGTGTGCAGAAATTCTTGTGCAACTTGTTTACTTCATCTTTTGATACTTCGCCTTGGTTATCTTTTTTCAAAACTTCAAAAATGTGCTCATCAAAGACTATTTTTAAATCCAAGTCAAATTGATACCGAGATATAGTGGTATCTATTAGAAAACCAAATGGTAAGGTGCCGAGGATAGTCATCATGTCTATAACTGTTGGACCAATGAGGTTGAGAGAAAGCACCATAGTGTTGGTGGCCGAGCACCAAAAGCTCATAGTGACCATCAAGAGCTCTTGGTCCATGCTGACCTCAATGGTCGAGATGTTAATGGCGTTGAAGATGCCAAGTAATTTCTAGTCGTCGCCGAAGTGTGGTTCCATTTGACTAACCTAAGCAACCTAGGCTGCAGGAGCCGAAGGCCAGGCTCCCTAAGGTTTGGCCAATTCCTATTTCAACCAATCATATCCTTGGAATAAAGGACTTAGGCAGTGGTCCTTCAGCATTTCAATGATGACCTATAGGACATTGTCTTTAACAAATGACCCAGGATCTGGTGATAGGTGACTGAATCTTCTTCAAATCGGAGGGTTTTGATGGCAATCCGGTCAATGAAATCGTGACATTTGTCACATTCTTCTACGAGCTTCATGATGAAGGTATTGGCAGCCATTGAAGCAAGAGTTTGGAGTTTTTCTGGGTTTCAAAGGTTGGTTCTTTTCTTGGGTGTCAAATCATCAGAAGCAAAGTGTGAGAATTTAGAATTTTGAAAGCGTAAATGAAGAATGAAGCCAGAAGCAGTATTTATAGGCAGATTAGGAAGAAGATAAACGGTCTCAGATTCAAAGCGTAAGTGGTAAATTTGGTCGAAATATTTTTACAATCATTACGAAAATCAAAAATCCAAGCGAAAGGGCTGAAAAACACTCAAATCGGGATTGCACGATTATGTATGGCGACGAACTTTAGGGCATGATCATTATAAAGAGACGTTTCAATGTCTACGCGCCTTAGGTGTGTGGCACGTATTGCCAAATCTAGACAATCGCAACGAGAAAGCGTCGCGTGTCAAAGCTTTGCGATTATCAAAGACTAACATATAGTGGGAGATCGTGTGTGATAGATGTATCTGAGTGGATGGGGAATATTCATTTTTGCAATGATCTTTTAATCGACCACAAAGTGTAGGCCGGAGGTTTATTTCTTGGTTAATAATGGATCACTTCTTCAAGGTCGAAGTTCAGCCAAATATGGTAGGTCGAAGACCTCAGAAGTGAGGGGGCAATGTTTGGGTCCAAAATAACACTTTGGGTTAAGCTTAGAATTGTTCTTGGCCCATGAAGGAATATTGGGAATATTCTTTGCCACAGGTCGAGTCTAGTAGAGTTCGGCATAATCCTATCAGGAGATGGTTTGGCCTGGATAAGGTTGAAGTGGTCGAATCCTAGTAAGATGAGGATGCTTCATAAGCTAAGGATGCTTTGAGTCAAAAAAGAAGCTGAGAATCAAGGGATGAATCTAAATGATTGAAGAGCTTGGTTCAGAGTCCTATAAGGGTTAGGATTGGTCGAGACCTGATCAGATTGGGTTAAGGAATTCTAGTCCGAGTGAAATTCTACCTCGGAGATGGAGGAAATCACTACTATAAATAGAGAAGGGAGTCATCATTCAAAGCCCCTCTAATTCAACGCGCAACTGCCCTACGTAAACATCTCAAACACCTTGAGATTTTTATTTTCTTTTTCCCGCCAACACATCTTTAGTTTAGATAAACAACACTGTGAAGGCAACTGACAACATCTTCAATTTGGAACAACACTGGAGCTGTAGAATTAGCCGACTGAGGAGTACCTTTCGTTTGGATAAATAACACTACTTCGAGACCAACTGATTACCTATACAAGTCTCCTCTAGCAAGGATTTCTGAGTCCTTGTTGGAAGAGGCCATCTCATCAGCTTTCTCAGCAAAGTGAGGTGTTAACAGGCTCAGCACATTGAAAGCAGAGTTTATTTTATGATTAGATATTCACGAATGCATTTTAGAGTTCGACGTATTCTGACGGCCAAACCACATTTACAATCAAGACACTTATCTCTTTTGAGTAATTGTGTCCGCACAGTCTGGTACCAGTTCGGCGTACTTATATTCTCACAAATATAATTATTGAGGCCGAACTCGGCGCTGATGATTCGTGGACTTTGAAGAAACTAGCAGCCTTGTCTTCAAGCTCTAGAACCCAAAGGCTGAGATGAGTTCTTTCTTCAGCCGCAATCGCAAGACACAGAAGTAAGCAACGTGCCCAACGCTACATCAACATTCATTTTACTCCCTAGCCGAACTCAACCGACAAGTTGGCACACTCGGCATTCGACTGAAGGACTTGGTTAGCTTATTAATTACTCAGCCTGAATGCCACATAGGCTAATTAGTTTTTAAGGTCAACACACATGCTTACTGATAAGGAAATGGAGAAAGGACATAGATAGATAAGGTGTGAAATTAAAACCGAATTTTTAGGTTAAAATCCTACCGAAGGCGAATTTGAATTACATTATTGCTAGCCTATTTTGAGACTTAACCCGCCATACGACCCCATTAGTGTAAATACTATCGTTTGTTTAACAATAAAAAAATTTGGATGAACTTATAAAAGAAAGTTAACAACAGATGTGTTCTTTATCTTATTCCTATAATAACAAAAACCCATAGTTACTCTATTGCTCAATAACTCATCATAATGGGACACGTTACCTACAGAATTATTTTCCAATATACATGTGCCAGTGTGCCAAGAAAATACGCCATGCAACTAGCAGAAAAGAGAATTAAGTATAAAACCAAAAGAAGCATATGTATGACGTAACTTAACCTTTTGCATCAATATTAGAATGGAGGCAGATTGTCTGCCCTCCTGTTTCGGTGCCCTTCCCATCTCCTCCTATTTGTGCGGTCACGGTTAAGTCACATCAACATTTTATATTCTTATTGCTTTTTGTTTTTTTATCTCTATAAAAAAAATCAATATAAAATGTTGATGTGGCTTAACCGTGACCGCACAAAATAGGAGGGGATGAGAAGGGCATCCAAACAGGAGGGCAGGCAATCTGCCTCCTATTAGAATGGTCCTTCTCAAAATCATGTTTACTATACAATACAGAAAAATATTCTCAATGAAAATTTAGTAACACTATATTCTTTTTTTTTTTCTTCTAAAAACGATATTATCTACTTTATAGGGGAGGGATGGGCTTAGCCTCATAATGTGCTAACAATAATGTAGTTCAAAGCGAAAATCGAATTTAAGACCTCTTACTTACAAAAATAAAAAATAAATAAGAAATACCTCTAAACCGTAATATTATGTGACACGTTTTTTTTAACTACAATACAAAACTACATTTAACCGTTGTACAATTTGTGGGGACAGAATGGACATATATCCCACTGAATGAGACAAGAACAAAATATTTGAGAGCAAATAAAGTCAACTAGACTAGAATTACCGCGCCATGGGATCCAAGCTCCTGTGGTGCACATGTTAGGAAATTGGCATTATAGTGAGTTTGAGAAAACTACATAGTGTCACAGCCAAAAAAATATGGTTTTTCCTACAATTTTTTACTCGACGAATAAATATTTTGTCGGGTAAGGGGACTTTTATCCGATGGCTATTTTAGTTGGTAGGGTAAAAATGATCAGTATTTAGGGTTACTCAAAATCTTTACGCGACGAAAGGCTATCGGAGGGCAAGTCACAAATCGTCAAGGAAAATTTTAGTGCGAAGGGAAAAATTGTACACAATATCTGAAGGTTTGCGCGACGAATCATGTCTTCGTCAACTAGGTTGGCTTTGCCCAACAACAATGTCTATCGGCTAAGTTCTACTATTGGTGGTCAGATCCTCTGGCTATTGTTGTAGTAAGGTTTTTTAATTAATGTACACGTGTGAAGAAAATATAAAAAAAAAAAGTTTATACAGTGCTTGTAATGAGAAGCTCTACAACTTTGTGAAGATGTTAACTCCGAAATTCACCACCATAATCCCATAAATCATAGATTTAAATTTAACCATTGATTGTAATTTACACTTAATTACATTCTTCTTACCAAATTTTATTTTTTCAAATTTTGTTTTTTGAAAACATATTCTTTTAGTGGATGCAAAAAGATGAACAGTTCGGATCGTTGATATCACGTTCAAATTTTTAAGGTTAGTGTAAATATTGCTCGGAGGTTATAAAGTCTCTAGAAAGTATATAACATCGACTCATATTTAATTCGTCGTGAACATCGGAACGTGATATCAACAGTCCGACTGTTCATTTTTCTAACATTCGTTAAAAGATCATGTTTACAAAAGATAAAATCTAAAAAATGAAATACAATGAGAAGAATATAGTGTAAACGACAATCGACAGTTAAATATAAGAGACTATGGATTATGGTCTAATTTCGGAGTTGATTGTATATGTTTTTACATTTTTCACACTTCTACATTAATTATTATGAATTTTTATTAATTTTTCACACAACAATAAACTCTATTTATGAGGGTTTGGAGAGTTTTAAAAATCTAAATGACAATATAACCATCGTGTAAGCGTAAAGGATGCAACCACATGCATTTGTATTATTTTCACATTTTTCAAATTATTATTATGAATTTTTAATTTGAACTCCCCCTAAAAACACTGTTCACAAGGGTTTGTAGGGTTTTAAAATCCAAACGACGATGTTCCCATCACTCAAGTGTAGAGGATACGATCACGAGCGTTTGCATAGTTTTTTTCACATTTTTTCACACTTGTAAATTAATTATTTTGAATTTTTAATGTGCTTTCATATTTTTAAATTGCTTTGGTATTTTTAATTTGCTTTGAAATTTTGTAATCTCACTTATGTGAGATCAAATACTTGGCTATTGTAGTAAGATTTTTTGGTAGTTTAAAATTATCAAACTAACTTTTTTCTTATTGGGTTGAAATGGGATACTCATAGGTAAACCTATTAAGAATCCATTATGTGAACTTGTTTGAATTCATTTCTAAAGCATAGCGTAGTGCAACTCTCAATGTCCAATTATAAAACTAGACCAGTATCATATAGTTCCAACATGGCTTTACTAACGTTGGATGTTGAAATCATCGGCCTTGTTTTCTTTGTTTCTTGAGCTTCGTTCTGGCCCTTTTCTTCACATAGGGAAATAGGATGAAACTAATATTGCTACGAAACGCTCAAGTCTATTCTCTTAGCATGCCAACTATATGGTGAGAGCCCGTATTTTATATTATATCAATGGGTTTTCTTTATATTTATGTCAAATAGGGTTGCATATGTGATAACAAAAGGAAATAGTGGCGTGTATTTGAAATGATGGACACACAATTTTCTAGTTACTTGGAGAACACTCTCTATAGCTAGACTTGTCATGCATTCGGTGTTAACTATATCTTGTATTAGATATATTTGAGGTGCACTCTTTGAAGTGGAGGTGTCATAAGTTTTACCTACACTGGACAAGGGTGTGTGCCTAGTGTTTTAACTAGTAGGTGCTGTCAATATAAGGGAAAAACCTATCCTAGTTTGGAACCCTAATATTATGAGGGCAAAAGGTGCTCTTTCATTAGTATAGTTTTCTTACTGTTGGAAGCTACACCCTAACGTGGCACACCAAGGTTTATAGCCATCTACGTGTATATCTTACATTGAGGTTTTAAGGTGCTTGTGAGCACTCTTCGCGTAAAGGAAGATGGCAAGTGTTCGTTCATATTGCATGACACCTTTTGCATGCATTTACTTGACCACCACGTAGTAGATTGATGCGTGATTTATACGCACACAAATTAAACCCTCTTTTTATCAATTGTAGTAAGTATGTAAGTAGGGATCGTTCTAGACCGGGGATTAGGAGGGATTGTTAACCACTTGGATTTGACTCAAAAACGTAAAAACAAAGTTAAAAACTTTCACAAAGACTCAAAGGACTCAAAACAAGTTCAAAAGACTCAAAACTGCCTAAAAACACTAACTAGGCAGTTTCTGACCTTAAACCCAATGTTGGACGAATTTAAACTAAATGGCTTGATTCAAACGTAAAATAACAATATGAAACACTATACTAGACTCAAAGAATGCAAAACTAAACTTTAAAACACTAAAACAAACGAAAAGACTCAAACATCACCCAAAACACTCAAAACTGCCTTAAAATCACTTTCTGGGCAGTTTTGAGCACTTTGGTGAATTTGGACGAAATTGGGAAATAAATTTAATCAAAACTCTTAAAAACACAAACTAAGACACTTTCTAACTAAATTAGACAATAAAGTAAAGGGGGATTGAGTTTTGACGAAATTAAAACTAATGCACAGATTCTAATTAAAACAGAATGTAAATATGAAAATGATAAAATGGAATGAATGGATGATGGAATAGCTAAGGGGTTCATCTCCATACATGTTATACTTGCATAATAAAATGATTTCCAATTGCATTTCAATAAACTATGATACTCAACACCCCAAGTTAACTGTGATGCACTAATTAACCTTCAAATCTTCCTAACGTTATTGAATTGGATGATGCATGCGACAATTCAAAACATTCCCCACAAGTCCTCAACATGAATGCATAGAAGAGGTACAAGCAAGAATCATTACGCTCTATGAAAATTATAAGTGTTGACGAGGCATTCGTTACTATGATTGCATGAAACTTATGCCAAGAATTTGTTTAACGCGATTGTTTATAAGCAACCTCCACTACTTGCGAATATAAGTTCGTAACTATTAGGTGAAACTCACTTATATTCTAGCGTCATATTCATGCATGAAAATTAAGCGCGCATTCTCAATAAACATACATAAATAAGTTATCAATCAAACGGTTAAACAAATTGAATCCACAACTTATGAAACGCAATTAGAAGTAATCAAATCAAAATGCAAGCATAAACATATATTTCGAATCCCCCCCTAGCCAAGGGGGGTTTAGTTGAATTTAAACATTGGAATCAAAGAAACACCTAAACATTCCAACAACTCAAACTTGAATTGTATGAACGTTTAGGCACTCTTCTCTTCCATTCCTCATTCGTACAAAACAAAGAGTATTGAAATTAAACATTGAAATCAAAGAAACACCTAAACATTCCAACAACTCAAACTTGAATTGTATGAACGTTTAGGCCCTCTTATCTTCCTCTTCGTTGTAGCACAAGGTCTAAGGATAGTTTGATGGTGTGAATGGTTTGGGGAGTGGTTGGAGTGGCTGCAATGGAGGAGAAAAGTGTTTTGGTGGCTGCTGCAAGGGTGTGGAGAGGTTTTGACGAATTTCTGGAATATGGAAGAGTGAATTGTGTGTGAATGAGTGTGAATGAATGTTGTGTGAAGTGTGTATGGTTTTTATAGGGAGATGAATGGATGGGAGAGGGAACATGACAGCTAGGTTAAGTGAATGCATGTGCAAAACAGCTAGGATGGCTGAATTTGTAAGGGGAATGCATGTGCAATGTTGGAAATCTGATGGGAGAAAGGTGGATGCATGTGTTGGCTGATTTAAAGAATGTGAGGGAATGATGAAAGGGGAAACATGACAGCTAGGATGAATGCATGTGGAGTGCATGTGCAATGTTTTAAAGGATGGAATGCATGTGAATATGCTAGAAATCTGATGGGAATGAATGATTAAATGTGAATGGGTGATTAGAATCTAGGGTGCATGTGGGTTAGAAATGCATGTGGGTGAATGTTTGAATGATTAAAGGGTGTGGAAGATGGCTGAAATGATGAAAGAATAAAGGGTGCATGTGGGTTAATTAATGAAGGAAATGCATGTGCAATGACAATGTGTTAGAATGGATGTGTGTTATGCATGTTAAGTGATAAGTGATAAGTGATGATGATAAGTGATAAGTGATAAGTGATAAGTGATGAGTGATATGATATGTGGTTATGATATGATAAGTGGTGATGATAAGTAATGATATGTGGGAGTGTGGCTGAAATGAAGGAGTGGAATGTTGGAATGTTATGCACGGCTAAGGAAATTGGAAAGGTTTAAATGTCCTAAAACTAAAGGGAACAAGGTTCCAACACTTTGGTCTTCAATTAGGTCTTCAATTTCGTCCAACACTTTGGGGCCAAGCATAAGCTATCCATCCTTAGCCCAAAAGTGCTCCAAAGGTCTCCAAAATGCATCTTTTTGCTCCTTTAGCCCTTTGGACCTACAAACACACGAAAATAGCTTAAAGTACTAAAATAACTAAAGAAACATAACGTAAATGCACGAGAACAAGCCATTTAAGTTGCATGAATATGCTCCTATCATAGATTCGAAGATCATCTAATTCTTTGCCGCCTTAGGTGTCACTGGAACCTTTCCAACCATTTGATCACATCCGCCTTGATAGCCGATTAATCTCCTGTAAAAGAACGACAGCAAAAGAACGACAGCATGCAGTGCATGCAATATGGTTCTCCTAGGGTGGTAGAGAGATTAGGAAAAGAAACAGAGCTAGGGTTTTAGGGTTTGAAGTGTGTGAAGATGTTAGTTGGGTTGTCTTGTCAAAGTTCAGAATATCAAGGTGAGTGGTTTATTTCAAAATGTTCTTATTTTCGATAAATGAAAACTACGAATTATTGTGGGTTTTATTTAATTTTTAAATATCTCTCTATTTCAAGTCAATCATGTTGAATTTGGTGGAAATACTTTTGGAGTTATTATATATGGTGATATGTGGTTCATTTGGAAATGTTTAAGAGCATGGGAACTTTAGTGTTGCATTAATCTGAGGATAAATGTAAAATGCACACAAGGACATTAGGGCAAAATGGCCATTAGGGTTCACGTGGTGAGTTACATTTGATGAAGAATACAATGGACACATAAGGAGATGATGTGATATGAAATTATTTGTGGTTAAAGCTTTTGATCTATGTATGATATATATTTTCTAGCATTTGTAAACAACATCGCTTGATTTGCATACTGCATATTCTAGTCACAGGGCAACGGTAGTTGTTGCTCACCCCTCATCTTTTTATTTTACAGATGAGTTATTTGACAAGATAATTGTTAGACAAGCTGAGATTGTATTAGACGAAAGATTTAAGAGTTTTTATTATTTTGTACACCCTGTAAAGCTTTTGTAGTTATTTTTATAAGAGAAGTTTTGTTTTTCTTATTTATTATTTTTACTTTACGGGTATATTCATTTGGTATTGGGTCGACCGTCGAAGTAGTTGCGTCATAGCCGAAGGCTTAGTAACCCCCATCCCATTGTTGGCCAAGGCATCTAGTCTCCCTATTGGATGCTTTTACCAGTTGTCTTAGCATCTGCAATGTGGTATATTAAATAGAATAGTAAATAGACCTCCCCAACTTGCTCGTAATGTGTGATCCGATTAGTTAATGTGTTAATCCGAAATTTATTATTTTTGTATCATTTCAAGTCGGGTTACCAATTCGTCTAAGAAATTAGAAGAAAAGAAAAACTCTGCCGCCAAAGATTCCAACGCCATTCTGTTCTTAATCTTATTTCCGAGTTTTATATTTAGATTAGCTGCCCAGATATTGTCCAAGCCTGAAAACTCTGTTGTTTGTCCGTCCAAGCCTCGGCAACATTTTGAAAAAAAGCCCCATAGAGGAAATTAGCCCAACCCCATAAGTTTGGCCCAAATATATGAACCAACTTTCAGTCTTGGGATAAATAAACCCTCGGCTAACAGTATCCAGTCCTAGCGGAGGTCAAACTCCGTTGACCGAAGGCCATTTTCCCATTAGCAGCGAGCGAGAGGAGAGATTGATACCAAAGGAAACACAAACACCCCAACTCTCTGATTTCCTCCGCCCGATTTCCAGTACTCTCCGCCGTAAAAAATCAGTTCTTTCGAGAAACCCACCTCGCAATGTCCGCTGGATTGATTTCCCAGTTCAAGGAAGCGACACAAACGGCAAGGGCCACGCTCCGGCCATGGGGTGAGCTCCTGGAGCCCACCTCACTCAGCCTCCCCTCCAGTCTGTCTGACGCGACGACCCGACTCGCCCAGAACTTGACCCACTTCCGCTCCAACTACGCCCTGATCGCCCTGATCGTTCTCTTCCTCAGCCTCCTCTACCACCCGTTCTCCATCATCGTCTTCTTGATTGTCTTCGCCGCGTGGCTCGTGCTCTACTTCTCGCGTGACCAGCCTCTCGAGGTGTTCGGGTTTGTGGTCCCGGACCGAGTCGTGATGGTTGTTCTTGCGGTGGTGACGGTGGTGGCTCTGGTCCTGACTCACGTGTGGGTCAACGTCGTCGTTTCGGGGGTGATTGGGGTCGTTTTGATTGGGCTGCATGCGGTGTTTAGGGGGACGGAGGATCTTGTTATGGACGATCAGGAATCGCCGTATGGGGCTCTGCTCTCGGATGATGCTGACCCAAGTGGGAATTACACCATTATGTGACTGTATCTCTCCAAATTTTATAAGGTGGGTCGGATTTTGGTATCCCTTTTTCTTCTAGGTTTTGTTGAAATTCAATTTTGAAATTTTGTTGGGTTTGGTTGGAATTTTGGGTTTTGATTGCTCACAAGAGGGAAGTGTAGGGCTTTAGTTGATATCCTGAATTTGATTACTTCATTGTTATTTGCGCTACTCATCTGTTTTCGGAATTTAATTTCGAGTTTATGGTAATTCTTGATTGACTGTATCAAATGTGATTTGCCTCCATTCATGCATTCCCAGTTGCAGAAAATTGCATTGTTGCAGTTGGCATAATGTGTGGCATGATGATACCTTATACCGCATTCATACTGCAATGCTGATATGTGTGTCAGTGGCATATAAATCGTGTACAGAATATGTAAACATGTTCTTCGTACTACTTATGCAGCCTTTTCGTGCAACTTTATAGTTTTCTGATTGCATCAAAACATTCGGAACATTGTTTATTTAAGTTGGGGTGAATACTGAATAGTAGTTCAACATTTTGCTGTATAGATTGTCAACGTTGTATGAAGATAAAATCAACATCCATCCTACCAATTCATGTCACGATATTTGGTGTCATATGTCGAAACTAGCAGATGTTTGATAATCTGATTCAGCACGATCCATTGAATTTTTTTTTTCCTTTGAGTCCTTTCTCCACTTTCATTTTGTAAATTAGAGTTTCTGTCTCGGGGAAATGTATCTTGCATAATTTCTTTTCCTTTGGTGTGTTGTGGTAGCCATTTACCAAATAGAGTAACATTGCAGCACTTGGGAATTAATTTGTCTATGCCGTATGCTTCATCACACATACGTGGGACCGTGACATGATTATAAATATGAAAATCCTCTATCAAGAGTTGTCAGGATTGAATTGAGCTGTATGATTTTTACCCAAACTTGCATTTTTTTTCTGTTCTGATATTGACCCGAGTCTATTTTGTGCATATGACGTTGTGACGTTGTATGTAACAGCAGTTGTTGTTTGAACGTTTTATGTCAAGTGTTGGCTCCCGATGAACTGGAGATGGTGCTAATGCATTTTTGCTTGTTTTATATGTATTTCCCATGTATGCAATGCAGATGGTAGCATTTCTTCGTCCTTCGATCAGGTACCTGTGTCTCAGACAAGCCTCCGATGGGGGTCAACCTCTAACCAACAGATCCAGTTGTGATGTCGTTCTTCCTTCAGAAGTCTGAAATTGTGTATCCACCACCGTAGTTGATGTTCGGCACTTCTTCCCGATTCAAATCACATTTTTTGGGGTTGTATATACCATTGTTTTCTCATGGTAAATCATGGGTCGCATTGTCGGACCGTGCCATCGTGGAATACATTGGAACCTTGCAAATTGTGAAAGTTTAACTGCAAATTTTTGTAGTAATCGTTTATGTATGCTGTGGTGATGCCTTTTCGTTTTCATACGTATTGTAAGTGTATTTTATAGGAAACAGGTTCTGACAATCTGCTTTATGTACTTGAGTCAAAATTAGAAATAAACCAAAAGGATTATTTTTATTACAATTAGTCCTTAAAATTGATTTACCCTATCAAAATAGTTGTTGAATTAGAAAACCAATTAATGCCATTCCTGAAATTTACCACGAAACATCAATGTCGTTCTTACCATTTAATTCTGCCAAATTTTCTGTTACTGTGTTGATATAGCACACATGTAACCTTACCACTCTAATGATATGATGCCATGTGGATTTTACAAAAGAAAGTTTAAAAAATATTTTAAAATTCATTAAAAAACCGGCCAAGAAGAACGAACCCAGCCGCTCCGCCATCCTCAACCCCAAGCAGCCCTCCATTTTGGCACGTTGAAAGCATTCGTGTCGCTTCTTGCTTTGTCATCTTCACTTTCACTCTAATCGTTTATTGTCATCTTCACATTTACTTTAATCTTTTGCTTCTAAGAAAGAATCCAGCCGCATTATTTGTCAAAACCCCAGCCCATAATTTTTCATTTTCTTTTCATCTCTCTCTGCGATTTCTCTCCTGTATTTGTTCGACGGCACAAGAGTTATTGAGGTTAGAGGTAGGTCATTATGAAATCAGATTAGCCACCAGAGCTTTGGCACCTTCCATGATTTCTGACCGGCTTCCTATTTCTACAAACCCGGGAACGAAGACGAGAGATAAAACATCTGAAATGCAAGATCGATTCGTCCATCTCGATTGTTGGAATTTTTGGATCGCCCGGGCCCAATGCACTAGCGACACCGATACTGTTTCCAACTTTACCACATGCCCAATCCGTCATGTGTGAGATTTTATCACAAAAAGTCTCGGTATTAGTTAGAGTGGGGTAATACTAATTAAACCCCTTGGTTTCTTTTCACCCCACCGATGTGAGACTTTAACACTCCCTCTCACGTGTAACCTCATTTAGTGGTTCACACGTGAAGATCCATATCGGTAATTGAAACTCAGAGGTTAGCTCACGTTAGGTTCACTTGTTGTCAATTGGAACTCAGTGGTCGTTTATATATTAAGAGTTCAGACTTGTTTCCTTCCCGGTGATGACAAGCTCATTAGCTTACACACAAGCTCGTTGGCTTGCACGGGCTCGCAACTGTGGGGTCTGATACCATGTTGGAATTTTGGATCGCCGGGCCCGCCCCACTCTAACGACACCGATACTGTTCCCAACTTTACCATCTGTCCAATCCGTCAGGTGTGAGATTTTACCATAAAAGACCTCAGTATTAGTTAGAGTATGGTAATACTATTTAAACCCCTTGGTTTCTTTTCACCCCCATTGATGTGGGACTTTAACATCAATATGTTTCTGTATAATTAAACCTTGAAAAATAAAAATGGAAAAAAATGGAGAAGAAGATGAATAGCTAGGGTGGGAGTGTAGACCATCTCTAACTGATCCGGTTAGAAGGATATAGAGCTAAAAATAGTCTAAAATGACATAAAATGAAATTGAATGAATTGAATAAAGGTTCGGCCAGCCCTTGCGTAGAGATAATATAGAAATAGAATAAAATTCTAAACTTAATTACGTTACTTTACTCGATTTTATTTAAAATGATATATTAAAATATATTTTCAAATTAAATTACAATGAAATATATATATTTCTATATATAAAATATATATGAAATATAATAAAATTATGTAATAAAAAATAGTAAACATAAAATAGTAAAAAAAATCTTACCATCTAATTAAGCTAATTAAGATATTTAACTGAGGGCTAGGTCAAAGGGCTCATGAGCCTCATCGGGCCAAAAATACCAAATCAAGCCAAACGACTGGCCCAATCTAGCCAACCAGCCCGGACCGGCCCAAACAATTCAAATTCAACGGCTACTTGGCGTTAACATGACGTTAGCTAGCAACAGCTAACTAATGTCATGCTGATGCTAGGTAGCCGTTGAATTTTTTTTTTTTTTGGACAATTAAAATAATAATAATAATAAAATCTAATTTTTTTTCTTCCTATATCTACCTAAGCCATTAAATAACATTAAACAATATTAAACAACCTTAAATAACATTAAACTTAAACAACATTAAAGAACACAATCTCCACCATATACCACTTGGGGAAGTTATTCAAACTTAAACAACATTAAAAAAAAATTTAACAACATAAAACTTTAACGTCTACTCTATGCTTCTTTTGGCCCAAAGATGTGCAACAGAATCCTGTTGTAAGTACTTGTTTGTGGCGAAAGTTCTAAAAAACGCTAGGCGCTAGTCGGACGGTGGGCTAGCGCCTAGCACCTAGGTGGCTAGGCGAAGTCTAGGCGGGTGCCTAGCTGGTCTAGACAGATTTAGGTAAATTTCTTTTATATCTTGTAAGTAAGTGCATATTGACACTTACAAAAAATTATACTTGTATGAAATTCATGAATACAATAATAAATAATAAAATGCAAAACTAGTATCCAAAGTTCAAAATTTAAAAACACACATATATGCCATATTAGTTAAGATATTTTGAATGATTATATCTAATTTTCATAAAAATAAAATTAAAAATCCCATGTGTTGTGTGAAGAGGTGCATGCATCCTCCCCAATTTCAAAATGCACGTGGGGTGACCATTACCCCCCATCCCTCACATCAGTCAAGAAACTCCCTTTTCATGCTTTGAAAATTGAAACTTTTAGTCATTTTATTTCTTTCCTTTTTCTTATCGGCTTTGTCTTCTTTCCTTTCCACTTCTTCTTTCTTTTTCTTTCTGTTTCCCTTCTGTACATTCTCCCTTTTTCCTTGTTTCCTTTGCTTCTGAGTTCCTCTTCTTTGATGGAGTTCAGAGAAAATGAGTCGCAACAGATAAGAAGGTGGTGGTGCACAAAGAGAGGGAGTCGAAGCGGTGGAATTTCTTCTCAGGAAACCTCCACTCCGCCTACACCGCCACCTAGACAGCCACCTAGACCGCCCAAGCCGCCTTAGAGCGCCTAGGTGAACGCCTAATAGCTCCCCAATTTTTCTTAACGATTCGGACCTAATCGCATTGGCACCACCACACCCAGTGCCTAGGCGGTCGCCTAGGCCGTTTTTTAGAGCACTGTTTATGGCACACGAACGTATCATCCTATGGCACCTCATGTACTCATTTAAAGAGATATTACTAGTTCTTGGATCCAAAGGCAAATTAGTCCCATCATATATTTTTGTACGTGCCCTCCTTGATCTATTTGGATCATTTTAGTCGTCATCAGACTCTCCATCAATATAGCCATTTCGCTCATCTTTCACAATCATGTTGTGTAATATGATGCACAACATCATGTTGGAGTTTTATTTATCTCGACTCCACCCTATTGCCAGTTCCTTAATGATCTTTCTCAACATCTTTCCGGTATGCCTCTTGGTGTAAGGTAAACCACATTTGGGCGTTATCCACAGGGTTTGCAATTGCTTGGACAAGTGTTGCCCATTTTGGGTAGATGCCATCTGCCAAGTAATACCCCATATTATACTAACGCTCGTTAATGTAGTAGTCAAGTTGAGGTGATTTACCTTCCGCCAGGTTATTGAAGAAGGGTGAACGCCCAAGAGCTGTAATGTCATTTTAAGATCCTGGGACTCCAAAGAAAGCATGTCAGATCCTTATGTCAAACAAGGCAACCGCCTCTAACACAATAGTTGGCTTTCTCGATCTTCTGCTAAAGCTTTATTGCCATCCAGTATGACAATTCTTCCATTACCAATGCATGCAATCTAATGACCATATCATGCTCGGAAAGCCACAGTCTTTAGCTTTGCGAATGATATGATTGAGATCTGCTTTATTTGGTTCACGAAGGTACTCCTCTTTGTAAAGCCGAACAACTGTGTGATAGAATTCAACAAGATTATCAACGTATGTAGACTCAAACATACCATATGTATCATCTATCGCATCAATTGAGGAGGCATATGCCAGCATTCAGAGTGCAATAGTAACTTTCTGATAAGGTGAGAAACCAGGACGGCCTACCTTGTCCAGTTTCTGTCAAAAGTATGGATTGATATGTTGGACATCATGAAGTACCCTATCCAGTTTCTGTCGAAAGTATGGATTGATATGTTGAACATCATGAAGTAAACACTCAAAGACATGACGCCTCATCTAAAAGCAACATCTGAAATCATCTTTGGTGTGCACTGAGTTAGGGTTGAAATAGTTGTTCATCAGAGTGTCATGCACCATCTCTTTATTTCGTGGCTTGTAACCGTGACCAGCAACAAAGCCGCCCCATTGAGGTTGTTCTTTAGTTGCCTCACACGCTATGATCCTCAACCATGGTTGCCATATATGATGTGTTGCACTATACTTCATCTTCTTCATCGGACTCCTCATCTTCTAGTCTTATTTGCGCCCATTTATCTTCCAATTCGGAATTGGATGAGGACCCCTAGTTGGAGTCTGAAGAGGATCCAAAGTTGGAATTCATTGCAAACTTGAATTGAAAGAGATATTGGAGAGGGCAAAACTAAAGGTGTGTGAATTATAGCACAATATCCACCCTATTTATGGACATTGGAAGCTGAAGATAAGAAATGCAACGTGGATAAAAATCTTATCTAAAATTCCCACAACCAATTACATCTTGACATGTGGCACTTGAAATCTTATCCGAAATTTTTTTGAGACTACATGTCGACAAGAAATCTGCAAAGTACATATTGACACGTGACATGTGAAATCGAGACATAAAATTATTGAGATTCCATATCGACAAGAAATCTGCAAAGTTACTCACATATCAACATGTGGCACTCGAAATCCGAGACATAAAATTATTAAGATTCCAACTGGAAAAATTATTGACATTCCATTTCGAAAAATTATTGAGATAGTTTAATTTAAGTAACCATATTAATTCAATTAAAATAATAAATTATGTTTGGCCTATGACCCTTAGGCCCCCTCGGTTGGAGATGGTTTTTTGTCACAAGGCTATATTTGGCCTATGGCCCTTTGGCCCCTCAGTTGGAGATGGTAAAAAATATGGTCTGACACTGTTCATTAAAATATTAATTCCTTAAAGGGTTATAGGGCTAAAAGAAGCCCTCTGACCCTCCTTCGGTTGGAGATGATAGTAGTGATTGCTGGGGTTGGGTAAGGGGAGAAGAAAAAGATGAACAATTCTTTTTTTCTTTTTTTTTTTTTTTGCTTTTTTAGTTTTTAATTATACAAAAAGAATTTATTTATTTATTAGATTTTTTATTCTTATAATAAATATTTAATTAGACTTGTGGGACCTAGTTATGTGTGACATCAGCACATAACATAATTTTTGACAGATTTTTAACAAAATGACAACATTGATTTGTAACATCCATTTTCAGGGACTACATTGATCGATTTTCAATTTCAGGGACCATCTCGATGGGATGTGTCAATTTTATGGACCATTTGTGATATAACCCCAAAATTAAATTACCATGTTATGTATTTTCATATTACCTGTATGATAGTCGACTAATTGAAGTCTATTTATTGAGTCTCCTATCTCTCTCTCCCAACTTGAGAGGATATTCGATAGCTCCTACTTGACTATGGTAGCTGTCACAGAAATCTGTCACAAGGAGTAGCACTTACATGTACTGTAGCGTTTTGATATAATGATGTCATAATATTTTAAAGTTTTTTGCATAGTATTATTGGACAGGACCGTCATATGACGGTGAGATGAACTCTTTTTATTTAACTTCATTTCCCTAATTATTGCACCCCTTTTCTCTTTTTTTTTTACAAGAAATATATCACATTTTTTGTTTACCAAGTTGATATTATTGGACAGGAACGTGGTTAGTAGTTGCTATGAATACTTGCCCTGGTGCGCAAGAGTAACTTGTAGCTATTGATGAAGTGGTACGTGAAGAAAGCATTTGGTATGAGAAACATAAAATAAATTTTCAGTTATTTTACTTTTTTGGAATACTATGATGACATATGGGTGCGAAAAAAGGGGAAAAAAAAATTAACGAAATTACTTTAATGCTCATTATTTATTTTTTAAAATATTTTTATTTTTTATAGTAAATATGTTTATTGAATTGTTAATAGAGGTTCACGTACAGATTAGAAGAAACAAAAACTCATTTTTTTTTTTAACAAATGATATTATCTACATTAATGGCCTAACAATAATGTGGTTCAAATTTGTCTTTAGCAAGAATCGAACCTAAGATCGTAATACTAAGTGACAACATTTCGTTGTATATCTATATGTAAAGGGAGAAGACAAAAAGGGTGAAAAAAAGCACTAGACCGTAATACTAAGTGGTTACATTTGATTGGTGAGAATCAGACCTAAAACCTTTTACTTAGAAGTGAAGATGGATATCATTAGACCACAATACTGAGTAGCAACATTTCTTTGTATATCTATATGTAAAGGGAGAAGACAAAAAGCTAAAAAAAACCACATAGGATGGTTAGTAAGTTCATTATTTTGTAAAATTCATTTTAATAAAAAACAATAGTAATGAAAATAAGTGAAATAAAAAATAATATATTATTAAGTAAATAAATAAAAGCCAATTGTCATATGCGTACATCTATAGAATACATGTCACATCCCCACCCGAGCTCCCATCACAACTCGAGCTTGACTTTACCGTAGCACGATATTATCCGTTTTGGGCCCCGACCACACCCTCAGGGTTTTGATTCTGGGAACATACACGAGAACTTCCTAGTGGGTCACCCATCTTGGGATTGCTCTCGCGCAAACTCGCTTAACTTCGGAGTTCCGATGGAACCTGAAGCCAATGAGCTCCCACAAGGCCTTGTGCTAGGTAGAGATGAGAATGTACATATAAGGCTTACATGATCCACTCTCCTGAATGATGTGGGATGTTACACTACATATATAAAGAGAGCATACCAAAATAGTGAAACTTTCAATATTCCCAAAATACTCCTCCCTAATTAGAATTTTAAAATAAAACAATTTTATTAAAAAAAATCAAAACTAAACATAAATAAATAATAGAATAAGATCAAAATAGCAAATTGCCACACGCTTGAGCGTGTGACAAGAGACTATATATATAAAGGAAGAAAGCAAAAAGAGTGAAGTTTTCATGAAAAAACCCATGTACTAAGTCTATTATTTTTTAAAAATTATATTAACATCCCACAAATTATTGAATAAACCTTACATATTTAATACACCCCACATTTGTTTTTTCAATTAAAAATTATCTTAATACACCCCACATCCTTCCCCATAATACTCTCACACCCCACATTCTTAATATACACCTTACATTTTCTACATGCACCCCATATTTCCTTTGCACCTCACATTTCTCAAATCTTATAAAGCTTTTAATTTGGACAAAAAATGCCGACTAGAATTTTGACAAAAGATGCCGCCTAGAATTTAAAGCATATGTGGGTTGTTTTCAATTCCACCATTAAAGCCCAAGTTGTCAGTTTTTAATATTTGGTGGTAATTTTAGGTGTTTAATTCTTCATGTAATCTATGTGATCCCTAAAAGATGAATACAAACATAGAAGCTTGAATAACGCATCAAAAGCAAGATTAAATAATTATCGATATCGTCAAAATCACTAAAACATTAAAAAATATGAAGTCTTAATCAACATGTTAAGCAAGATTAAATAATTATCATGTGAAGCTTCCGAAACATCGATTTTGTGTTTCATTCGTCAAAAAAAAATTTCTTAATCAACATGTTTGTAGTTTCATTAGTTATGATTTTGTTCAACAATAGAGAGTCGGAGGGGTTTTGATAGTTGAAAAGATAAATAATACGTAAAAAGTGATTTGGAGTGTATATAATTTTTTTTTTCTTTCTAAACCTAATAAGGTCAAAATTGCCATTGCATAGTAAGTTAAATAAGTTATTTAATACTAAATTTTAATGTGAGGTGCGTTCAACATTTTATAAGGTGCTAATATAAAAAACATTTTTTAAAATATATTTTAATAAAAATTAATAACACAGAAAATTTAAAAACAAGGGTAAATATCAATTTACTACTCTCATGTTTCGTGGTTTTCAACATTTAGTTTATCAAGTTTTTTTCGTCCTAGAGTCATACCTAAAGTGTAAATTTTGGGACAGTCTCATACATCCGTTAGTTAAACTGTTAAATCTCCCGTTAACTGATGACGTGGCGCCCATGTGGGCAATGACTGGAAGCCACGTGCCAATAGGGGGCCCACTTCAATATTAAAAAATAAAAAATGAAAAATACAAAAAAAACTACTCCCTGCCCCCGGTCTCCTACCTTCCCCATCCCCCTCCCTCCCTTCCTTCCTTCCTTCCTTCCTTCCTTCCTTCCTTCCTTTGCAACCCGCACCTTCCTCCTCTCCCTCTCTCCTTTGTAACCTGCAACACCTTCACCATTCCTCTCCCAAGCCCCACGAGACTAGAATCGCCCCCGACCCTCCTCCTTTTCACTACCGAGAAGCAATCAAAAACCAAAACAATAAAATTCAAAACTTTCCCATAAAAGGAAATTTCTCAAAAATCTCATCTTACGGAATCGGTACTTCCGAAACACGAGATGGTAGAGAGAATGCTGCTGAAGAAGAGCCTACTACATCAGAGCTTGTTGTTGCTGTTGCTTTAGCATTTGGTGCTGCATTTCCTCCGTGATTCTTCGAGAAAGTCGAGGTTTTGCCGAGAAATTTGAGGGTTAGGGTTCGAGCGAAGGGCCTCAGAGAGAGAAGAAAAATTATGGGTCTCGGGTTTGCGAAATTGTTGGATGAAAATGGAAAATGGCATTGTCTTCAGGGTCGAGGGAGATACTAATCTTGCGGGGCTCGAGGATGGGTCGGTTGTGGACCGCCAACGACGAGGGTTGGGTTGCAGGAAAAGGAGGAGGAGGAAGAAGAAGAGGGTGGGGGTTAGGAGAGGAATGGTGGAGGTCTTGCGGGTTACCGAGGAGAGATGGAAGGAAGAGAGGTGTAGGTTGCAGAGGAATGAAGGGAGGGAAGGAGGGGAATGGGGGAGGTTGGAGACCCCGGGGGGGGGGGGGGGGGGGGGAGAGGGATATTTTTAATTTTAATTTTTTGTATTTGTAATTTTTTTAAATATTCAAGTGGCCCTCTATTGACACGTGGTGCCTAGTCATTATCCACATGGACGCCATATTATTAGTTAACGAGAGATTTAACAGTTTGACTAACGGATGTATGAGACTGTCCCAAAATTTACACTTTAGGTATGACTTTGAAATGAAAAAAAACTTGATATACTAAATGTTGAAAATCATGAAACATAGGGTAGTAAACTAATATTTATCCTAAAAACAATACATACATTTTATCAAATAAAAAAATAAAAAATAAAAAATCTGAAAACGGAAAAGCATTTCAAATAGTTTCTACAATTTCCCTCCTTTCTTCTCTCAGACTCAGAGAAACAATGGAGCCCTTAGCTCTCAACCTGAAAATGCTCCGAGGCCCGGGGTTTCATAATTGGAATGGCGACACCCGAAACTTCCGACCCGGATCCAAGGTCCGAATCGGCCGCGACGGTCGCTGCAACAACATCCCGATCAAAGACTCCGGCATTTCTTCCAAGCACCTCTCCATCGAGTCCGAATCGGGCAAATGGGTGCTCCGAGACCTCGAATCCTCAAACGGAACCCTTTTGAATGGCACCAATGTCCCCCCAAACACGCCGCTGGATCTCAGCCACGGCGACGAAATCAAAATCGGCGAGTGCACTTCCATTGAGGTTAAGATCGATGGCTACGAAGAGAGCCGGCTGAGACGGAATCCGAGGCGTGTCAAGGAAATTGAGGTCAGGGGGAATCAGAAGAGGGGTCGACCGCCCAAAGCTAGGGTTTTGAAGAGTGAGGTTGCGGAGGAGAAGCCTGTGGAGGAAAAATTGACACGGCAAGTGAGTGTGAGGCAAACTCGGATCTCGAAGAATGAGGAATTGGGGAAGATTGCAGAGAGCTCTTGTGTAGACACTGAAGGATTGCCGAAAAGGACACGTGGCGGTGTGAGGAGGGGGAAGAATGCACCAAAAGAGCAACCGGTGTGCGATAAACTTGGCAATGAAGCTTCAAAAGCGGTGAAATTGGAGGAAGAGAGACATGAGGAGGCGGATAGAGAGTTCAACGTTGGAGGAGAGAGTGGTGGAAAAGGTGAAAGTGGAAGTGGGAATGGCGAAAAGGTTGAAAATGGAAGCAGGAGTGGCATTAAGGGCTACAATGGAAGTGGGAGTGGTTCGGGTGTTAATGTGAGCTGTGACTTGGAGAAGATGACGCTCGGGGAGTGGTTTGAGTTTTTGGAGAGGCATTTGCCAAAACAGATCATTGATGAGACGGAGGAGGCACTTGAGGAAATGACAGAGAAAGCAAAGCGAATTCGGGAGCACATTGCGCAGGAGAAGAAGTGAATGTGCTCGTGGTCTAAACGGGATAAGATGGGAGGATTCGCGCCTTGTGTTCTGTGGTAATTTTGCATCTCAATTCCTCTGTATTCGTATGAATTACTTGGCGTATGAAATTTGTACTGTGTACTTTCATCACGTATATGTCGTTTCATATTCATGCTAAAGTTAGTCTTGATTTTGAAGTCTTAGATATGATATTAAAGACCAATCCATTGAATTTTAGGGATATGAGATGAGATAAAACTAATTTTATTTCTGTTGTCAGCATCTTTCATATTGACGGGGGTGGTTTAGCACTGGTAATTCTATCAAGCGTTCTACCTGTTACCTATTTCTGATAGAAAAAGTTGTCCGGTTTTGGGTCTAAATGAGGCATCATCCATCTTTGACAGCTATGTTCTGTTTTGTCGCTCTCCATCCATATGGAGGAGCTACTGGTTTATGCAGTACCGCTGCTCTTGAGAATTGATCTGTCTATGTCGTATGATTTAGGCAATATCACACGTACAAAGGGCAGTGACATGATTTTTTCAGCCTTGAGAAATAATCGATGAATTAATTCTCTATCGGGATTGAATTGAGCCGAGTGCTTTTTACCCAAAACATGCATTTTTTTCATATATGAATGCTTTGGATAAATACACATCTGGCTTGGAAATGTCCTAGGTCGATCATTTGCTGCTGCTTGATTGCTAGTTATTACGGTTGAATTTGTTTCCAGGATAAATACACATCTGGCTTGGAAATGTCCTAGGTTGATCATTTGCTAATGCTTTCTTGCTCATTTTTATGTATATTTTCAACGTATGCATTGCAGGTGGTGGCATTTCTTCATTCTTCAACCGGCAGATCCAGTTTGAGATGCTGCGCCTTGCTTCTGAAGTCTGCAATTGTTCACGCACTGTACTTGTTGTTCAGCTTCTAACGGAGAAACTTGTATATATCAGAGCTTTCTCATGGTAAATGTGGAACAAATGGGTACGGTGTAGGTAGCTGTATCGGTTCATGCATTGTATGAGTGTGCAAGTTGTGTACTGCAATTTTCTGGGTAATCATGTATGCATTGCTAGTTCCTTTTCATTAGTGGTGAAAATTGAGAAAAAAACCATTCATCAGTTAGTCCATGGGCACTGGGGCTCCCCAGTTTTAACATTTACGGAATATTCACATTCGTATTCTCGATCGGTGGATCTAACATTCGTATTCCCAAATGTCCGCCATTCGCATTTTCTGCTCGTTCAAAGTAGATGTAAGATTCCAGTTAACATTTAAGCCCTTCTTCTGAAATTATCAGAAAGGGGGAAAATAAATGTTTTAGGTATAACCTATTAACCGATATTGCGCCAAGAGTTATAATTTAAACCAGCTTCATCTGTTTTGAAAATCTGTTGTTTTTCGACGAGAGAATTCTACGAAAACTTAGAAACCATGATACAGAGTTACGATCCTAAAGAACAGATCCTGTTCAAGTAAAACTCGAAAACCTGCTTAGAGTAAGAAGTACCGGGAACACCACACTGCAAGCAAAGCAAGTATATGCACTCAGGGATGAAAAGAAAGAGCAAATGAATTTTCATGCGGAGAACAACACGGTGAAGGCACTTCAGACTGCCGTTGCCTGGACTGATCACTTTCAGAGGACTGTGACTACAGGAATAGCTAAAGCTACCGAGGCTGCATTTTTCGACCATACATGAGGGGCATCACGTATTCCTTTGCAGAGCTTCCTATGGAGATCTGAATGCTTTGTGAAGCCGGTGTTGTCTGTAACCACAAGTTGACTAAGTTATGCAGCTGCAATGTCGGAACTATTGGGTTACCACGCAATGTGACCTCCACCTGCATTAGGCATCAAGTGAAACTCAGTATCAAATATAGGCATATGTACCAAGGCAGATTATCACCAACCCAAATTACCCAAAATCTCAAGTGAACAGAATGCAGTGATGGACAAATCGAATATCTCTGATTCACTTCTTTTCTTTTCTTTTCGAGAAATAAAACAGATAAATTTGGTTTTGTTGCAGGACAATGTTTCTTCATTTTCGATATAAGAAAAACGCTTCTCGTCTCCTTTTCTTCACCATCTAAGTTCTAAGTTTCATAAAAAGCAGGAACTGAAAAGGGATAAAGATGATGTCACCTCATCCTCGCTGGTAAGATTCAGCTTTTTCACCAGATACTTTTTTATGAAAGAAGCGGGTAAGCTACCATCCCTAGAGAATTTCGAGAAACAAAACCGAAGTTAGTGTCTGCCCTACAAGATATTACACGAAAAAAAGTACACTAGACAATGCCGGAAAATGGTAAGAGAGCATTTTCATCTAATGGTCAGTTCAGTCCCACAGAATTAATTTTGTGTACTCCTGCCATGTATAATCCCTAAATGTTAGAAGGGCACATGCATTCTTCAAACAGGTCTGAAAAATGTTCCTAAACGACGATCCATGGAAAGCCAGTACAGTTTTGTAACAACTAAAAATGGTAAGGATATTTCTCTTGTCCTTCAAAAACATGTGGCATCTGGAAAATGACATATTTTGTAAAAGCCAAAAAAGCTTCATAAATGCATATCATATGTTGCAGAATTGCAGTAACAAAAGATTGCAGTAGAAACAAATTTCATTTTTTGTGATACCAGAGCAGTATCTTCATGTTATCTAAACACCATAGGAAGCCTCTTAGATAATTGAGTTGAGCATATCATGAATCACGAGCGAAAAATCAAATTGCTTGTAATATATGATCTATTGCCATGAACTTTACATCGAGACTGAAAAATTCATAGTGCAGGGAAAGATACAATTAAACAACAAGACTTCCATTCCGACAACCAAAATGGTGAGGGATCAGCAAAAACAGTAAATGCAAGAAAATAGAAGGGCATGAGGTTAATGAAACTTACTTGACTCTCAAGTAACATGAAGGTAACTGCGGCAATGGTGGAAAGCCTTCCCTGCAACAATCAATTCAAAAGTGTTAAACTCAATACATGAAGAGGGAAAAAACAACCAAAATCAGTTATTGGTTTAAGCTAAGGAAACAAAATCTCACTGGTGATTGGAAGCAAACAATGAGAACCAAATTGGACGTAATATTCTGTCACATTTATTATTTGCATCAACCAAAGATTGTGCTGGAATATTGAGTCCCTCAGGTACAGCTAGTTTTCTTTTGCGGCCACGTTGTGGTTTCCTAAAACTCCCTGAGCCCGATGGAGCAGGATTAGATTGATTCACACTTCCACCGACTTTGGATTTGTTACCATATTCCATAATGGGCTTCACCTCACGTGCTTCATTGTTGAGCGCATCAGGCAACATTGGTTCGGAAACAGGAAGTTGCAGTTGCAGATTAATCTTATCAGAACTTGATTTTCTTGCCACTTCAACCAGGCGGTCTAATGGTTTCCAGATCTCAGGTTTCACATCTTCTGGTTGAGAATTGTCCTCCACAACCAAGTTAAGCATGTGCTGCTTCGATGATCCCTCAGTAGAGTTCTGCATCAACATAACTCAACATGTTTGAGAGGATAAAAATGGAGAAGCAAATGCATTGAACCGACTATTGTTTTTTCCTCTTTTACCTGTCTGGTATATAGTGCATTTTTTTTCAGTGTCTGAGGTGACTTAAGTCTCTCATGGAAATCTTCCTCTTTCTTTTCAGGCTCCTGAAATGAAGGATACTCTCGTAGAGGAACTCTCCTTCGTGTAGGATACCTTCTTCGTCCACTCATCTCAGGTCCACCTGATACTTGAGGTGAATTTATCACCAATGAAGAGAGATATTTCTCTTTTCTTTTAGCTGGGATTGGAGCTGAAGACACAGCAGGTGCCTTAACCTTTTTCCTTTTGGACGGTAGTGGGTCTACCTCTATATCTTGCGCAATGTCATCTGCAGGTACCTTGGACTTTCTACTTTCGAAAGGAAGCAGCTCTTCTGTTATATCTTGCACATTGAGGTCTGCATGTGCCTTAACCATTTTTGTTTCGGAAGGAAGGGGCTCTGCCGTTGTATCTTGCACATTGTGGTCAGCAGGTGCATTGACTTTTTCTGTGTCAGGACGGAAGATCTTGCCTGTTATACTATCCCAAAGGGGGTCTGCCCTGCAGACAAGGAAAAAAAAAAAAAAGGACTAACGTAAAACAAACACAGATATTAAAAGTGACCTTTCCATATCAGCAATCTAGGAAACCCTCATCAAATGTGAACCTGCTTGCCACTGTATGTTCGCTCATCAAGAAATTTCAAAAAATGGTAACTAAACGTTGAATGTAATGAAAAGTGGAAGTGTAAATAAAAAGAAAACTACACTTTGCATCTGTCCTTTGCTGAATACACAATATCCTTCCCAGCACAGCAGTTGGTCTGAACAACTGGTTCTACACAAAATTATAGTAGTTAAACTGTACGCTTTTCAATTTATCCGGTGTCGTACTACTAATTAAATAGTTTGTGCATCAAATCTTTCTTTTTTTTTTTTTTTGGTAACAAAGTACGCGATCAATAATCCAATTTACAGTATAACCATTCTTCTAGCATGCAATAAAATTAGAACATGAATGACTAACCGATGTTTAAACATTTATAAACATAGGACTACTATTGATGATCAAATTCAAATACCTGAGTTTTTCCAATGGAGCAACCCCTAAATAAGTATTGCATTTTGGACAGCAGTCCAACTCTTCGTCTACTATCTTTGAGTATATGCACTTCTTGCAAACTGTTCTCGAAACCAAAAGAGACCAGTCACATATTTGATTGATAGAAGAACAACCAATATGCAGCTCAGATGATTATACGAGAGATTGAGGTAAATAAAACACAGAATGCAGCTTACTCCATATTATTCAGATAAATTTAGACAGAAATTAAGACGGTATGGGACGAATGAGCGAAGAAAGATAACAAAAAATGTGGATTACCAAACAGTGTTCCGGTGAAACATAAGAAATAACAGGAGTCTAATATGTGATGGAAAATAGAGATAGTGCTTCTTTGGAAATATAATTGCCAAGTAAATTCGAAAAACTTAGCCGCAACTCTTTGCTATTAGGTCTTGTCTTGTCCAGTGCAGAATAGTGAAACGTGACCAAGATATTAACACTACATAAATTTATAGACCATGCAACCATGAAGTCCAAGTCGTTCATTACACATATGTAAGGAAATAGCAAACAATGATCAGTAGTTTGACATATTTCAAAAGGGAGTTGTTACTGACACTCCAAAATGCTCATCATGACCTTATAGACATGCTTTCCTCTTATGTTTTTATAAGACATAACGCATAATAATATTTTTGAAGTGCTAATTACAGTTTCTTCAAAAAAAACTTAGAGCCAAAACGCAAATTGAATAAAAACCCCGATCACGAAAACGTAACAACAAAGAACCCATATCGAGGAAAGGAAGAACTTCAAGAAAGAAACATGAAATCCGATTAAAAAAAAACATAATATTGGATGAAACATGAAGAGGGAGAGAGAGGGTACTGACATGTATGAAGGCATTCACATATGGTAGTGGCCTCGCAGTAGTGCCTCTCGCAGAGTGGACATGTCACGCATGCTTCGATCTCCCTTCTGTTTCTCTTGACCACCGGACCACTCATGTCAACGAACACAAACCAGTGCAGTTCTACTCTCTTTCTTTAACTATTCTGCAACTCACGTACACCTGGTGCATGTTACCTTCAATATTCTTGACCAGAAAAATCAAGAAACAGGAAAATCACTGAGAAATCGAGCACGCAAACAAAACCTAGTACGGGTTTTCTTGACTCTATGTGTTGGTGAATGATGATAGCTTTGGGACGTGTTTGGTGGGCGAGAAAAAACAGACGGAAAACACACAAAAAACAGAGTGGATAGAAATTTTGGAGTATTCGAAGAGGGTTCTTGTTCGATTTGGACAATGGGATTGGGGTTGGATTGATGATCTGTTCGAGGCACAACAGCTACAATCTCACCTCCTCCCAAAAATCATAAAGCAAAAACAAACAAACACGAACGCGCGCATGAAAAACTATAACTATGCGTGAGTTTGCTGAAACAGACAGAAATATACATAACAAATCCTAAGGCGTCATGGTAGGATACGCTGGCGGTGTTTATGGGCTTAAACTACGCCCACAAGTTTTATTTTGTGAGTGGATGTTTTCATGTTTTTGGGGTTTTATGGGTTTGTTTCTAAACTTTCTATTTTTCTAAATTCTATCGGAACCAAAAACCAAATAGGGTTTTATTTCCTTTGTTGCCCAATTTTCACTTTTAAGTTTCCCTTGGGTTGCAGGATGTCACACTATTATGAAATGGTATTTACGTATAATTGGAAAGTCCTAATCCTAATATTAATCGTTAGCGTTCAAATATGAGGAGACTGGGGGAAGAAAAATCCTGCATTTTTATGCTGCCAACAAAACAATACATATTAATTTGTGTGTGTTTAGTTTGTGATTTTGGGGAGTAAACTTGGTTCATTGTATCACCAACACAGATTAATCCACTCGAAAGAATACCTAATGTACAACGTTCAATATCTAATTAATCCACACCAAAGATACAGCAATATTATCCTACCTGCAAAATCTATTTCCGGGAAACTATTCTTCTACCAAATCCTTGTTATTCCTTGAAAAAAACTGTTCCAAGTATTGAACAAAATAAAGGAAAGTGATAAGAGGAGCAGCATTTCTTTAAAATTTGATGGGTGTGAGAATAGTGGCACTACTGATATAGGTAGTGATTTTCACACTTTCGTTTTCTCATTCTATGTTTAATTCTTCTTTGATTTATTCAATCTAATTCTTAGAAAAATAAAAAAGGGCTGAGAGAGAAAGGGAGGTGTAGAAATCATTTCCCATGATATAGATAGTTTCCTTTTATATTTTAACAAAGACTTATAAAAAGTGTTCCACAACATGAATTGTGTTTTGGATATGGTTGCATTGTGGTAGACTAGCTATCATAGATTTGAATGACTTGTGTAGCACAATTTTTATCAAAATTCTTTTGAGTTATCACACAATTTAACATGTTATGTGATCAACTAAATAATAAATGTTACGCATTTAAATATATATATTTCTTCCACTTATGCAACACTTATTTATAATCAACAATGTAACATGACAAACTATGACTTAAAACTACTCAACTTCTAACTCATTAGCAAAACATACTAAACATCTGAATTTTAAGGACATGTTTGATACTCTACTTTAATTCAACTTTTTGACTCAATAACACTTAAACTTTGAATATTTGTTTGGTAAGACTGTTTTTAAGAATTGAACTCGAAACTAACTTAAAAATTAGCATATTTCTAGAAAACACAAAGTGAGTTTTTAGAGTTTTTTAAACTCTAAACCCACTACTTTCTCTCTTCACTTCACTTACTTCTGATCATCTCTCTTCTTTCTGATCTGATCATCTCTCTCCTCCCCTTCGAATCTCTCTCCTCTTTCTTTCTCATCTCCTTTTCATGTGACCCTTTCTTTGGATCTCTCGAATCAATGGGGAGTTGCTAAAGATTGTCATTATCTTTTTAATTACTAAATTTTAAAAATAATTTTAAATTTCATACCAAACAAATTTTTGAATGTACCAAACAAGCCCCAAAATTTTATGCCAATAAGTCAATTACATATTGAGCGGAAAAATATGTGGAAAACATGAAAAGTACAGCAAGATTAAAATGGAGAGTGAAGCGGGTAAATTTGGTCTTTACTCTTTAGCCAATAGATACACTTTGTCTATTTGAACAAATATTTCTTTTTTACCTCATGTGAAAAGAATAAGAAAAAAAAGAGAGAGAAATTGATAATTAGGATGCAAAAGCGGGACGGTTATGACTGCAAATGTAAATCATGCAAGCGTTTTGGTTACATGCAGAGACAAATGTGCGTCCAAGTGGCAGCCCACTGACTCATATTTGTCGGCCTCCGGTTCAGAGCTGACCGAATACTCTCGACTTAATTTCACCTCACTAACCATGAACAAAGAAAGATTTATGTGTGTTGGTTAATTATAATTAGAATTCATAAACCTTTTTTTTTTTTGCTGAAAGAAAGAAATATATCAATATATATAAGGAATTCACTAAAACTAGAAACGAAAAGGAGGTTTTGCGATAGGAAATTGAATCAAATAATCAGATGATTATCTTCTAATTGAAATTGAACCATGGGGAGGCTATAGCCAGATCTTGAGTGTTATGAGGAAATTCGATGTTTTTTTCTTCTTTTTTTTTTTCCGCAGAAAAAAAAAAGAGTAATTGAATTTACTGTTTTTTTTTTCCAAAAATTTTTTAAAATCATTTTGGGGGAATCATCTTTTGATGACTTTGCAGCCAAAATAACACAATGCAAATCTTGGATGTGAAAGTTAACAAGAAAGGAGTCTTGGAGGACATGCAAATCTAGTTCAAGATCTTCCATATCTATGTTTTTTTACTATTGACACATGCCTACAAACATAAGGAGGAAGAGGTGTAGATTTACCTAACTTTGAATCAATTTCTCGTCCTTCTGCCTTCGCGTCTTGTTATGGTTTACACTCTGCTTATCACTCTGGATCCTTTCAGACTGGAAACCATTTACCCTATTCTCATCACTCTCGATCCTTTCAGTCCTGCTATGTTTATCATTTTCTTTTTTCAGGTTTGGTGAATGTATATAAGCGCTTTTTTGACCGGAAAACTGGATACGTTGGATGCTACGTGTAACTGATTTGGTATGTAAAAGACTCTTGTTTTTGTAGATTCTAACAACCAATTCATGTTGTTGTCAATCCACTAGTTTTTTTTTTCTTTCAGTCTTCACCTTATTGAAAGAAAATGATAAGTCTAAATTTAATGAATGGGGCTCGGTTGAAAGAAAAAAAAAAAAAAAAAAAAGAAGAAGCAAACAAGAAGCAATGTTGTTCTTGTTTCGTTTTGGATCACAAATGCTATTATACACAATCTACCCTTAGGGAAAGGGAGAGAGTTGGAACTCAGGACGCAATGGGTTGAACAGGAAGGCTCTAGCTGTGTATGCAATTTTTCACCAAGGGTAGATTGACGAAATCACCCCTCCAAAACAATCAACACTGTTAGGCTAATGACAAACACCCAAGCAAAGGGGGAGTGTGTCCACCAAAGGGCATTCGATGTTCAAGTTAGAAATAGTTTGAGGAAAACTGAACTTGATAGAGTTCTAAATAGTAAATGGCGATTACCGATGGGAGAGACTCCTCGTTGGCAACCTGACAATAAGGTTGCATGCCATGGTAGACTAACCTCAATGTTCTACCAGGATTGTGCTGATGTGAAACCCCGTTCTTGTATTTCACTATTTTAAATTTCGTAATTTGTATGTAGGTGAATTTATTTTTATTAATTTGAGAAATTTTAGTTGACTAGGTACAACGTTTATTTTTACTTAATTAGTCATTAAAATTCAATAGACCTTTCGGGTCACACTAAGTATATTTGGATAGAGCTCAATGCCACGAAAACCGTTGGCGAAATGAAGTTATAAGGAAGGAGAAATAAGTGAACAAAGGCAGGGGCATTTTAATAACTTGGAACTTCTATATTTAGGAAAGCCAACTCGCTAGTTGACCTAATTTCCCTCCCCGACTTAGTTACTGACCCGTTTTCTTACAAAAAATTTCGATGTCGATTCAGACATTTTCCCAGCAAATAGATCTCATCCCAAGGATTATTTTTCACCCAATATTTCCTTCATTTAACCACCATTCTTGGGAATCAAGGCTCGAGTTTTTCGAGTGTTCGACGCCTAAGATCTACCTCATCCGTTCACCTCAACGCCAAACACCACCACGGACTGATTCATCGTGACCCTAGCCACAAAACCTGAGCTTTGGTTTGGAAGTTCGAGCTCTAACGAGTCCAAGATGAAGGTACACCCATTCTCGGATCCAATGGCTTCCTGACGAATTTTAACGCTTTCTGACCAAATTCGCACTCTGGCAAAGGTATGAAGATTTTTGTATAGCTCACAAGCTTCATTTTGACAAATTATGAGTCAGCTTTGGTATTGCCCGAATTCTGGGGAGTAATGGGCCCCCGCATGCAATGATGCGTTAGTCTAATGACCCACTTTGTCTACCTATGCTAATTTAGATACTCTGAATCTGTTTGATGAGATCCAATTGTTTGGCCCCAATTTTGTAAATGGCCGCCACTTAACCTTTATGGTAGGTGGAGATCCGACATTTGGATCATCATAAAACTTCAGTATGTCATGCATATACTTTAGGATCTTAAGAATTATAGATCGGAAATCCAATGCTCGGATTTTCCGAATTAGAATATTAAGGTTTGTAATCTAGACGAGGACCGCTTAATTGAGGATTCATTTTTTATCAACATGTCATGATTCCTTCTTGAATGCTGAATTAGCATTGATAGAGACTCGATAAAGCGTAGTGGGCTTACTTGGCTTGCGTGTCATCTCAAGAGTTGTACACCTCAGTTTGTGTGTAAGGGTATCTTACTGAGATTTATGTGTTTGCTGGACTTCTAAATGAGTGTATTGGAAATGGATGATTGCCGATATGTGTAGATAAACCGAGGACCATATTAGAAATATATCATAGAACGTGTAGGTCTGTGTGGTTAGATATTATTGGTCTTATGGAATCGATAATGTGTGTGTATACAATTGTAATTTATGTTGAATTGATGTATGAGGTACAATATAGGATATCTGATATGTGATGATAAGATTGCACCATGTAGTAGTGTGGTACATGGATGGTTTTGCCTGGTTAATCCCCTATTGGAGACCATACTATTATGGGTATGTTTATGGTCCCTCCTAGTTGATCCGCATTAGGGGGTCACTACCTACCTTGATACATTATTTACATAAAGTAGTTCAGCGTGGTTAATTCATATTGGGGAACCACGCTATTGGATGAATGCTTATGGTTTCGCTTGGTCAATCAGCATTGGAGGACCATGCATTTTAAGGGAGATTCCGCCTGATTAATCCACAATGGGTGGGTCAGTGCCTACGTGCTCACATTAGATCCATAAGTGGTCATGCCTGGTTCATTCGTATTAGGAGAACACGCTTTCATATTATGCTTATGGGTCCGTCTGGTGTATCCGCATTGAGGGGCTATACGTATTCTAGAGTTGGATCCCATTGAGTGGACCAAAATTCCTTTCCATATTTGGTTCCGTTGAGTGATCTGAAACCTTATCTTCGTTGGATTCTGTTGCGTGGTCGAGAGTGATATATTCGTTGATAGGAGCATATTCATGCGACTTAAATGGCTTGTTCTCGTGCATTTACGTTATGTTTCTTTAGTTATTTTAGTACTTTAAGCTATTTTCGTGTGTTTATAGGTCCAAAGGGCTAAAGGAGCAAAAAGATGCATTTTGGAGACTTTTGGAGCACTTTTGGGCTAAGGATGGATAGCTTATGCTTGGAGCCAAAGTGTTGGACGAAATTGAAGACCTAATTGAAGACCAAAGTGTTGGAACCTTGTTCTCTTTAGTTTTAGGACATTTAAAACCTTTCCTAATTCCAATCATGCCATGCATAACACATATCCATTCTAACACATTGTCATTGCACATGCATTTCCTTCATTAGTTAATTCACATGCTCCATACTTATCATCACCACTCATTACTTATCACATATCATCACCACTTATCACTTATCATTCACCACTTATCATATCATACATTCATTTATCACTTATCATAATCATTCACTTATCACTTAACATATCATACACTTATCACTTATCACTCATAATCATCTACAACATCCACCTACTTCACCTACAACATCCACCTACTTCACCTACAAATGACATAGCCATATGTTCCCTCCTCTACTCCTATAAATACCCTTGCATTCATCCATTCAATACACATCTCATTTTCATACAATTCCACACACAACACATCCATTCCATTGTACATACCACAAACACCATTTTTCCATTTCCCTATTAATCCAAACACCACTCCCCAAACCATTCACACCATCAAACTATCCTTAGACCTTGTGCTACAACAACGAGGAAGAGAAGAGTGCCTAAACGTTCATACAATTCAAGTTTGAGTTGTTGGAATGTTTAGGTGTTTCTTTGATTTCAATGTTTAAATTCAATTCTCTTTGTTTGTACGTATGAGGAATGGAAGAGAAGAGTGCCTAAACGTTCATACAATTCAAGTTTGAGTTGTTGGAATGTTTAGGTATTTCTTTGATTTCAAAGTTATAATAAACTAAACCCCCTTTAGCTAGGGGGTGATTCGAAATATATGTTTATGCTTGCATTTTGATTTGATTAATTCTAATTGCGTTTCATAAGTTGTGGTTCAATTTGTTTAACCGTTTGATTGATAACTTATTTATGAATGTTTATTAAGAATGCGCGCTTAATTTTCATGCATCTATATGACGCTAGAATATAAGTGAGTTTCACCTAATAGTTACGAACTTATATTCACAAGTAGTGGAGGTTGCTTATAAACAATCGCGTTAAATGAATTCTTGGCACGAGTTTCATGCATCATCATAGTAACGAATGCCTCGTCAACACTCATAGTTTTCATAATGCTTAATGATCTTTGATTGTATCTTTATTGTGCTGTTCACGTAAAGGACTTTTGGAGAATGTTGTGAATTGCGTTGCGCTAACCCATCCAATTCATTAACTTAAGGAAAACTTGACGGTTAATTTAAGCGGACCTAATTAACCCGGGGTGATGAGTTTCATAATTTATCGAAAGATCAACTGGAAATCTTTTTATTATGCAAGTGTAACATATATGGAGATGACCCCCTTAGCTATTCTATCATCCATTCATTCCATTTCATCAATTTCATATTTACATTCTGTCTAGTTTATTTAACTTGTTTCGTTATTTCAATTTTCGTATAAACTTAAATCCCCCTTTACTTTAATGTCAATTTAGTTAGAAATCATTTTAGTTTGTGTTTTTAAAAGCATTTTGAGTTTTTGGTTTGTCTTAGTGTTTTAAAGTTTAGTTTTACATTCTTTGAGTCTAGTTTAGTGTTTTATATTGTGTTTTTACGTTTTTGAGTCAAATCCAAGTGATTAACAATCCCTCCTAATCCCCGGTCCAGAACGATCCCTACTTATACATATACTATAATTTGACGAAAAGAGGGTTTAATTTGTGTGCGTTATGAATTGATTACTAGGGGGTGATTCAAAATACATGTTTATGCTTGCATTATGAATTGATTACTTTTGGTTGGAATTTAATAAGTTGTGGATTCAATTTGTTTAACCGTTTGATTGATAACTTATTTATGAATGTTTATTAAGAATGCGCGCTTAATTTTCATGCATAAATATGATGCTAGAATATAAGTGAATTTCACCTAATCGTTAGGAACTTATATTCACAAGTAGTGGAGGTTGCTTATAAACAATCGCGTTAAATGAATTCTTGGCACGAGTTTCATGCTCATCATAGTAACGAATGCCTCGTCAACACTTATAGTTTTCATAATGCTTAATGATCTTTGATTGTATCTTTATTGTGCTGTTCACGTAAAGGACTTTTGGAGAATGTTGTGAATTGCGTTGCGCTAACCCATCCAATTCATTAACTTAAGGAAAACTTGACGGTTAATTTAAGCGGACCTAATTAACCCGGGGTGATGAGTTTCATAATTTATCGAAAGATCAACTGGAAATCTTTTTATTATGCAAGTGTAACATATGTGGAGATGACCCCCTTAGCTATTTTATCATCCATTCATTCCATTTCATCAATTTCATATTTACATTCTGTCTAGTTTATTTAACTTGTTTCGTTATTTCAATTTTCGTATAAACTTAAATCCCCCTTTACTTTAATGTCAATTTAGTTAGAAATCATTTTAGTTTGTGTTTTTAAAAGCATTTTGAGTTTTTGGTTTGTCTTAGTGTTTTAAAGTTTAGTTTTACATTCTTTGAGTCTAGTTTAGTGTTTTATATTGTGTTTTTACGTTTTTGAGTCAAATCCAAGTGATTAACAATCCCTCCTAATCCCCAGTCCAGAACGATCCCTACTTATACATATACTATAATTTGACGAAAAGAGGGTTTAATTTGTGTGCGTATAAATCTCGCATCAAATTTTGGCGCCGTTGCCGGGGATTAGAAAATTTGCTAATCCCTTGGATTGTTTTATTTTCGTTTGTTTTTATTCTAGATTCTTAATCTTGTTTTGTTTCTTGTTTTAGGTACTAGTTCATGACTCGGAGTTCTCATCCGATTCGTGAACATATCCTGGAGTGATTGGGTTCTTCGTCCGGCTGCAAGACGTAAAAGAAAGCGCTACTTGGGAGGCAACCCAATGCACTGAATAAAACAAAGCATGTTCATAAAAAAAAAAAAAAAAAAAAAAAAAAAAAAAAAGAAGAGATACTAAACATGGAGAAAGGTGGAGCTTCACAAAGGTTGTTTACGTGAAGCCCCACTACGAGGCGCAGAAGCGGAAGGCATAGAAGCAGAAGGCATAGAAGCGGGAGGCATCGGAGCGGAAGCCATCGGAGCGGAAGGCATCGGAGCTAGAGCATTCCAGGCCTCAATACTTGGCCAAGCGCTCGATGATCCAGGAAAAAGGTGCCTCTGGAGGAAAGACGAAAACCTTTGACGGTCACTTTGAATCCGACCTTCAGACTCTTGCAGCTCATCCAGCTTCCTCTTCATGCCCGACGAATAGTTATTTGCAAGCACATGCAAACTTCTATTCTCGTACTTAAGCTGCTGGATCTCTTGCTTAAGACTCTCCACCTCTGCCATCAATGATTCCACCTGACGGGAGCGGGCAAGCAGGCGTTGGCCCATGTTGGACACAGAACTCGCACACTGAACACTAAGTGCGAGGGACTCTTGAACGGCCAACTCATCAGACCGTCCTGATAGCAGCCTACTATCTTTTGGAATGAGGAGGTTCCTAGCTACTATTGTAGCTGTTGTGGCGTCCTGCATCACGGAGTCTTCACCTGTGAGAGGACCGTTAGAAGAAAAGAAAGAAGGGCGCCATACGTTACCTTGACGCGGCGCGCCCGTATCACTGCTAAGGCTCAATTCCAAGCTAAGGTTCGATGAGTTTGCCATTTTCAAAAGTGTTCAAAAAGAAGGGGAGGATGAAGTTAAATTTCAAAGGGCCGGAGTCGGTTTTCAAGAATGGGAAATCTTCAGAGTGTGTTTGTTGTGGTGATCGATAGCTCAATAAAAAAAGACAAGGCGACGCGTCCACCAATTCAAAAAGCCGGAATTTCCGGCGTAATTTAGGCGACGCTTTCTCGGCTTTTCAGAAGGCGCGTTCAACTTTGTCAAAAGATTTCTTCTTTTCAGACAACACGTGGAGGCCATCATCACAACTACACATCTTTAGCCGACAAGCGCAAAGTTCGGCGACGTTTTCTCTGCTTTTCAGAAAACGCGTGCAGCTTTGTCAAAAGGAGCCGCATCCGCACTACCACGTGTCGTTCAGAAAGCGGAGGGGCGTCGTTCAGAAATCGAAGGGGCGCCTGCTCAGAAATCGAAGAGGCGTCGTTCTGATATCGAAGAGACATTTGTCGACAAGGGTAAAAGAACAGTACCACCACTTGATATTATCTCTATATATGTCGACCTTCGTCTTTTATGGCAAGGCAAACCTGAAGAAAATGCCCAACTCTTCCTTACCTCTGAGGGCGCACTCCCAGCAAAGCCTCTTGAAATACTCAATTTTTTCTCCCCCAAAGAAGATACCAGAAACCTGGAGTACAAATGAGGCAGAAGGAAACGGTCGATCGAAGCATGTGGAGACAACCACAACAAATACATGTGCTGCTTCATTCGCCGTTTCTTCAAAAGCAAAGGTATCTCATATCATCAAGGTCTAAAGCAAAAGTATCTCATATCATGCTCTTTCCCTGTCTTTTTCTTTGTCCTTGTTCTTACTCGCATGGCAAAGTAAAAGAAGCAATCAGCCGGCACTTGGAGTCAGTCTTCCGATCTGGAGCCAACTGCCTGGAATCTATTCCTGATTGCTTACCTAGCGTTGCTCTCGAGTAGTCATCTTCAACGGTTGATACACTTCCAGAGAAGGGACCACTTCTACAAGGGGGAGCAAGTAAGGCAAGGGGAAAATGATACATTGAAGCATGTGGAGACAAACTTAGGCTGAGTTATCCTCCAACCCTTTTCAATACGAATTGGAAAGATTGAACAAAGAAACAGACCAAAGGAGTAAGCTCAGACCTTCGGGGGAGACCAAAAGAATCCTGCTGCCCAGATCAAGAGTAGCACAAAGGAAAATCAATGATGGGAGGAACCCCTGTGGAATCACCAAGATCAAGCCTCAGTGCAATCACCAAGGAGAAGAGGGAATTTACACTCCATAACCAGATTTGCGTCTCTAAACTCTTCTCTTTGTTAATTACATTCTGCCATGTTTAGTATGTTTAAATGCTTTTTGTGTGTTTACTTATGTTTTGTGTGAATCTATGCTTAAAACATTGAGGACAATGTTTGATTTAAGTGTGGGGGGGTAACTAAGTATATTTAATGCAAATACGTGGGATTTTATCCACCATAACTTCTAATGTTGTTCCTTGCTGTTTTAAGGTGTTTTTAAGTTGTTTTAGAGTGTTTTAGTGTGTTTTGTTTTATAATTCGAAAATCCCATAAAAATTTGAAAAATTGTTTTGAAAAACCCAAAAAGAGTTGTTTTAAAAGTCGTTTTTGTGTGTTTGTGTCTTAGGGTACCTTCCAACACAATGATGAGGATTTGGTTTATAATTGCATGACGGTTAGAAAGAGTTATAAACATAGAGAAAAGTTTGATTTACTCTTGGTATATGCTTGGTTATGGTTATAATGTATGACTTCACATGCAATCATAAAAGAAAAATTCGTTTTTGTAACATGCTTGAAGGAAGAAACTCAAACAAACGCTACATCCCTGTGAGACTCGAGCCATTACTTTCTTTGGAGAGTTATTTTCTGTGATTCTTTATTTTCTAAAGTTGTTGCATGATCTCATTATTCCTTGCTTGGTTGCTACTTAGAATGCAATTGTATCATGATAGAACTAAATGCTAGAACTCATGCCCATTTCATTCAAAGCATGTTATTGATTTGCATAACACATATTCAAGAAGAAGTTGTGTAGTGACCACCACCATAGCCAAATAGCCTTACTTCCCATACTTCGTATATGTTGTAAGTTTTAACCCCGTTGAGCCTTGTTTAGCCTTTATTCTTTGTTTACCCACATTTTCCTCACCTAGCCTAGTTTAGGACAATCCCCACCCTTGTTCTTAAAAGATAGTGAGCATGACTTAATTGAATTCCTTTTGAGTTACATTATGAAAGAAAATAAGTGTGGGGGAGAGAATGTTTAAGTGTTTATGTTTTGAGATTCAAAAGAAAAGAAAAAGAAAAAAAAAAAAAAAAAAAAAGAGAAAAAAAAAAGAAAAAAAAAAAATGAAAGAATAAGTGATTGAAGAAAGGTTCTAAAACACCAATTCTGGGCGTAAATTGTCTAAATTCTCCCTTTTTGTTCAAAAGTTGAGTTTTCATTCAAAAGTGAATTCTAAGTTGATTCAAATGCTTTGCTCACTATTTCTTTAAAAACCTTTGTTTTCCATATCCCTTCTTTGTTATCCACATACCCCAAGCCCCGTTACAACCCTTGACTTCTATCTTGAGTGTTGTGTATTTCAATTTGTGGAGTTTGAACTTGGTATGAGCATATGGTATCACTGGTTCTCGCGTCTAAGTAGTAGCATTCCATTCATGAGATCATATCTAAACATGCTTATTAACTCCAGAAAATGCTTTCCTTATTATAACATATGTGAGTGTTCGTCTACATGTTTACATTAATCTTCTCACATATACCTAGTGTAGGGTGTGTAGTCAGAAAATCTGTGTGAAAAACGAGAGTACATCTAGTAAGAAATTGAGGGAATTCTCTAAGGCATGTTACTACATTCAAAACATGGTTTTAAATGCTTAATTGTGAACTAGTATGTGGTGACTATGAGTAAGAATGTACTTAAGTGTAAAGATGGCTCAAATCTGTGAGAATAATGATTTTTAATTTGTCATGTGCATTGGAAATCTGAGACGATTGTTGGAAGGTGTAGGTTGTGTTTTGTTCTTTTTGTTTTGTTTTTCTGTTTTGCTCGAGGACTAGCAAAAGCTAAGTGTGGGGGTATTTGATAGGAGCATATTCATGCGACTTAAATGGCTTGTTCTCGTGCATTTACGTTATGTTTCTTTAGTTATTTTAGTACTTTAAGCTATTTTCGTGTGTTTATAGGTCCAAAGGGCTAAAGGAGCAAAAAGATGCATTTTGGAGACTTTTGGAGCACTTTTGGGCTAAGGATGGATAGCTTATGCTTGGAGCCAAAGTGTTGGACGAAATTGAAGACCTAATTGAAGACCAAAGTGTTGGAACCTTGTTCTCTTTAGTTTTAGGACATTTAAAACCTTTCCTAATTCCAATCATGCCATGCATAACACATATCCATTCTAACACATTGTCATTGCACATGCATTTCCTTCATTAGTTAATTCACATGCTCCATACTTATCATCACCACTCATTACTTATCACATATCATCACCACTTATCACTTATCATTCACCACTTATCATATCATACATTCATTTATCACTTATCATAATCATTCACTTATCACTTAACATATCATACACTTATCACTTATCACTCATAATCATCTACAACATCCACCTACTTCACCTACAACATCCACCTACTTCACCTACAAATGACATAGCCATATGTTCCCTCCTCTACTCCTATAAATACCCTTGCATTCATCCATTCAATACACATCTCATTTTCATACAATTCCACACACAACACATCCATTCCATTGTACATACCACAAACACCATTTTTCCATTTCCCTATTAATCCAAACACCACTCCCCAAACCATTCACACCATCAAACTATCCTTAGACCTTGTGCTACAACAACGAGGAAGAGAAGAGTGCCTAAACGTTCATACAATTCAAGTTTGAGTTGTTGGAATGTTTAGGTGTTTCTTTGATTTCAATGTTTAAATTCAATTCTCTTTGTTTGTACGTATGAGGAATGGAAGAGAAGAGTGCCTAAACGTTCATACAATTCAAGTTTGAGTTGTTGGAATGTTTAGGTATTTCTTTGATTTCAAAGTTATAATAAACTAAACCCCCTTTAGCTAGGGGGTGATTCGAAATATATGTTTATGCTTGCATTTTGATTTGATTAATTCTAATTGCGTTTCATAAGTTGTGGTTCAATTTGTTTAACCGTTTGATTGATAACTTATTTATGAATGTTTATTAAGAATGCGCGCTTAATTTTCATGCATCAATATGACGCTAGAATATAAGTGAGTTTCACCTAATAGTTACGAACTTATATTCACAAGTAGTGGAGGTTGCTTATAAACAATCGCGTTAAATGAATTCTTGGCACGAGTTTCATGCATCATCATAGTAACGAATGCCTCGTCAACACTCATAGTTTTCATAATGCTTAATGATCTTTGATTGTATCTTTATTGTGCTGTTCACGTAAAGGACTTTTGGAGAATGTTGTGAATTGCGTTGCGCTAACCCATCCAATTCATTAACTTAAGGAAAACTTGACGGTTAATTTAAGCGGACCTAATTAACCCGGGGTGATGAGTTTCATAATTTATCGAAAGATCAACTGGAAATCTTTTTATTATGCAAGTGTAACATATGTGGAGATGACCCCCTTAGCTATTTTATCATCCATTCATTCCATTTCATCAATTTCATATTTACATTCTGTCTAGTTTATTTAACTTGTTTCGTTATTTCAATTTTCGTATAAACTTAAATCCCCCTTTACTTTAATGTCAATTTAGTTAGAAATCATTTTAGTTTGTGTTTTTAAAAGCATTTTGAGTTTTTGGTTTGTCTTAGTGTTTTAAAGTTTAGTTTTACATTCTTTGAGTCTAGTTTAGTGTTTTATATTGTGTTTTTACGTTTTTGAGTCAAATCCAAGTGATTAACAATCCCTCCTAATCCCCGGTCCAGAACGATCCCTACTTATACATATACTATAATTTGACGAAAAGAGGGTTTAATTTGTGTGCGTATAAATCTCGCATCATTCGTGTGCATAGAAGTTGCTCAAATTTATGCTTGTGGTTGTAACTTAGGGTCATAATGTCGAATAATTGGATTTCAAGTAGAGAACTACGGCAAACCTTGGGAATGTTGGCTTTATTAAAATTAATGAAGTGATATTTGATTTTGTTGGTTAATCAACGTAGTTAAATGTTAATATTGTGCATCTTTGATTCATGGAATCAATTAATTGTTGTGATTATGGAATTGTGTTGCAAAATATTGTGATATATGTGAATGATGAAATGACAATCCTGGCTAGCATATGGTTTCGTTATGTAGTCTGGAATATAATAAACCATGCTAGTTGAGTACCATTGAGTGATTGTGGAACTCTATGTTTTTCTGCTAGAAAGTACTATGAGAAATGTCGGAGTTTAATAAATGGTGAATCACGAATGGCTTGATCCTGTCTTGGAGTACGTAGTCAGTCTAACACTAAGGTTAGATGCAGTCATAAAATAAAAGAAAAGGTTATGCATTGTTGAATTATTGGGTTGTTTTAGTCATGCCTTAAAAGTGAAGCGTGTGTGGTACAATTACGCCCTAACGTCATGTGTCAGTCTGGGAGATATCTCAAGATCGGAGCGTGATAGCTAAGCTCATGTTCTACAACCGCTTGAGAAGATCTCTGGTTGTAGGCACAATCTTTAGCATATGGGCTCGGCGAAGCGAGGACACCCAACACTACTAAACTAAACAGTTTGCGCAACGAGGAAGATTTTGTCGCACAAATCATTATTAGGTCGTACAAAAACTATGGCGACCAGAAAATCGTTGCGCGTATTTTGTCGCGCAAAGGTCTTGAAGAAAGACATTGCGCAACGATCAATTTCAAACTCGTTGCTAAAAAAAAATGGCGCGACGCTTTACTACCTGTCACGCTAAAGTTATACGGACGAAGGTTTTCATTGTACGATATAAAAGGGTACAAGTGCGCTTTGTGACTAGTTCGTCTCGAAAAGTTTGCGCGACGAAAAACGTTAGAGGCGCGTGGTAATGCGCGATGAAGTTATAAGACGCGCTTAATTTTGTGCGACAACTGGTCGGCGTTGTGCAAGTGTAATTTTTATTAAAAATAAATAAATAGAATAAAAAAAAAAAGATTTCATAATAATGACAAAAAAAAAAAAAGCAAATTAATGAATAAAAAAACAATTTTTATTTATAATATAAATAAAATGTACGTACAAATATAAAGTTTTAAAAGAAAGTAGGAACAAAACTATGAAAAAAAAGCGGAAAAATCTATAGGATTGTCGTTCGAAGGATCTTGCTGGTGCTTAGGGAAGGGGTCGGAGGTTGACGGGCCTGATTGTTGTGCTTGCTCAGTGTGGAAGGGTTGTGAGGGCGATGGTGCAAAAAAATCGGGGAGCTGTATTCTGGAGGAACTGAGGGCTTGTGCAAGCATCGACATTTGAGACTTGTACGATGCCAGCTCACTCCTTAGGCTAGCGGCTTCTTGTGTCAAAGTCGTAACCTGGCCTTTTGATTGCGAGGATGACGAGGCTCTACTCTCCCGCCGCTTGGCATTTCCCATCCCCCGACAATAAGTCCTTGGCCTCCTACCAAAAGTCAGGTTCAATGTCTCTGTCATGATGTGAAACACTGCATCCTCAGAGGATCAACAGGCTCAATCGGCGTGTCCGAGGGAAGCTGGGAGGCAGACTCTTGAAGCATCGACTGACTCTTCTCCACCATAGTCGCCTGTTAAAAAAAACATGGATGATTAATAGAAAACAATTTGAAATAATTAGTATAAATGTTGAATGCATAAGAAATTACTTACATGAAGGGACTCAGTCAACTCATGCCTAGGCCGAACATAAACTTCAGCAAAGACGTCGATCTCCGGAAATTTTGAACCTTCCTAAAATCGAAAAAGATAAGGAAAATGTTAGTAAGAAAAAAAAATAAAATTATTAGCGACATTTTAAAATTGAAAATAAAAGATGTAATATATACCTTCCGTCGCGCCTCCATCCTATAGGAGAAAGGTCTCGAACCCGAATGATGGACAAGAGTCTTCTTTTCTCGATTGATCTTGTTCGCCTTCGCCTTCTTCTATTATAAAAAAATAAACGTATTAGTTGTAATACTTAAAGAAAATTAAAAAAAATTATAATAAACATTAGTAAAAATTAAAAAAAGTAAAATGAAAGAAGTTGTAATTAAAAACGCACCACATAGCCCGGCTTTTGAAAATGATTGCGAAGTCCAACCCAACTATCTTGTTGGTCCTCCAACTCTTTCGGACAACCCTCCTTGAGAGCGACCTGTGGATCATCAAATTGCTGGAAACATTGGTGTAGGTCACTTTTCCACTACTTGTAGCGTTCAGAGAAGAGCAGATTGAGGTACGCGAACATGTCTTCGTCCATGTCCTCCAAATTGTAGTTTGTTTGCAATATAACAAATATTTTGAAAGTATTAGTAATAAAAGACAGTAATAAATATAAATATATAAATTTTACTTGAAAAGCATTAAAAAGGCAATGCTACTTACGTTCAATTGGTTGCGCACCGTGTTCTTCGTCTCCTCAGGCATTGCCTTCCAAGACTTCCACTGCATAGGGCAAAAGGTCTGCATGACATGCCCAATGTCGTGGGCCAATGCACTATGCTGCTTCGCCGTTGGTGCTGCCCAATGTCATTCATCATATCTGATTGGGATACGACCGTTGGTCACCCGGGTGACCTTCGCCGTCTTCAATTGCCAACAAGGTCCCCGGGTGTTTTGCTTTGCTGCAAAGAGATGAAAAAAAATCATTAACCCAAAACTAATAACAAATCCTACTAAAATTTCGGTATAACCTCCCCTATAATTAAAACATTTCCCAAAACCCTGAAAATAACATAAACAATATAGTATCCAACACAATGATCACAACAGTTTAATAAATGGTTCAGAACGATGACAACTTTTTAATCCTTACATGACATGACATAACAAATTGAACCTAAAATAACAAAATTCAGTTAACATGGGAATGAGGGAGTGAATTAGGATTGTATACCTGGCTATGTACTCGAGGCATTGATTGTGGATCCCGATGGCGACATCTAGTCCGTAGTGCGGGGGCGCCGATGAGTAGGTCAGGTGCTAACAGGCAACGCCACTGAAGAAGTCGACGATGCCTGCGCCTGTGGGACTAGAGGACCAACTAGGTTAAATGGATTGACCGGCCTATGGTCCATCTCTGTCGGAGCAGTGGTGGCAGTAGTAGGTGTAGTCGTCGGACTAGGTTTAGCCATCAGACTAGGTGTAGAAGTCATCACCTTCCGGTTTCTAATGAGGTGTGACATCTACAAAATTGGAAATCAATTTGTTTCGTACATAAAGATTCAACTTACCGTACACATGCTAATAATTTCAACTTAAATTTAAAACGAAATTTAAAAGCCCTAATTCTAAATCCAATTCAAGTTAGGCAGAAACAAAACTCAATACTGATATATTATACACAAACTAATCAATTCATATAGGATATAAACCTAACAATTATAACTTATAAGAAGGAACTAGCATAAAGGAATAGTTGGAGGCAAAATCTGTATGTACGTGCTCTATGTGTGTCAAGGAATTCAAGTGACAAATAAGCCACACGCTAGCAATTTGGCTCCTCGAGGGTAAGTAGAAACCAAGAACATGCACCCAAGTTAATGGATGGAAACAAAAAAGTATGGCACATATTCAACAATAACCAGGGATACAAGCATCATAGCCAGAAAAAAGAAAGCATTAGACATCTTAGGAGTTACAAAGTCCGATATATCACGCCAATGCACACAACAGGTGCCATAACACAATTAAAACAAAGGGAAGCAGAGGATAACTAATAACCTTCTTTGCATCTCCCTAGAAGCAGAGATGATAACCTTCTATTTTCAAAAATCGAAGCACACGTATTGGTCAATGAATACAATTAGAAAACCAATGAAAAGAGAGTAACCAAAACATCTAATTCTGATATGTAAGCTCTCATCAAATGAACCTTAAAAAAGCAAGTCAACCACAACAATATCAAAATCCATGGGACTACTTTCGAGCAGACCACTTGAACTTGAAGTCAAACAACAATACTAGAAAGCAATGGAAGGTAACAAAATTATGGAAATAGTAATTAAAATTATCATAAAGTAATGCAGGTGACCAAATTGTACGTCCAAAAGCTAGTGGATTTTTCTCTTGAACATTTGAAAAAATCAAGAATGACAACCATATCATATGAAAGTATTTTTGTTGAAGAATAACATTATTAGCAATGAAAGTATTTGTTGACAAAAAACCTCACCTGGTATCCAAAAAAGATAAAAAAATTTCTTCAAGAGAACAAATAAATACCCATCTAGAATATAAGAACTTACAACGCAATATCATTCTCCAGGAAACACAAATTTGGATGAAAAAAAATTCCCAAATTGCTGAACCCTTTCTCCAGAAAATGAAATTTTGAAATATGAAAAATGCCAACTCGCTCAACCCATGTTCTAGATGTGTTCATGTCTGCATATTTTATGAAGAGAGCAATGTGCAATCACAGAGAAAACAAAAACAAAGGGAAGCACATGGAAGTTTCCAGAACTAATCTTCGAATGTGCACTTTCCATCCTCAAACCTATGAAACCTATTGTTATCCCTCACTATGATAACCCTTCCTGAGCACTTGGACATAAACTTGATTGCAGTATGACAATTGCCACCAATTTAAGAACCCCTAATTTAATAACCCTAAATCTAACCTCCAATTTAAGAAAACCTAATCTAACCTTACTGCCCAAAATCATTCCCTAATTAAGAACCCTAAAACCTCTAATTTAAGAACCTAAATGTAACCCACAATTTACGAACCCTAAATCTAACCCCGACTGCCCCTAATTCTAACCCCTAATTTGAAAAAGAAAAAGAAAATTAAAAAAACCCCAAATCTAACCCCCAATTTGTAAATAAAGAAAATTGAAAATAAAAGCTAAAGAGAAAATTACCTCTTAGAGATGAAGTCGCGATGGCCGGAGAGAGGGACAGAGAGAAAGATGGAGATACAGAGGAATGAGAGAAAGGGTATCGCACAGGGAAAAAGGACGAAAAGGGAAGTGAGGGGAAGAAGAGATACGAGGTTAAAATATAGACTCTTGCGCGACAGAGTCTTTGTCTTGCAAGGCTAAACAATCGTCGCGCAAGTTTTTCAAAATTTCCTTAGAAAAAAAGCGCCTTAATTGAAATTTCAGACACTTGCACAACGAATACATATATTTCATCACGCAAATACACTTTGTGCGATGAAATATATGTATTTGTCATGCAATATTCCCGCGTAAATTTAAAATAACCGTTAAATCATGATTTTTTGTTTATAACCGTTGAAAAGTTTTGTCTCGTTACTTGATCTCTGAATGTTTGTTTTTTGCGATATTTGGTGTATGCGATCTTGAACCATATAAAAACAAGTTTGATGGTTGGATCATTGAAATTAGTTTTGTACAATGCGTATCTCATCAAAAAGATAGATTCACTAACACTTGGAGTTTATTTATATTTTTATTAAGTATAACATAAGATTTTGTGGTATCCACTAGTGTAAATAGTTTAAATTGAAGATCGAATTCATTCATCATATTCATATAGGGTCAAGGAGTGTAGCTGTAAAAAAATCATCAAAATCGGAATTAGAATAACCATTAAATCGTGATTTTTCATTTCTAACCGTCAAAAAGTTTTGTACCGTTACTTGATCTTTGAATGTTTGTTTTTTGTGATTTTTGGCGCATGTGATCTCAAACCATATACAAACAACTTTGACGGTTGAATCGTTGAAATTAGTTTCGTACAATGCGTATCCCATCAAAAAGATAGATTTACTAACACTTTAGAGTTTATTTATACTTTCATTAAGTATAACATAAGATTTTGTGGTATTCACTAGTGTAAATAGTTTAAATTGAAGATCAAATTCATTCATTGTATTCATATAGGGTCAAGGAGTGTAGCTGTAAAAATATCATCAAAATCGGAGTTAAAATAACCGTTAAATCATGATTTTTCGTTTCTAACTGTTGAAAAGTTTTGTACTATTACTTGATTTCTAAATGTTTTTTTTTTTTTGCGATTTTTGGCGTATGCAATCTCGAACCATAAACAAACAAGTTTGACGGTTGGATCGTTGAAATTAGTTTAGTAGATTTAAATTTATTTATTTTGTACGTATAACACTTAAGAAGTTGAATGGTATGTATATTTAAGCCGATCCAATGGTCACCAATTTTTTAAATTAAATTATATATATATATATATATATAATTTTTATAGTTTTTAGGGGTCTAAAGTTGTTAAATTAATATATATAATTATTATAGTAACTTCTTTTAGGGTTATAAAATTATAAAATTAATATTTTGCTTGTCGTGTTGGGTTATCGGATCGTGTCAGGAATTGCCAAGCCTAGCTTGTGCAACCAAAAATTGTTATGCGTCGTACAATTATGTTTTAAAATGGTTTTTTATTTATTTTTTATTTTGTTTACAATTTATTATAAAATACAAACATACCAAATTTATTTATGAAGTAATTCACATATAAAATGTGAATCATTCATACCATTTTTTCAATCACTCTATATAATGCATTGGCCATTTCATGTGTCAAAAAAAGTTACAAATAAATTGCCTTAATCTTCATCTAAACTATAATAACTTTCACTTTCGTCACTATCATCATTTCAGTGTCCCACTCCTCATCATCGATAGGTATGTCACCATCGTCGTTTATGAGCACTAGACCATCATATTGTGGAATATTACCGAGGTCAATTGTGATCGACCGAATCGGTATTTTGATTGAAGATACTCCTTCTATTTGAAATGGTTCTTGGATAAGATTAGTATCTTGGAGTGTTTCCACACCACTTTCCATCAAAGATTGAAGACGTTGGTCAACAACATTGTCGATGTCGTCATCAGTACGATGTTGTTCTGGTATAGCATACACGTTCCTATGATCCATCATCTGAACAACTTTCCAACCTTTCCTGGCTTTAGGGTCATCTATATACAAAATTTGTTTTGCCATGGTTGCTAAGATGTAAGGGTCGTCATCGTACCAAGTTTTGGTAGTGTTCGCTGATAGTAATCCATGATCTCTTTTCACACTTCCATGCCTATTTGGGTTTGTATCAAACCATCGACACTTAAATAGGATCACTTGGCATTGGTCTTTGTAAAGCAACTGCACGACACTTGTTAGTTTACCATATAATTCAATGTCTGTACTTTCGCCTCCCCCGGGGACATGAACACCATTGTTTTGCGTACACAACTTGTCATCTCGTGCACCTGCTAAGAACTTGATGCCGTTGACATGGAAACCTGAGTACAATTCAACGCGAATTGGTCTGAACGCCAAGTTATATAACTCTTCACTGTATGCGGGGGAATTCGATGATTTCAGTTGATTCACCTAATATTAGACAAACATTTAAATTTGTTAGTTCGAGCAACTTAATTGGTACAATATATATGTCCAATACAAAACACTTCAAACTTACATATTCGACAAACCACTGAGGAAACAATTCACGGTGTTTCTTGGCATACAAATGTGAAGGATGTGCCTGCTTCATCATATTTTCATGCTCGTCTAGGCATGGCAGTGTCTCATCACAATTGTTGAGTACAAACAAATGTGCTACCTCCATGTTCTTCTTGGAAAATGACTCGCCACAAATCGGATCTTCGAATGGTCAAGCAATTTGGGCAAAAACCGAAAGTTTCTCCTTTCTCACACCCCGTCATTATTGCGAAAAGGACGATTGAAAGTTGTTTCAACATCCTTTAAATACATTCCACAAAATGTAAGTGCCTCATATGCCACCCAAGCTTGTATAATGGATCTTTCGGGCTTTGCTTTGTTTTGTACACTTTTCTTCAAGTCTCCGAGAAGCCTGCCAAAAGAAAATGATACGATACACATATTACTAATTGTAATATATTTAATATTGATTAATAAAAAAGACGAGGAATATATACCTTTCTATTAGATACATTTATCGAAAGTTGACTGGTCCAGCAAGCAATGCCTCTTCTGGTAAGTGAACCATCACGTGTATCATACTTGTGAAGAAAGCTGGAGAAAATATCATCTCAAACTTGCATAGAACTTGCACAATGTCATGGCGCAATTGATTAACGTTCGTTTTTTGCAACTTGATGTCAATTGCAAAAAAAAAAAAAAAAAAAACTGGACAACAAAATGATTGGTTTCACTACATCAGCTGGCAAGAGATGTCGAATACCCACAGGAAGGAGGCATTGCAGAACCACATGGCAATCATGACTCTTTAGGCCAACTAATTTACCCCCGTCAACGTTCACGCAACACGCGATATTTGAAACATACCCATTGGGAAACTTTATAGACGATAAAAACTTTAAAAATTCTTTCTTGTCATTCAGTTTCATTGAAAAAAATTCAAAATCCCTTATGGGTTTATCATTGTCCTTATTCATCCATAAACCTCGTCGTATTCCCATTCGTTCCAAGAGCTTTGATCGTTTCTTTTGTCTTGCCCTCAATATCTAGAATTGTGCCTACCAATATGTCAAATACATTTTTCTCAACATGCATAACATCGAGGTTGTGTCTCAATTTTAGTTTGGATCAATACGGAAGCTAAAAAAACATAGACTTGTGCGTCCAGTTTATATGAGTAGAAGGTCTTGTCCTACTGACATTGGTCCCAAAAGAAGCAAAATCCAAACGGTTAAGCTGTTCCAAAATTTGAGCACCAGATCATTCTCTTGGTCTGAGGCAATGCTCTTTTTCCTCGTCAAACTCTTCATCCTTCTTTCGCCACTCATGGTCCCAAGGTAACCATCTTCGATGACCAAGGTAACAAACTTTTCCGGCGTGCCAACTAGATGTTTCGTCTTCCTTGCATATAGGGCATGCCATATAACCCCTAGTGCTCCACCCAGAAACCATTGCATATGCGGGGAAATCGTTTACAATCCACATCACTGCAGCCCGCAAAGTGAACATTATGCCAGTACATTTATCGTATGGGCGCACATCGTGTGTCCATAAATCTTTTAGCTCATCCACCAATGGCCATAAGTATACATTGATTGACCTACCAGGATCCTCAATTATCAATAGAGTCATCATCATGTATTCTTTTTTCATACATTTGCATGGCAGCAAATTATACGGAAATACGAAAATCGGCCAAGTATTGTGGTGTTGGTTTAAACCCCAAACAGATTAAATCCATCAGTGGCAAGTCTTAATTTAACATTACGAGAATTAGCAGCAAACTCGGGGAACGTTCGATCGAACTCTTTCCATGCCTCCCCATCTGCAGGATGCCGCATCACATCGTCGTTTACCTATTTTTCCTTATGCCATATCATGTCTGTGGCAGTAGGCGTCGACATGCACAATCGCTGCAACCTAGGTTTCAAGGGCAAATAACGCATAACTTTTTGTGGGATCTTAGTTGTTCTATTCTGAGATGTCATTTTGAACCTCGACTCATTGCATATAGGGCATTTATCTAATGCTTTATTCTCTTTGTATAATAAAATACAATTGTTTTTGCAAGCGTGAATTTTTTCATAACCCAATCCAAGACCATTCAACACCTTTTGCGCGTGTCTATGGTCTTTCAGCAAATAATTTTCATTTGGAAGCATTCTCTTGAAAACCCCCAAAAAGTAATCGAAACACTGGTTTAACATACGATACTTTATTTTTCCATGCATTAGTTCCACAATGGTCTTGAGAACAGAAAAGTTCTCGCACCCCGAGTATAACTGTTGGTTGGTATTTTTTAATAGTTTTTCATATTGTTCGAACTCTGCACTGTCCATTGGTGTAGGCATATCATCTTCCCATTCCTGATTGGTGTTTGTCGATGCAAATGGAAAAGCATCATTTATAATATCCATGACTTATTCATTAGGATCCACAATAGGTTCAACATTATCCACTCTTGTGGCGTTTGAAGACGAAGCATTGTCTAATTGTTCCCCATGATGGTTCCAAGTATTATATGTTTCAATCATTCCATTCCTTACTAAATGAAATCGAACATTTTCAATTGTCTCCCTTAACATGTTGTTACACCTCCTACAAGGACACCGGATTCTAGTCGCACCCGGGTTGTGTCTACGTGCAAAGTCAATAAAATCCTCGATTCCATCCAAGTATTCGTCCGTGCATCTATTCGGGTTCTGTATCCACGTCCTATCCATAATTTCTGGAACGATAATTACAATACAACAATCACAACAACTACATACAAAATGATAATGTCACCTTATGCCTCCGGTAAGGGCCCTATCCCATTTGGGAATGCATAGTCATGTCACGTAATTTAACGTAATTTACGGCTACATCAGATTAGATTTCGACGTGGATGAATTTTGGCAGCATCTCGATACAGTTCTTCAGGTGTACAACCCGAAGAACGTATAGAGATGACACCGAAATCTCCACAATCGAAAACTAATCCTTCAACCATAAACTACGCATTCACAAACTGTCCAAATAATGGGACAATTCAAGAATTAATTGGACTGCAGTCATGCTTTCGCATCCATGCGCGAAATCCAACTAATCCTCGAACGGGAAACTAAGTTTTACTACAAGTACGAAGTTAATTTCAATTAACTTCATACATCACAACACATATTTGTACGTCACGTACAAATTTAACAACATAATATAAATATAATTTCACAATACAATATAAACATAACAAACTAAATTCAACATAATTTAATTAGTTTTATATGTTTAAAAAATAAAATGAAGAAAATACCTTCTCAATCGTTCTCCACCAATCGCTAATCACACACAATATCCTTAAGACAACGAAATTAATGGCGTTAGTATGAATTTACATTAATACTTTTACCGTAACGACAAAGAACGCTTACCAAACACACTGAGATAGCTCAATCAACCTAGAAAAGAAGATGAAGGGAGTATTAGATGATGAAATTGAGAGAAAATGGAAATGATGGATGGCAGATTGAGCAAAATCGAAGGGATGAGTGCAGAGGCACAATCTGCAATTTTTTTTGCAGTTTGCCTCTGCACATGGCTGAATCCAGATTAAAAAGCTCACTTTTGGACCAACGATTTTGAGTGACGAAGACTATCTTCGCGCAAACACCCATTGAGTGACGAATATGGTATTTGTCGCGCAAATATTATTTGCGCGACAAAAAAAGAAGCATTCGTCGCGCAAGTTTACCATTTTTGTATTTTATGTCCTTTACTTTACAATTTATTCTTTTCAACACATGAATGTATCGTCGCGTAATGCATATTTTTTATTTTGTTTTCCATATTTGTTATTCATTTGTATGTACAATAAATTTTTATTTCAAACCTAATTAAACATTAAATTAATTAACAAAACTAATTTACTATCCCAAATAGAAATTATAATTAATGCAAATATTAATAATCATCCACATAATATATATTTATTCATTAAATTAAATATAAAGTCCACAAAATCTTAAAAAAAAAAAAAAAAAAAAAAAAAAAAAAAAAAAAAACCAACCCTCATCAACTTCAATCCTCTACCTGAAACACATTAAACTTTCAATGCCAAAAACTCTGCTTGAAAAGTCCATCCACATAAATCCGTTGCTTCTCATCAGTTTCATCAACATCCCAATGAACCTCCATTAATGCCAGTAACAACAAATTAGTAATTCAAAAAATATTACGTTTTAACAAAAATAATTGTTCATTATTTACCACAAACTTACCGATAACTCTCCCAACATGGATTTCTTCAACTCCTCAAGGACCTTTTTCCAAGACTCAAACTTAGCAGAACAATCCCTCTGCACCAAATTCCCAATGTTATACTTAAACTCGGCGTACACCTCAGCCAAATTTTTGCCGTAAATTTCAAGTTCATCGTGCAAAATGAGTAATCAATGCACAATTAATTGGAAGGTTTGAGCGCATGCTGACCATGCTTTGTGCGACAAACACATGTATTCATCGGACAAAGGTTCCTTATGCTACGAAGTATCATCGATCAATATATTGCGCAACGAATAAAATATTAATTATTTTTAGAGTAAAGATTTAAGGTATTATATTTAATACCTTATATATTTATTCTAAAAATAATTAATACTTTAAATATTTATGCTATAGATAATTAATACTTGAAATATTATTCTATAAATAATTAATACCTGAATTATTATTCTATAAATAATTATGGCTTTAAATATTTAGTCTATATATAATTAAGTACTTAATCCATACAATTATTCTCAGCATAAGTACAATATTCATTGAAAATTGTAAACACATATAAACCGAGGATAGGGTGCTTACATTAGGTTTCAATAAAAAAACCAACAGGAATTTAGACCTAATTAAGTCCGAATACATAATTGAAACATAATTAAGTCCGAATGCATAACATATAAAAAAAAACTTAAATTTAAATATTGTCATACAAAACATAAATTTAAAACTACTATTTCGATGATCCTGGTCCATTCCGCAATACTTCATAACGTCATCGACTGTAACCTCCCTCCAACGCATTATCCATCAACTTCATCAACTATTCGTTCGTATCATCATCAAGAGTATACTTCATCCATCATATCCTTCTTCACATTCCCAGGCACATCTTCCCAAGGACGCCACTCAGCAGTGGTACAATTATTCCCTATGGCTACGGCGATTGCATGCGCAAACTCAAAATGATCCCTTAAATCATGCGGGTTGGCATTGCATACACTCTCACCCTTGTTCTTATCCGCCATCATAGCACGAATAAAATTTTGAAGAATAAGGATAATAGAATTCTGAAGAATCAAGACAAGAGAAACGAATATTTATAGGTAGGTTAGGACCTTTGCGCGACGAAGCCTTTGTTGCGCAAACACCTGTATTAAATGCGGTATTAATTCCTTGGATTCACCTGCGGTGAATGGTCAAAATTGACAGGAACTTGTGCGACCAACTATTGGTCGCGCAAAGTCTCCATTTCATCACACAAGTTTTTCGTGCCAAACAAAATTACCCCGCGTTTTCTTGCTCACTTTCCGCGATGCCAGCGATTATCGTCGCGGAAAGTATTCTTGCGCGACAAAACTCTTCGTCGCGCAAATTTTTTTTTTTCTTCTCCTCTCTTTTCTATTTTGCACGACGAAGTGTATTTTTCGTCGCGCAAGTACGTCTTGCGTAGCGAAATATTGTTCGTCGCGCAAAATATCGTCACACAAGTTGTTTTTTCTACTATTGCGAGGATGACTTTGAAGAGCTGGCATGTGTCTACTTAGGCCTAGAAAAGGCACAGTGGCATGACTGAGGATATCATAGGCCTAGAAAGTAATAATAGTTTGAATTTCGTTATTAATTTCTATTTTTTTTTAATTTAATAAAACTTACTCAATCCTATTTTCATTTTAAAATTGGATTTGAAAGGGGATACAAAAGTAGGGTTGGTTTCTTCACTCACAAAAGATAAAAGTTTAGACCTAAAATAAGAAAATTTTGTTCATTCTAGATCTAATTGATATGTCATTGAATTAGTATCATGTATCTGAATGGAATGTAAGACAATGTATGCATGCATCTCTTTGTCGTCATAGACCAGATATGGTATGGGAAATATAGGAAAAATGTACTATTAATGAGAAGAAAATTATATTTAGAAAATAATCAACACAAAGTGACTTTACCCTTCTTTACTTATCATGATAGATTGGCTAAACAAAGGAAAAATAAAAAAGAAATCGCATTGAAATATATTTTTATTGACCAATCAGAATTGCTCCCCAGGGTCTATAATTGCCTCAAAAGGTCCAATATACATAAGCCAAAATTGAGAGGTTGAAATTGTCTGAACCCTTATTATTTTAGTTGGGGTTAAGTCTGACGAGAGTAATATTCTACAACTAGCAATTCATTTATTTTCAAACCGACCCATTTAGGTCTTAATTCGGAATGAAATAGTTCTTGTCTTACAACAAAAAAAAAAATCCTTTATTTCATTCTTAAGAAAAAAAAAGGGGGGGGGGGGGGGGGGTTCCATTATATTGAAATATGGATTTCAGTTTCTCTAACTTAATAAGTTGGGTTTGTGATAATTTATAAAATACATATACTTGTGAAAAGTATGATAAGTAAAAAAAAGTCTTTGAATTTTTTTGACTGAGACTAATATTAGTATTAGAAAGTGACTCTTTTATAATCGAAATAAATTTAATTAAACTTTGATTTGTTTTATTAATTCTTTCTTGATTTGCTTCATTACTGTTAATGTTTTTATTAATAATTTTTGGGAGTCCCTAATGATTAATTATTAAATAAACCAAGATTTTACCATGATTGCAATTTTAGAGAGACGCAGAAACGGAAGCCTATGGGGTCTCTTTTGTAACTGAATAACTAGCACTGAAAACCATCTTTACATTGAATGGTTTGTTGTTTTCATGATCCCTACTTTATTGATCGCAACTTCTGTATTTATTATTGCTTTCATTTCTGCACCTTCGGTAGATATTGATGGTATTCGTGAACCTGTTTCTAGATCTTTACTTTATGGAAGCAATATTATTTATGGTGCCATTATTCCTACTTCTGCAGCTATAGGTTTGCACTTTTACCCTATATGGGAAATGGCTTCCGTTGATGAATGGTTATACAATGGTGGTCTTTATGAGCTAATAGTTCTACACTTCTTACTTGGTGTAGCTTGCTACATGGATCGTGAGTGGGAACTTAGTTTCCGTCTAGGTATGCGCCCTTGGATTGCTGTTGCATATTCAACTCTTACCATTATCCTTTTTGTGGTGACGAATCTTGTATGTATTCCTAAGAAAAGGAAGTTGTCCATTTTTCGGTGTCTTGAAGGGGCGTGGAAACACATAAGAACTCTTGAATGGAAATGGAAAAGAGATGTAACTCCAGTTTCTTCGGAAATGGCAAGATCTTTGGTGCAAGAAGGAGTTGACCCATATCATCTTGAATTGGTTCTGATTTCTCTATTTTTTTTTTTTTTTTTTTTTAAGAATACCGAGTCAGGCTCTTCCCTTACCCGTATAGAATAGAACATGCTGAACCAAATCTTGTTCATGTAAAACCTACTTTATTTAGATCAGGAAAATCGTACGATTTTTTGAAACCATGTGCTATGGCTCAAATCCATAGTCAATCCTATTTTTGATTCTGATAGGAACAATTGACAATTGAATCCAATTTTTCCCATTATTTTCGTATTCATAATAGTGCAAAAAGAAGGCCTGACTCTAAGCTGTTCAAGAATAATGGCATTGAGTTTCTCGACCCTTTGCCTTAGGATTAGTCAGTTCTATTTCTCGATGGGGGGCAAAGCAAGGGAAAGGATATAACTCAGCAGCACCAGAAATAATATTGTTTATATAAAGTAAAGAGCCAGAAACAGGTTCACGAATACCATCAATATCTACCGGAGGTGTAGCAATGAAAGCAATAATAAATACAGAAGTTGTGGTCAATAAAGTAGGGATCATCAAAACACTAAACCATCCAATGCAAAGACGGTTTTCAGTGCTGGTTATCCAGCAATAGAAGCAGAAGTGATGTGGATTATTCAAGAATCGAAGTCGATTTGCTTTATAAAAAGAAGATATCAATGAACTTTTATGAAATGGTTTCACGAGATTCAACCAATTGTCTTGATCGTGGGATATCATTGAGAACTAGGAATCCATGTTATCAAAAGATTTCCTGCGATTATTTCTAGTATAGAATGAGTCAATCATCCACTTTGGTATCTTATTGAACAAAAATGATGATATTGTTCCTCCATTGATCAAGAATTTTGATTTTTGGGAAGTATCATGATCATCCAGTAAGAAGGGTTTTAATTTTTTCAAATGAACAATTTGAAGACCTATTGATTCTACAACTGATTGTAGAGTTGATCATTCAGACCTTTCAATTCATAGATGTGGATCTTTGAAGGACATGATCAGCTGTGGATTCTTACATCTACCACTTTTTTATATTATATAGGAACGAAAGTGCTCTTGGCTCAACATCATTTGTTCTGTTTGACTGGAACCTTTCGATCATGTCGTGTATGATATGAACAGGCTTCGTAAGATCCAGTAGAATAAGTGATTGGCATAATTTGGATTATGTCTTATATATTTCACTTACTAAATAGTATAGAAATGTATTCATTTCCTCTCAAAGAGTGCATAACCGCATGGATAAGCTCACACTAACCCGTCAATTTGAGATACAATTCAGAATTTTCCTTGGGAGGTATTGGGAAGGAATTGGAATGTAAAAATATCAATTTATATAGATCCATTTATACAAATACAGAAAAAAAAAAGTTTTCTATTTATTCAAACGATGTACCTACAGGATAGAGATAAAGAAAGAGGAAAAAAACCAAAGATTTCACATATTACTTTTGATCGAAAAAAACAATCTGATTTATTTCGTACCTTTTGCTCAATGATAAAATGGGTCAGATTCTACAAGAGCAAACCTATGGGACTTAAGGAATGATGGAAGGGAATAAAAAAAAATATAAATAAAAAAAGAAAGGGAAAAATAATTGAATAAAAATGAAGTAGAAGAGCCCAGATTCCAAATGAATGAAAACGTGTGTGAATTGGAATTATCATCGGTTCGGTCGGTACATAATAATCTATACTTTTTTCTTCTATATGAAGACTGGATAATGTATGACGAAGTCTCAACAAGAATTCAATCAATTTAACCCCATTGCATCCCTATATTTATTTATGGCCTTCAAGGAGCCGTATGAGGTGAAAATTTCATGTACGGTTCTGTAACAGCGATGGTAACAGTGATGGTATCACCGAATATAATTATCTAACAGTTCAAGTACAATTCATATTGTTGAGGCACAATCAAAATATGGTTTTTGGGGATGGAATTTGTGGCGTCAGCCTTTAAGGTTTATCATCTTTTTCCTATTTAAAGATCAGCCTGTGGTTTCACATCGAGAATTCTTTGCAGATGAAGAGATGTCAAATGGGCTTCTTACTTCCCAAATGGATCTTCCTACATCTATATATAAACGCTGGTTTATCAAGAATACGTAAAAATCATGGTATCCTTCTTATTATTAATTACTTAGAATTTGAACAAATAAATAAATTCATTTGATAGAAAATCATTAACAACATCTCTCAACATTCATATTGACAACAGTGTATCAAATAAATATAATCTGATCGTGGATATTACATATAATAGATATTTAGACCTGAGTTGACGAACAACTAGTACCAATATTAGTGTTTATTAGTGTCGACTAGAAATGGGGCGTGGCCAAGTGGTAAGGCAACGGCTTTTGGTCCCGCTATTCGAAGGTTCGAATCCTTCAATCCCAGAACATACCTGACCCACAATCATTTTATTAATCTATAATAAAAAATAAAATAATATCTATATCATAATAAAATATATCAAAATAAAAATTGTCTTTTCAACCAGTCTTTCGTTTAAGAGTATAATATTGTTAATCATATATTTTTCACAAATTTAATCGAGTTCAAATAACATGCATATGAAATGATATATATATATATCGTTCTCTTATTAAATGTGGTTAATTTTGTCTTGTACTAATCACCATTTCATATATATATATATATTTCGTTTTCTTATTGAATGTAGTTAATTTTGTCTCGTACTAATCACCACTGCAGTATTATTGGTTTAAAGGCATTTGGGGTTCAAGTTATATTTAGAATTATATTTGAGAGATAATCATCAAATTTTTGGAGTATGAAATTTGGGATATGATAAAAAAATCTAAAAGATTAAAATTGGCCGTGATAGGAAAACTCGAACCAAAAGCCCAAAGAACCTAATATATAGTAGTGCTCACTTGCTATCAATGTTCATGGAACAACTCCGTCTTTTCGGCCATCAGGTCTCGTTTATTTCAATACTTGTGAGTAGTTCAAGCATAAATCCCCGATATAAATTCGAAATTTACAAAATTTTAAAATGCATTTCACTTCTAAACCAAACTTATTCGGAATTTTCCAATCTCATATGTCATACATGACATGGGTACCCCAAAGTTGAAAAAAAAAAAAAAAAGGATCACAATAGCTGGGAATCAAAATTTCTCATCCAACTTGCACCTTATTAGAAAGTAATTAAGAGGATGGCCAAGTCTCATCCAAGGCTTTGACTGAGTCAAGCAGAATCTTGGACAAACTCCACAAAGTGTCCAAGAAAGGGAAGGATTTTAATTCTCTTTCTTAGACATCAACAAGCCTCCAATTGTATTTGGTAAGACTACTTTGTTCGTGTACGGGTTGCCCTAATTGCTTTTCTATTTAATTTTATTGTTTCAATAGCATATGGCTATTGTCACTCAGTACTACGGTCTGGTAGTATTCTTCTTCACTTAGAAGTACGAGATCTTAGGTTCAAATCTCGTAAATGACGAATTCGATACTAATTAAACTTAGAAGTACGAGGTCTTAGGTTCAAATCTCGTAAATGACGAATTTGATACTAAATTAAGTTGCTAATTGTTGGCTTAGCCGAACTCTAGCATATGGCTATTTCTGAATGCAGAAAACTTGACCTTCCGATCGATGTATAGTTTCAAGGTAAAGGATTAGATCAAAACAACCCGAAAACTCGAAAATTGACACGAGCGTAAACGGCCTCCAGAAACAGATTGCAAGAAATCATGTCACATTACAGCTGATAGTGCCCACATTTCTTCAGAGAAATTATCAGTTTTGTGGAATGCATTAATCACTCCGTATGGCATTATTGCCCATTACAGTTTAACAGTATAAATCTGTTTGATCAAAAAACTTCTGTGCAACACAACAAGAATTATCGACCAAAATCGAGAAATATGTATGGTTCTGCAGACAAGTTTTACAGTCTGCGTTTGTGACCGAATCCTGTTAATTAGACTGTTTGACAATTATAAAGCTTTGCATGTCCTTGGGTTAGAAACACCCAAAAAATTCACCAAATTCAGCAAGAAATTTTTACTCCTTCACACAGCCTTGCTGAAAATCTTCGACACCTTATTTACTTTCAGAAGATCCAAAAGATCAATCTCAGGGCTTCCTTATGATGTTCAAGATCCGACTAGACCCTTGTGGCGAGCATATGATACGATTATTACGAAACCAAAAAGACAGCAAATTCCCGTGACAATGCAGACCTGTCAATGGAAATATATTCAATTCTCCGACATGTTTACAGTCATACTAGAAAAGATTACCAGCGGAAATAAATACTTTGCCTACCCATTTGAACATGTATCCGTAACCCTGATTCCATGTATACGGGATATTCATCCCAAAAATTCCAGTAACCAATGCAAATATGGAGGTGCATACAGTCCCGGAACTAAGAAAAAGCTCAAGCTGCAAGCATGAATGTGAATAAAATAAACAGTAATCTTACAAAATACAGATCCTTGTGGATATGGAGCAGCAAAGTAAAAAGAAAATACAGAAATTAAAGGAACAGAATCCAGCATAGTACAGTAATATGATACACTACATCAGAAGACAAAAAGGCACCTGAATCAGCTGATTCCTGTGGTTATCGAGCTGCAAAATGAAACCATAAGTTAGATTAAAAAAACATAACAAATATTATCATAAAAATTTAAGATTTATGAATTAAGTACCTGAATATTAATGTAATCCTCTGTATCATCAATATATTCACGTAGCTGCAAAAGTTCATATTTAAGCAGTTGCAATGTTGATAAAAAAAGTCTATTCCACGTAAAAATGTCTATGAGAGTTTTTCTATTGAGTTTGGGTGGAAAAACATTGGTCTATGAGAGTTTTTCTATTGAGACCAGTTGGAAAAACATTGGACTATTATAGTGAATTTAAGGGGATGATTCATTTGTTGACTCAATACCATTCTCCTCTTAATCAAAAATCAGATCTTGATATGCAATTCCTCTGTCGCTTCCTTAGTAGTGTGAGTGTACAGATTACTTTATACGTCCTCAACTGCAGGTTCACACTCATGATAATTCTGCTTTGATAGGTCAAAGTCATGATAACTTATAACTCTACTTGTTATTAGATAATTCGCAGCATTATTACTAGGGGTTCCCTTCAAGGTAATATGTATGGTGGTCGTACTGTGTTTAAGGACCACCTTATTCCTTTGGGGCCAGGACAGTTTATGACTGTGGTGTACCTCAGTGCACTTTGTGCGGGGCAGACTCATACTAGTGATATACATTATGATTGGCATGGAATACGGTGGGATGAAGCTAGATCCCAAAGTTAAGTTTTCCTCACAAACCAATAAAAGAAGATAAGTTTGCATCTAAATAGCACATACCGTGGCTAATTTGTTCAAGGTGCCATCAATCTGCATAAAATAAGCCTACAAAGGCATTGCTTGCTGGTTTAGTATATAGCTTCACTAAAATAAGGAAAACAAGAACTATGCAACATTACTACCTCAAGTAACATTTCAAGTTTCTCAATGTCATTCTCATCATATAGCTTCACTAAATAAAGCAATCAGGAAGTATGCAACATCATTACAATATTACCTCAAGTAACATTTCAAGTTCCTCAACGTCATTCTCATCTCCACGAACAGTGACGATACTTGCCCTACTTGCCCGGGATATTTTTGAGCCTATGGTAGGGGAGGCAGGATACCAATTGGAAGGACCAATGTCACTAACTGGCGAAGATGCACCAGCCAACTTTCTGGACAAGTAAAGGTCAGCCATATCATCGTCATCATCCAGCAGTTGTTCAAGCTCATCCCTGACCTACAATAAGCAATACAGAATTTCCAATTAACGTGATTTACAGTAGTAAAGACTAAGAGGACAATGATAGGTTGTCCTCAATCAAACTCTGACTAAGAAATTCCACACAGAAAATTCATTTCGATAGCATAGTCTGCAAACTCAAAATGAGATGCACAACAGATAAAAAAAAAAAAAAAAAAAAATTGATCTACAGAAAAATAAAAAACGCACTTTCATGCAACTAATTTAGACTGGAAGGTACGGAGGACCTCATCTATACAAATTTAACTAAATTGGTTGTGTATATTTTCACTCTGATCTATACAAATTTAACTAGATTTCACCCATGTCCCTTAAATAACCCAGATAGCGAACTTCCTGATATCAGTACTTAACAGAAAAAAAGCCATCTTAACAACTGAACTTTTCCAGACATCTAAGGACCTCATATAAGAACCTCGGCATGCGTTCAAGTGTGCGCGCACACATACTTATATAATTGGTAATTATGTATATACTGTCACCTATAGGGTGTTATAATTCTGACTCTCTCTGGATCTTGTTCTTTGATCTATCCGGCAATAGACTAAACTTCGCAAAGTAGAGAACAACTACAAACACTTATGACTTCTACTGGTTTGGCAGAACTTTTGCCTATGTCCAGTTGTGATTTCCCTAGGTAGAGAAACCACAGCTTCTTTGATTAATAATAGGGTATACAGTACTTTTGCAAACCTTAGAACTAATCTCTCTCTTTCCCGCAGTTGTCTCTCTTTCCGGCGGTCTCACTCTTTCCCTAGCCTTGCCGAACCCTTAGTATAGGGTGTGGTTTACATGCCTATTTTCTGATTAAGTTTCCGATTCTATATGGAATAGGAAAGAAATTCTTTCCTATTCCAAATTATCTTCTAGGATTCCCAATCTAATTGTACAAGAAAACTTTGATTCTTTTTTAGTTCTTTTGGGAGAAGAATCGGTGCACCTTTAATTTCCCTAATAGAATCCTAAACAAAATAGGACACTAACTTTGACAAGCCAAAATCCTAACATTGGGAAGTGCTCAAACACTTACCAGTCGGTACTATATAAAGGCATTGCCATGTTCTAAGCCCTTGGACAGAAATTCATAAATGGTTAATACTAAATAGGGCATTCTTATTTACTTACATACGTTAATACTTTGTCTTGACTCATAAGCAAAAAAATCTCTGCTCACCAACTGTTGGATCAAAATCTAATGACTCATATGCACTCAAAATAGAACGATTGCTTTATCAGGAATTGAAGGTCAACAATCAGGAATTGAATATCAAACATAGGATGAACTGAGAGATTGCACATGGTGGATATGAAATTGAAGTCGTGTGTAAATTTACTAGGTTATGACAGGAATGCCATCCAAATCCTTGGGTTCAACACAAACAATACAACTTTGGACCTTGGTTCCATAAAATGAAAGTAAAATAGGAGATTTCAGCTTGTGGAGCGTATTAGTGCAGTATGCATCCAGCACATTTACAAACCATTAGAACAAATTTACTTTCTCAAACGAAATATTACAAGCTATCTAATGAAGTGATGTTCGGTAGATGGTGGGTGACGAGTAAAATTACTCCCTCATCTTTCACCAAACACCAAAGTGAAGCATATCTAATCAATGAACAATTGTGTTTAAATTCAATAACCCTCACAAGAGGCAAGAACTACCATTCAGTTATGCACACACCACAGGAAGTTCATATACCTTTTGTACCCGAGCAGTCAACCTAGTCATTCCACTCTTCAATTTACGAACCCTATCCAAATTGCGGCTACTAATCTGCAGGTAGAAGGGGTGGATATTTTAATAAATAAAAACAATAAAAAAGTGCCGACTCGAGGAAGAAATATAATTGGAAGACAATTTTCTTTAATACAAGTACAAGTGAGAGAAATATTCTGTCATAGCAAAAGATGCTAAGTTTACAAAACCATTCAGGCAAATATGCAAGCCAATATTTCTGTGAAGGCAAATATTAAGTTTAACAGCAAGAATGCAAAGATAGAGGTCTACCAAAACTAACCAAAGTGTGAAGCATAACATCCCGAATCTCTTCTAGACTCAACTTCACACCAAAATGCAAACAATCATCCTAGACTTCGTTATCTAGTACTTTAAGTAGGAAATATTCCTCACGTAGCCAATGCTGACAAAGAACATGCCTGAAGGCTACTATCAGTGATTTACTTAAATCGGCCAAACTAGTGAATGAAGTACTACATTCAATCAGTTTCTTTGTCTATTTATCTTTCAGTTGGAAGGCCACAAGAAGCAGAGAGGCAGCAACTGAAGAATCCACACAGACACAAAACAAAAATAAAAGAAAAGTCAAGTCCTACCTTAGCAGTAAGCTCATCTAAAGCAGGATAAGCAGCAGTCTCAAGTTCTGTCGTACGTGCAGCAAGAAAGCTACAAATTGCTTCCAAAGCTACCTCCAAGGCCCGGAACTCAAATGGTGACTCTACAATGCATAATGTATATCATTCAGATAATCATGGAATAAAACCAGAACCCAGAACTTTTGATGTTTAGAATGATTTATTCAAACATTTCTACATTTCCAAGAACACTAATGACAGCCATAGATACTATTTTTGAATGAAAAACTTTGAAAGCAATAAATTATACCATCTTCTTCACCCGCCTCAACATCATTTTGCACAGCAGGGAACTCTTTCCCATTTGTTTGACTTTCACGTGAGACATTTACAGGAGGCAACCGTCTTTGAAGCTCTTCAACAACAGGAATAACGTTTTCATCCAATGGATCCCGGAGCAGCACCTATCCCATAACAAACTAACAATCACCATCTACAAAAAGCTCCAGCTCATAGAAAGCACCACACATATTTTTCTTTCTTCCTAGAAGACAAGGACGGACTATGGTTTGACTTTATAGGAAACATACTTTCAACATTCTGAATTTGCACAATCTATCTAGCTGCTCCTCTTACTTAATTCTCCACAAAAACAATTAATACTTCTCTCTTAAAGCAGCAATCTTTATCCGCGGAAAAAAAAATACAAAACTAATACCGATGTCTATCCTATTCAAACTCGGTGACTCAAAACCCAAAAACAAATAAACTCCGCTGAAAAGGAAAACGAGTATATCTAGAGAGAGCGAGAGAGGCTAACCTCTTCAGCAGTGATTATTGCTTTAATATGCTGCAGAAACAAACCCAATTCAATAATGAGAAATACCACAACCATAATTTCCAACAAAAATATATAAATTACATTGCAAAACACAAAAATAAATAAATAAATAAATGAAAAGACAAACAAGAAGAGGAAGAGCACGACCTCCAAATTGAGAACTATGGCTCGGTCACGGCCGAGAATGGTGGAAGGGTAAGAGAGCAAAGGGTCGACAATGCGAAGATCGCGAGCGTGAATGTGAACTCTCTGCATGATGCCATACTTGTCCACGTCCAAGACGGTAGCTTTTCCGGTGCAATCCAACAAAACCCAACTCCGAGAGGACTTCTTCTTCACCGCCACAACCGCCTGTGGGTCCAGCGGCACCAATTCCCCGTCTGGAGCCATATCTGACCATCCCCGAAACCACCGGACCCAAACGCGCCAACCTTATTTCACTCACATCTTCAACAATAAAAAAAACCCAACAATTCAAAACGTCAATTTTCAGGTTGCGCCATCGAAAATTTAAATGGGGCAGTGAAGATTCGGCGTGAAAAATACCAGGGGCGGTGATTTGTTTATGATTATTTGATGTTTTGTTAATAATTTCTTCGTTAATTTGGGGATCTGTATATTAGGGATTGGAATATGGACTGGGGGCAAGCAGTTGAGCGTTTGGGAGAGAGGGGATGGGCTGTGCCGTTTGTTAGGGGAGTGAATGGGGGAACTTGACACGCAAGAAAAAGTTTAGTTTAAAGTAGAGTAGGGGGCCAATTGGACCACACGATTTCTGAACCTGCGGATCTTTCAGTTTCTAATTTAGCTTATGTCAGGTGTTTGCACTGCCCCCATCAAACTCGATGTGGCTTTCCACCTTAAAACAAAAAATTTCTCATTTTGTACTTCGTTACTCAATATTCGCTCAATTTTAGTTTGTTTTTATTAATTCCGTCAAACTAGTTACATGTCTTTAAAAAGTATGTATTAGCGATCTAAGTGGCAGATCAAGGGATGGTTCTTTTGGTAAAGTTGCCAAGTGAATCACCACCACCTGGAACCCAATACCGACCTAGCCCAAAGACGACAATCTACACAATTGTCGAAAAGCAGTGGGGTGTCCAAGTTTCAAACCTTAGGAGGGTCTCAGTCTAAATTTTAAGATATAAAAAGAGCGCGAAGCGTGTTAAAAAAAATTGATTTATAAAATGTGAGCTTATTATCGTCAGCAAAATCATGTTACGCACATTTCAACAAATATCGATATATGCCAAAACAATATGATACTTGATATCAATAGCATTTGTCGAGTACTGCTGAGATATGTCTAACAAGTGTTACATCAAACACTTGACGAGTACAAAAGAAACTCATACCAAACATTCGAAGCATGCCCACGAAACTTTCATACATGTTTCCCCGCATCCAAGTGGTCTTGGTACCACCTTTCTTTCTCTTTCCAATGAACATCTGCCATATCAAGAGCACCTCTCTTTCTCTTGCCATCGCTAATCAGCAGTCAATTTTAAGAAATCCTTGCTGCCACTCACAGTGGTTATTTGTTACCTAAAAACATTTTAAATACTACCGAAGTTATTTGGATTAGCCCAACTTCCTTTGTTGTAGCTTTTATTATTGCTATGCTAGGGAGACCAAATTTTTTAAACAAAATGATGTGGTCGTAGATGATTGGATTATTAATTATGTGTTAATTAACATGTTTGTTTTTTATTAGTGACACATTATTTAGTTTGCAGATTTAGTTTAAAATTTTGAACTTTCTATTCATTTGCTTTTTCACTGATCTCTCTCAAAACATGGCCTCAAAGGTAGGAGTCATCCACCACCGTCTTGGTATCCACCGCCATTTTTCATGTTCTATAAAGAAGCACCAGAAATATATTTTCTGAAAATATGGGGATGTTCGTGGTGTTGAGTAGATCACATTGGTATATTCAAACACCCCATTTGAGCAATGTATGAGAAGTTATTAGCTAGTTTTGTTTATGTGCTTTAAATTAACGTTTATATAGTTGTTTCGCATATAGGTGAGACCTATCCTCAGGACGAGCACAATCAATCAAGGCTTGGGGGCTACGACCCTTCCACATACCAATGAGTGGGCTTTTGGTTTTCCGTATATACCTATATACTTGAGATTTTTCCCAGAAAATGAAATTGAATGATTATACGTTTTAAAATGCCATGCAAAGTATCTGCCTATTTTATTTATGCATTAGTAGTTGCATATATTTATGATTGGTGCTACGGACGCACAAATAAGTGCCAGGTAAGTTTATAGATTATGGTTGTGAGATTGATGATTATGTGAAATGTGTTGAGAGCTCATAAACCTGAACCCCGGTGTTAGTGCTCCCGCCCAGAGTTAGGGCACAGTCCTTCACGTGATGTTCACCTCCCGCACTATACGCTCACCTTGAATCCAAGTTAGGTGCACAGTCCTGTCGTACAGACCACTATAGGTGGTTCCGACTTGTAAGTGACTTGCAATTATTCGCATAGTCTTCACGTGATCGTAGCACTTGAGCATATTTATTTACACCCAATCCTGTCGTATAGACCACTTTAGGTGGTTCTGAGTCGTGTGCAGGTATATTTGTTGAGATGTGGATTTAAGCCGTACAGGTCACGTTAGGTGACTCCGGCTGACATATCATTTGCATTGATTTCTATCACCTAGCTTGCATATATTTTATGCTGAGATATTTGACATGGCATATATGTGGATTAGCTAACTTGAATATGGTTTCGATATATGTATATGTGCTATTTTCTAGGAAATTATACAGGTTTTACGGCGAGGAGTTAGAACTTTTGAGAAATGAAATGATTTTGAAAACTTTGTTTTTGCCCACTCACACTTTCCGTTTTGCGCCCTTCCAGATTCTAGTTAGGAGTGCTTTTTGGTGGCTTGTGAGGAATCCACGGCAGCTCTGACAGATTATCACCATTGTATGGTCACCTTTGGGTTTTGTATAATTAGTATTTGTCCCGCTGGACTGCACTTAAGCTACTTATGCTTTGGTTGTGTTATCACACTTAATCTCGCACTAACACCTTATTTTAGCCAGTACTTTTAGTAGTTGGTTTTTATTTACTTGTATTTCCCTATATCATTTTGTTTCCTCACTGTGCATATGGTTACGTCACTCTCATGTGGCGGCCAGCACGTCCTGATTTAGGTCGAAGTGTGTCACCGTCTATTTGTGAATGTGTACACATATGATTTCTCCAGTTGTTAATTGTCAAAAGCATTTCTCTTTCTTATAATTAAGGTTACTTTGTTTTAACTACATAGCTCAATAAGAAAGGAATGCTGCTGCTTTTTTATGCTAGAGGGGGACTAATTAGTTTTTTAAGTAAATTGCTTTACAATTTCTTTCATCTCTCTTTTCGCTCGTTTATAGGGTTTTTTGCCCCACAAACGGTAAGGAAGTCGACTGAACATCTTAATTATTGGTAAGAATTTTGTATTAAGGTGTTTGAAAATTAGATGCATGAATAGAAATCTTAATTTTCTTTCCTCAAAATGTTTAATTTGTTCTATGCTCCCATGAATTTGGTTCCCCATATTAATTTTTTTTCATCTATATATAGAACATGAACAACATAGTTAATGCATTTTTCCTTTCATTGCATTGAAATATTCTTCTTTGCACCAATTTACAAGGATAAAAAACTGCAGTACTGCAACCTAAAAACATATAAATAGAAGAAAATAGGAATCACACACCATTTTCTCCTTTTATACATATCAATTTTTATTTCTAACCATCAAACTAAAAACGTAAACTAAATGCGTAGTGTCTAATGTGTGTTCTTTTTTTAAAAAAGAAAAATTCGACGGGAGATGCACAGTTATCATCAATGACATCAAAAGGCATTTTGAAATCTGTGTTTGGCTCAACTGCTCAAGGTGATGGACAATTAGACACTGACTGGGTAATCTTGTCGTGTCAGTTATCTGGTTTCTGATCAGTGTGTGAAAAAAGACAAACAATATGATAACTGGTAGGCTAAAGATTTCCTTATTATTTTCTTTTGTTTTTCTTATGGATCACTGCAGGCCCTTGGATTAGAATATTCCCACCTTTTGGACCTTTGCTATCAGGGTCTAACCAACCATAAGCACTAGCGGTGTCGTTTCATGTTTGTCTAATCCTTAGCAAAGGTATTGAGTGGCGGTTACGAATCAATGCGAGATTTGTCAGTGTGATCGGTATATGAGATAGTACATCACATGTTACTATACAAATAGTAAGATATGTATGTTAAAAAGTTAATAACTTAAAAAATAAAATTTTTCACCACTTACATAAAAACACATAATGTACCATCCGTGTTCCTGTCACAATGAAAAATTTCTCCAGATCAACAAAGACCAAGAGGCTATGAAGCATGGCAGATTATGGTTCAAATTACTCTCTTATATTTATCCATTTTTATCTCTTCACTGTTTTGCACTACTATGTACGAGTTCATAACAAGTAGCATTTTTGCTCATCACCATTTAATTACATGGTATACTCACTACATGTCTTATAGCTTGACATGTATGATTTGATTTAACTTTAGTTAACTTTTTAATTAATATTTTAATTTAATTTAAAAATTATCAAAAACTCAATATTGTAGGCCCCAGCAGCCCCACCTCTACATCACCCCAAACCCCCGGCCTTCCGGCTCCTCCCCCTTCTCTATCCTTCTATTAGGCAACCTCTAATTTGTTTACTATAATTCATTTTCTTCCTTCCACTAGTCTCACTGTTGGTTAATTTCTTTCAGGGTAAATATCAGTTTACTACCCTCAAGTTTCATGGTTTTCAACATTTGGTACATGAAGCCTTTTTCGTCCTAGAGTCATACCTAAAGTGTTAATTTGGGGACAGTCTCGTACATCCGTTAGTCTGGCTGTTAAATCTCCCGTTAACTGATGACATGGCTCCTATGTGGACAATGAATGGGCGTCATTAAAAGGTCTACGTGGAAATTAAAATTTCAAAAGAAATAAAATTTTGGTCTTCTTCTTCCTCCTCGACATTCCCTTCCTCCCTTATCCCTCTATTCTCTCCTCAAAACAAGTCCCAGATTCTGCAACAAGTCCGGAGCTGAGAACCTAGATATGCACCAACCCACCAAACTCTTAGGTCCGATTCAACTCCCGCAAGGTGTGGATATATGCACCAACCCACCAAACCCCCACAAAACCTAGATCCCGCAACTGCCAGACTCGTTCAATTCAACTCTCAGCTCCCATCCACCATCGTTGACTGATTAACGACCATGGTTCGGACTAATTGAAGAACCAAGAGGAGATGAACGTGAGCCACGGGTCAGTTAACTCGGTTAAAGATGTACCCACCACAGAGGGGGCCGGCCCAAACCCGCTTCGAGTTCGAATGAAGGATTTTCCTAGCATGCCCGGCACCCCGAGGGGCCTCGTCTTGCGCCTCGCCCAATTTTTCTTCTCCGCCGCCCCGCTCGTCGTCATGGCCACCATTTTTTACTTCCTTTCCGTCATCGAGTTTTGGCTTATTTTTTGTAATTTTCTTTTAATTATGCTTAAATTTCAATCTGATAACAATTGGGGTTTTTTAGGAGGGTTTGGTGGGTTGGTGCAGAGGAGAGAATGGAGGGATAAGGGAGGAATGAAAGGTTAGGCATCTGGAGAACTTAGATCGGGTGTGGTGAAGGGAGGACTGGAAGGCGGCAACAGAGGATCGTACGGTGGAAAGGGTAGAGAGCTGGGCGCGGTGGAGGGAAATCAGCTGGGCAAGGAGGTCGGAATGGCAGGAGAGGACCTCGGAGCAGAGAGAAAAAAGGGTACGGGTTGCAGAAGGGAGGGGGTTGAGGGAGGTAGAAGACAGACGGGTGGGTTTTGTTTTGTTTTGAATTTTTAATTCCCACATGGACCCTTAAAGACACATGGTGCCCAGTCATTGTCCACATGGGCACCACATCATCAGTTAATGGAAGACTTAACAACCAGACTAATGGATATATAAGACTGTCCCAAAATTAACACTTTAGGTATGACTCTGGGACGAAAAAAACTTCATGTAACAAATGTTGAAAACCACGAAACTTGAGGGTAGTAAACTGATATTTACCCTTTCTTGCAATATAATTCTTCTTCTTCATTTTACTGGGCTCAGAACGGACAAAGATTCAATGGTGATGATTGTTCAAGAGCGAAGTGAAGTCGTAAGTAAGAATTGGTCTGTGGTGAACTATTATGGGTGAGATTCAAACATATTAAACGATCTTACTAGATGCATAAATTTCTCAATTTTTTCCTTGTTTTTATTGAATTTCTGAGAATGGCAACACAAAAGAATGAGGGTGGTGGTGGCGGCGGCGACAACGCTAGCGTGGTGGATGTTAATCGTAGTTGCTGATGTTGCGGAGGTGGTGGCTACGTGGCCAATCCTGAGACTTGTGAGGCCTCGGGGGACCCAAAAGATGTCTATCTTCATATACAAAAAATTATTTGTTTTTACGTGTAAGACTTCGATAAAATTATACCTTGGAAAGTACTTCAAACTTAATAATTTATACACGAAAAAAACTAATTTATTTTGTATTGAGAAAAGGGAACCAAAAAACTCCGAGCTTACAAGTAGATAAATGATAAGTTTTGGGGTAAATTACATTTTACCCGCTCAGGTTTGGGGTTGATTGCAACCTTATACAATATCTTTAAAACATTTCAATTTCATACATTTACTTATTATTTTATTTCAGTTTCATACATCCGGTAGAAAATCCGTTAAGTGATGACATGACAAATATGGGATCCACATTTGTGCTGATGTGATTGCCAAATTTGTGCCACGTGGCAAAAAAATAATTTTTTTATGCATTTAAAAGATACTAATTTACCCTATTTATAATTTTTTTTAAAATAAACCTAAAACCCATCTTCCCCGACCTACCTTCTCCCTTTCCTCCACTCTCTTCACCTCCCATCCCATTCAAAAAACCCACCCGCAACCCAAAAACACTCCCCCTCCCCAACCAACCCCTTCCCCACAACCCAAACCCCCTTATCTTAACCCACCCCCATCTCAAAGATCACATCTTTCGGTGACCTGGGTTTCATCGTTTGCGACCCAATAGGCTGGTTCTCCGTCGATGTCATGATTTTCCTCACCTAGGCCAGGTTTTGCATCAGCTACCTAATCTTCATATCAAACACTTTAGCCTTCGTCTTCAATTCCTTAGGCCCCGACCGAATGGTCTAACCCCGAAATCAATCTACCTCTGGGGTTATTTCCCATTCTAGTTGGGTCTGAATTCGATTCCCACCCTGACCCATTTTGCCCATCTGAGCATTCTCGATTCTAACCCCCTTAGCACCATTGCTGTGGATGCAAATTTCTTCCTCCTTGTTCTTAGACAAAATTGCACCTACAAAACAAATAACACCTTAGGTCAAGGCCAAGAGCCTCACGCACCCATGATGAATTTTGAAGGAAAAGTGTTTGGAGAATTTAGAGAATTTAGCAATAGAATTGGAATTGAGTTTTGGAGAGAATGAGGTAGTATTTATAGGGTTGTGGCAGGGCCCTTGAAGAGGAGCAGGATCGACCACTTGGTTGGTATTTTGGGTGAGGTTCATGATTTGTAGCTAATTAGGAATAATTGAATAATAAATCAATTAATTAGCTAATTAATAGAATAATTTCCTAATTGATTAGCTAATTAATATAATAAAAGAGGAATGATTTGGGAGTTACCTTGTGGAGAGGATTTGATGAGGATGGATGAAATAGGTTTCGAATTGTTACCTATTTTGGACACTTTTGACTTGGTTGAGGGATGATTGCCCACTACTCGCGAGTAGGAATCCCGGTGTGCCTTAAGGATAATTTTGTCATTTTAACCCAAAAATCCACGTGTCGCCTTGAGATTATTTTTGACTCCACAAATGCCCTCACACCTATTGGGCTGCTCGCAGAAAAGGGCAATAGGTGTAGACATTTTCTTACTTTAGGAAACTTAGGACTGCTTCCTATTTTGATGTAGTTTCCTTCTTTAATAAGAAATTAGATCCTTCTAGGAAAAGGCAATAAATTTCTCTCAAAGCCTATTTAAGTCCACCTTAAGTGGATTATTAAATCAACTTTGGAGAACGATTTATTATACCCTAGAAGAGAGAGAAAGCTTAGAGGATATTTTCCCTTTCTTCTAGCAATCTTCTACATCTTGCCCATGCAAATGATCGTTTTTCGTTGCTTGCTTCGTCTTCTCCGCACCGCACCGAGGTAAGAAAAACTTAATTTTTCTCGTATTCTTCTTGGATAGTGCTGTCGTGAGGCAATCGTCGGGGTGGTGCGGCATGTCGGCTAGTAAGGGCTAAGAGTCGGCTCGTCATGGGCCACTAGGACCATTGCTTGGGTTGCATGGCTTGGCTAGAGCCAATGGCAGATTGTGCGGCTAGGGCCACGGATTGAGATGTTGGGGCGTAGTGCTAAGCGAGCCATATGGCTCATGTCCTTGGGCTCTTGGACCTGACGCGAGCCAGGTCGGTGATTGAGAGAAATGAAGAGGTTGCGTGCCTTATGGGCTACTAGAATGTTGGGCATTTAAGTCTGAGAGAAAAAATGAAGGAAAAGCCAGTATGGGTTGAGCTCTCCTGCTGAGTACCGTGAATGGCGTTGGTTGCTTAGTTCTCTTCGCCGGGAGAAAGGTGGGCTGCTCCTGAGAGATGAGGTAAAAATGATCAAGGTGGATGCATTGGCTCGTCTGATTGTTGTCATGGAGCTTACTATGAATGAAGGTGGAAAGAAGAGATATTCCTCGCCTGCTCAAGAGATGTCGGTTGAGAAAAAACTGAAGACTTCCTCCGCTACTCGTGAGGGTCCGCCTGCTGCTAAGAGGCATGTGATTGACATGACTTCTTCTAATAGGAAGAAAAATGAGGCTACTAGATTTGAGCCTATGGCGCCTGCCATGTCGAGAATGACTAGTGCGATTTCTGATAGGATTGCTCAACACAGAGGTCTTGTCATGCCCCCAATGTCGAAGTTTGTACCAAGATGTCCATTGGGATTTCGGTTCACCTTTGGAGAAGCTTGTTATTATGAAGAGCGATAAGGTGGACTCTGCTGCTAAAGTGGCGCTAAGGCCTACTCTTTTTGCTGCTGAGATTGATTCGCCTGCTGGAAAAGATGAGACTGCTCACGTGGGCAGCTGTGAGAAATCCATTAAGCTTGCTTCTAGGGAGGCTGCTGAGATCTGTGCGCTTTTGAAACCAGATCTGCTTAAGATATGGACGTTTGTTTCTTTATTTCTCCGGAAGGTTTGCTTGCCTTTACTTTTGAGGCTTTTATTGGTGAACTAGTAGGAGAGATTGGTGCCCAGGCTAGAGCAGCCATGGGTGAAGCACCGGATGGTGCCGCTGCTGAGAATGTCGTGGTTGCTGAAGGTGTGGTGACCAAGTAGTCGTGGAGTGTCCAAGTTGCCGAAGAGTAGTCTTCTAGGTTGTCTTTAGGATTTTCTTTGTGTTCATTGTTGCTTTTGCTTTGCTTGAACTCTTTTGGTCTTTGCTAGTCGCTTATCAATTTTGCTAGAAAATTTAATAAACTTGTTTCCTTCGTTTTTCTCCATCTTCGCTTCTTTTGTTCATTTTCAAACATTTAGACTTTATAAACCAGTGGCAGACGTGCTACTTTTCTATAAGTAGACCGGCCAGCGTAGCCTATGTAGCCGTAGGTGTTGGTGTAGAACTTTGCAAAGTTGTTGGCCATAAGGTTGGCAGTCGGATGCCTTACTTACAGAAGCAGACAAGTCCGCGTAACCACTAGGCTGTTAACCTTGGCTTTCTCCAATTCCATAGGTTACGTAGCAAGTATCACAACATTGTTCCGCGCTTGGCAGAGGTGAAGCTTATCGACTACGTAGCATGTTAGCAGTGGATAAAACTTCGTATATGCACGCTAGCTTATTTAACCTTTCACAAGAATGTGCAGTTGTATAAGTCTAACGCGACTTTACTGCTTGAAAGGCAAGTTGTAGGTTACCTTAGTGCACTCGGTAGCAGCTTTAAGGTTCCAGGCAACCGTTTGTAAGGCGTACTGCGTAATGTGCCCCCTTCGTCTTTAGGGCCCAGTTCCCCGCGGATTAGGCCAAGAGACCCAAAATCCTTTAGCTATCTAAGCCTTGAAAAAGGCCATTGTGGCTACTTCTAGGAATCCCGACGTAAGCCATCGTGCACCTAGTTATACCAGGGTAGCCTGGCTTATCCATGTCTGGATATTTGGAGTGTAAGTTTATCCTCCCGCCTTAGAGAGCAGACCCATGTGGGTGTCAGGGAATTGGTTTACCATTTTGCACTGGAGAGCAATTACTTTATCCTTTCACATTGGAGAGCAGACCCATGTAGGTGTCAGGGAATTGGTTTACCCTCTCGTACTGGAGAGCATAGTTGGTCCCTCGAGGGGCGCAATTCTTGCGATGAGTCCTTAAGAAATGCGTGATCTTCTTTTGAAGTACAGAAGTGATCAGTTGTCGTAAGTATGTAATCGAGCCAAGTTGTAGATTACTTCTGAATTCCTCATTGAAAGATGAGTGAAACGAACGAGAACTTGGTTATAAGGTATGAATTGCATAATAACTGGATAGTCCTCGGCTTGTGAGGTGGTGCCCGTCGAGCTGCTTGAGTCTTCAGGCTTTGATGTAGCAGGAGGTCACACATGGTACTTCCTTAGATTGTAGGAGTTCCACTGCTCTTTGATCATTTTGTCGTTTCATGATGGCAAAGGTGTAATTACTCTTATCGTCTACTCTGCTGATCTTGTACGAACCTTCCCAGATGAGATCCATCTTTTTGGAGCTTTCTCTGCGGACAGTGATGAAGGCTTTTCTTATGACTAGATCTTCAAGTTGGAACTACCAAATCTTGGCCCTTTTGTTGTAGCTGGAGAGGAGCTGCTACTAGTAGGCTGCGATATAGGTGATGGTCTGCTCGTGCTTCTCATTTGCCAGAGCTAAGCTTGTGGCCATCTCCTTACTGTTCTGCTCAATGTTTGGTAGTAGAGCAGTGATACTTGGCTTGATGACATTGGGATGAATGATTGCTTTTGAGCCAAATGCCAAAAAGGAATGAGTCTCACCAATTGCTCATCTTTTGGTGGTGCGATATGCCCATAAATATCGGGGGAGTTTGTCTGGCCATTTTCCCTTCTTGTTGGTGATGGATTTCTTAACGCTGTTGAGAATCATCTTGTTGGATGCTTTGGTCCGCCCATTGCCTTGAGGATATCTTGGCATGGACATGTGCTGCTTAATTCCATATTTTTGGAAAAATTTCACCAATTAGGAACAATTGAATAATAAATCAATTAATTAGCTAATTAATAGAATAATTTCCTAATTGATTAGCTAATTAATATAATAAATGAGGAATGATTTGGGAGTTACCTTGTGGAGAGGATTTGATGATGATGGATGAAATAGATATTGAATTGTTACCTATTTTGAGCAGTTTTGACTTGGTTAAGGGATGATTGCCCACTGCTCGCACATGGGAATCCCGTTGTGCCTTGAGGGTAATTTTGTCATTTTCACCCAAAAATCCACGTTTCGTCTTGTGATTATTTTTGGCTCCACAACTATGGTCTGATTAAAGCCTTACATGCCGCCCTCCTCGTCCTCAGAAGCCTCTCTACCATTGGCTCCGACGAAGATGATGGTTTTGAATTTTGGGATATAAAATTTCGAAATCCATGAGATTTTTGGTGTTTTTTTTCTTCTTTGGATTGAGAGTGAAAATAGAGAGATATTTTTTTTTTTTGGGAAGAAGAAGAATAAAAAGAATTTGGAGAATTAGAGAATGAGGGTTTAGAGATTGCGAGGGGTGGTGAGTGGTGGTTCTAGAGATTAGAGGAGATAGAGGCCCTGTGGTAGGGTGGAAAAAGAGGGGGTGGGCCCCTTTTCATTTTGTTTTAACTTAATTTTGTATTTAAGTTTTTTTTATGACGTGGCAGATGGATATCTACGTGTCCAAGTTTTGGAAGGAGTATGTTGACGTGTAATGGGGTCCACTACTGCCACATTAACTCTTAACGGACCAATGGATAGAGAATGTAAAAGAGGTATTATATTGAAATAAAATAGTACGTGAGGTATGAAAGTGAAATTTTTTGAAGATGTTGTATGAGGTTGCAATAGACCTCAAACATGAGGTGGTAAAGTATAATTTACCCAAAATTTTGTTTCCCTTCTATTTGAACTTTTAAAGTGTTTTTTATAGAACTCGTGAGGTGTTTGTTCTTATTTACTAACCTTGTCAATATGGACTAAAAAAATAATTATATTTTTGAATCTTTAGTTGATATATATATAGGCAATGAATGAGACATGCATCCATTAATTACTTGAAGGCTAATGCTAGGGATACCAAATTTTTAAACCAAATTTTGTAAACAGTATGATGTAATTGTTAATGATTGAAACATTACTTAAGTGTTGATTAACGTGCTTATTTCTTATTAGTGACATGTCATATGTGTTGCAAATTTGGTCTACGCATTACTCTTTGTTGAAGGTTAAATTTGAATTGGAATAAATGTCTAAAAATTGACCCACACATCTACTGGCTAGCAATTAAAAAGAAATTAACAACCAAATAGAAATTGGTAAAAATTGGATAAAATAAAAAAAACACATGGCAGCAAACTTAAGACCTTTTCTTTAATTTTAAACAACAGAAACCATTACTTTTGATTAAACTTATTGATCATTTAATCAAAAATTTAAAAATTTATACTCTTACGAAAAGGAATTTCATAATTTTAAAAATTTAGACTCTTATGAAAAGAAATTCATAAAAAATGAAAAGAAAAAAAAAAAACACACACACACACACACACACACATATAACATTTTGAACTCAGGACCTCGTTAATTTTAGGCATCAAGAAGCACCACTTCTAGTTAAACTTCTTAATCATTTGGCCAAATTTTATAAATTTATAACCTTATAAAAAGAAATTTGTAAAAATTAGAAAGTAAATAAACATATAGCTATTTGAACCCAAGACCTCCTTGTTACATTTAAACAACATAAACCACTAGTTCTAGTTAAACTTCTTTTCATTTAACCAAATTTTATAAATTTATACTCTTATGAAATTATATATGGATATAACACCCGAAATAAATTTGGTGCCCCCGATTTTTTGAGCTTCGAAATAATTGTTACTAACACTCTAAAAAATCTCATTTTGCACTTCTCACAAATGTATTTTTCTTTCTAAAGATAGCATTTTTGGAGTGCAAAATGAGAATTTTGAAGTACCAATAACAATTCCCTTGTTTAATATTTTTCTAAAATATTTAATATTAAAGTTAACTTTGGTTAGTTAGTGGGACACGTGGTAAGCTATAAGATGGGTGGTGAGCATACCCTAGAGTTAATGGTACTGAGCAAAAATGCTCACTTCCATTGGAGATGCTCTAAAATGTGTTTCGGTCATCCTCGTATATGGGATGACTTTTTATTTTTCATTTTGTTCCAAATGTTTAAATATAGTTTTATATTAAACTCAACATCAATCATCCAGTGTAGCAAATCAAAACTTGAGAAAATTTTCTATTTTTGTTGAGCTTTCCTTTTATTTTAGTGAGTTTTAATGAAAATGGCTTCTTTAAACTTTTAATTGACAAAAAACCATTTATTAACTTTATTTAATAAGAAAGGCTTAAACTTTGTTTTAATGAAAATGACAAAAATTTAACATACTAATAATAAAAAAAGAACAAATACTGACATGCAGGTCCTACGTGTCACATCACACACACTCCCTCACTCCCTCCACCGTTCAACCTCCTTCTCTCTATCCCCCTGAGTCCCCCCTCTTTCGAATACCCATCAATTTTCTCTTTCCTTTCACTTCACACATCGACAACAACTTTTTCTCTCCTTTCTCCTTTCACATCTCCCCCGCTCTCTCATGTCACCTATTCTCACTCCATAAACAATTTATTTTCTACTTTTTATTTTATCATTTGGCCATTCTTTCATAATTTTTTAAGAACAAACTAATATTATAAGGCCAAAATTAAATAAAAATTTCATTATTCAGTTTTGTAAACACTAAACTGTCATTATTTCTTAAACTAAACATTGACTATATCTTAAATCGAACACTAATACTATCACTATTTCCTAAACTAAATACTAACTATTTTGTAAATTGAATACTGACTATTTCTTAAACTAAACACTAGTATTATCACTATTTTCATAAACTAAACACTGATTATTTCTTAAACCGAACACTAATACTATCACTATTTCGTAAACTAAATACTGACTATTTCTTAAACCGAACACTAGTACTATCGCTATTTCGTAAATACTAACTATTTCTTAAACTGAACATTAGTATTATCACTATTTCGTAAACTAAATACTGACTATTTCTTAAACCAAACACTAACTATTTCGTAAACTAAACACTAACTATTTTTAAACCAAACACTAGTACTACCACTGTGTTTTATGTTGAACACTAGTACTAAAAGAGGTTCAAACTTTGAAGCTCTCTTATCATTATCATATGAATCACTGGTAATAATGCTTATATTCTTATAGAGTTAGAATAATGATTTTCACATTCCTATTTGTTCTTTAATATTTCTCTCAATCAATTTATTTGACTTTCCTTTAATTTATTCAATAACAAAAGCATAAATGAAAGATCAAAAGCATCAGAAAAGCTAAATGTGCTTTCATTGGGGATCATATTTTAATATTCTTTACTTTTAAGTTTTAGCTGGTTAGGGTTAAAATTAATAAATAATTCCATAATTTGAACATGGGGTGATGATGTGAGGCTACCCCACATGTAGGGTTGAGTGGTAGTCATGTATTGATGTCAATAGGTATTGCATATTTTTTCTCTCAAATCTCTTTCTCTCGGTGAAATTTTTTGGGGTTTGTTGATTGCAGTTTGAATGGATTTGCTTGGCCTTCTCTTCTCTCTACCCTCACATTCTCTCTCTCTCTCTCTGAACCTTTTCCTTCCCAATGAAATATTTAAAAAAGTAATTTGTGTGCTGCCTTTGCACTACATGTTGGTTTTCTGTTGAATTGGTAGATGCTTGCTTTTGCACTACTCGTGTGCGCTTACACGTGCTTTGGGTTGGATTAGTTTTTGTGTTTTTTTTTTTTTTTTTTTTTTTTTTTATCTATTGTCTTTATCAATAAATAAAGTTATTAAGTGGTTTTTGGTTAAAACTCAAAGTTTTGAAACTTTTTTTCATTATTTTTTTTTTCTTTTCTTTTTGAGGTAATGCCTTTATTAAAACATATGCAGAAGTACACTACAAATCTTGAATGAGAACATCCTAAATAAGGTTGGGAGGTATCCTCGAACCAAATTATATAGTAGTGAGGAAAGGTGAGGTTCCCTCTGAAAACTAATTGGCAATATGGAAATAACCTAACTACCTATAAGCATATGCAGTGTTCCTCATTTTCTCGATGTGGATTGATACTCTAAACACACTCCCTCACGTGTGATAAATTTTCAAGACTAACACGTGGACAACAAAAATCGGATGACGTGAAGCACAAGTGTACGTTTGGCTTCACACGCAGAGTAATTTGTAGGCAGTATAGAAAGTACGCAACTACTTATAAACACATTCAATATCCCTCTTGTCCCGATATGAAATTGATACTTTCAACAAATAGTTTATACATAAAGCAAATTTTGGCTAGCCAGTGTGCATGCAACACCGTTGCAATGACGTGATATATGCAGAAAGTCCACTTCCTGCCACTCATACGCCTGCGCTTTGGCATCCTCAATCAAAGAACCGAAGGCCACTTGTTGTGGATTAGGTATGGCAGACCACTTGAGAAGCATCACACTCCAAAACAAAGTGGAGTAGTTAAGAGACGTTGCCAGCTTCAGCCCTGGTGAGTGTGACTGAGGGTTTAAAATATTTCATGGACCCTTCTTTCTTTTAAATGGATTGACACTGACATTTGATAGACTCCCAAAATCTTAATTACAATTAAATACTAATTACTGAAGTCAACGAAAGGAGATATTTGTTACTAGATAATATGTTAATGTTTGACTTATTATTGTTTGGGAATTGTTATTGGCACTTCAAAAATCTCATTCTACACTTTAAACTTTGTATATTTTGAAAGAAACATACACTTATGAGAAGTTTAGAATGAGATTTTTGAAGTACTAATAACACTTCCCTATTGTTTAAACGAATAACCAAGAAACCATGCGCGGTAGATGCCTTAGCTGGTGCTTAAATTCAAGCTTAAACATATCCTAAACTGTAGGCCCAAGCTCATTTATTTGGGTTCCACTTAGACGCGCTAGGCACTTGTATTATACTACAATTGTGAAACGTAATTTGCTCGTTCAAGATCAAGGGCCTGGTTTTTGTGTGTTTTTGTAAAAACCAATATTGCTCATAATAGTTTTAGTTTTTTTTTTTTTTTGCGATCAAGTTCTTAATAGTTTTTGTTAGAAGCGCTTTTAGGGTTAGTTTGACTCGTTCGGTAGAAATTATTCTTGAAAACTTTATTTGGACCAACATTATTTTCTTCGAAAACTTCATTTTAATCCTTGGCAAATATGATTTTTAGATTAAAATCATGAGTAAGATCAAAATCTAATTTTAGTCCCTTCATACATTAATAACCTCATTTATTAATTATATTTTTATTTTTTAATTATTTCTTTTTTTCTTCCTAAGTTTTAGTGTATTAATTTTTTTCATTATAATTATAATTTTCATTTCATTTGTCGTAAGATATTTTGTTGCAAACATTTAGATAAATAAATTTTTGTTATACAATATATTTCAATGTACTTTGTCTTCTTTATTTAGGTACATTAAATTCATTATAATACATTTCGATGCATACATTTAGGTACACATATTTCGGTACATACGTTTTGATACAAACATTTAGGTATATTAATTCAATATAATACATTTCAGTGCATACATTTTGGTACACATATTTAGGTACATAAATTTAATATAATACATTTCAATGCATATATTTCGGTACATACATTTCGGTACTAATATTTAAATACATTAGTTCAATATAATACATTTCGGCACACACATTTCAGTAGTAACATTTAGATAATTAATTGAGTCTTTCAAGTTTGAAGAATATTAAATAAAATTAATAAATTAAAAAACTCTTTTTTGGTAAAAAATAAAATAAAATTTGTATATTAATAAATTTAAATCTTGAATGGGAGACATTAAATAAAATGCACATTAATTATTTTGAATTAAGGACACATCAAGGAATTATAATTAATATGTAATATAACACCAGGTTTATTTTAAATTTCAATTTTCTTAAAAGACTAAAGATGAAAAAACCCCTTATTTTCTTTGCGCCCAAAACAATGGACGACAAGAGTAGAGAAGGACGCGCGACTAGTTTCATTAGAGGAAGGAGAGATGAAGAGCTCAGTTAGTATTGACTGTTATAGAATCAATTCATTATAGCATCGACAGATCATCTTCATGTTATTGTTCAACCGTCAATAGGACATTGTTAATGTTATGACATCAATTTTTGTCGTTCGCATCGTTGTGTGTATTACTATCAGAACGTGACATTTCGACCCGCTTGTACCGCGTTAAGGTTTTTGAGTTTTAGACGTATGATTCATAACCCCTCAGGGCCTCAGTACAGAAGATACCCATTGAACATAGTTATACATGATTAGGCTGCAAGCCCAACGATTTTCGTAATGAATTTGGGCCTCTGATTTTGATATTTGAGTAGCTCTATAATGGCATATACAAACTTGTTTAGTGCTAATCCGAAATAAGAAGATCAAAACAGGCAAAATAGCTTACAAACTTGACAAAATAAAAAAAATTGTCATTAAACATTGGAGAAATTAGAATTTCCTGCATTTTTCAATACTTTTTAGTCCTTTTTAAGATTAGATTAGGAGGCTTTGACCAATTGCCACATCAACATTTCTCTATTTTAAAATTACCTATAATTAGTTTAAAGGCAGCTTCACTTCACCTTGTAACTAATTGCCTACAATCTAGGAAATTAATTTTCCGGTCCTTTAAACTCCTACGCTTTAATGACTCTTTCTATAAAAAATAATTAAAATTCCTCATTATTAGTAAAAAAAAGTAATGAAAACAAACGTACCAAAAATTCAAATGTACCAAAATCAAATTTACCAAAAATTTAAATGTACCAAGAAACCAAATGTACCAAAAATTCAAGTGTACCAAGAAACCAAATGTACCAAAAATTCAAATATACCATAAACCAAATGTATTCATCTTATAAGTAACCAAATATACTGATATAATCAAACGTACCGATATAACCAAACGTACCTAACAACGAGTTTTTTTACATTCTATTTAATTAACTAACATAAATATTTCAATAAAAAAAGTGAATAGACTTCTAAGAAAATAAAATGAAATGATATTAAGCACAAAAATTGTAGAGAAAATGACACACCCTGACCTAGATTGAGGCGTGCTGGCCGTCACGTGAGGATGTGACAGAAAATGTTTAATCAATTTTTCAAAAGGAATAGATGTTTAATCTATGACATTTAAAAACAAGGCATCTATATCAAAATGCCCCTTAAACATTTTCCCTATATAACTTTTCTTTGTCTTTCGACTCTTTCCTTTAACCAACCCATTCCATCCTTTTACGGGCTCATTTTGAATGACTGAAAACGTTTTTAGAGAAAATGTTTTTGGATTTCAAAAGTATTTACAGTTTTTATTTTTTATTTTTTTATTTTTATTTATATAAATTAACTTGCATTTTTGTTAAAGATTGATTTTAAAAATATTTTTTTTAAAAACATTTTCAATCATTTGAAAGTATTTCCCAAACAACCGCACCCGATGTCTAATTTTCCATTCGATATATATAGCATGTGAACGACCTAGTTACCCTAATTATTGCAGCTTTTTTTGGTCCTCAAAGTAATGGCTTTCAATACAATCCACTTTTTAATAACAAATCGGGTTTTCAGCTTTTAGTTGTAAATCCTCACTTAAAAGTTTTGGGCGAAAGACTTTCAAATTTTAAGAAATTTCGGCAAAGAAACAAATCAACCATAAAAAGTTAAATGAAAGAGATTAGAAATGCACCATATGAGTATTGCAAATGTATATGAGAGGAATTTACAATGACTACTTGGAGTAGTCATTTACATATCTCTCTTACACATGCACTTTTATAAATTATAATGCTCAAGTGGTGAAAATTTTAATCCCTCCGACTTGACTTTGTGTGGATCGTTTAGTTTGTATAAATCCCTTGGAATTTAGAAGTCCCTCATCAAAACATGAGGGTAAGTTTGAGTGAAGAATGTTCAAGTATTAAGGCATTGGTGCCAAGTAAATAAGAATGGATTACAAAATGTTAGATAAGAAAAATTAGAAAGGTACCATATGAGCATCGCAGAAATCAAAAGCGAGCAAGATTTGCAAATCCACACTTAATAGGAGTCATCACGAATCTATCATACATGCCTTTGTTATGCCCATGTCATACCTTTTTAATCCTCGTTTATAATATTTTATGATCAATTCCTGACTAACTTCAATCCTCATAGAAAATTCTTCACCATACATATTCTTAAGGAAATAGTGGGTTCGTTTCCTTCCCGGTCATTCGATTCTAGTTGCTTTATGCTAAACCAACCTGTAAAAAAATTGTTTTCCATGTAAGATGAAACATGGGGATGCCAAACTGTCGGATCCAGCAAAATCCATTTATAATGGGAGAGAGAGAAAAGAGAGAACATACAGACTTGTGATTTGCATTATCTTGAAAAGATAAGTGCTACATAAATATTGGCCCAAATCAAATGTTAGTGATCCCATAAAATTCAATGAAAAATATTAATCAACATATAAATTATGGAACACCAACCACGTTCACTTAACATCGTACATCCACTAGTCAGATACAGATATCTTTTATTATCAGAATTTATAATTAAACCAATGGAATATAAATTAAGGGCCATGAATATGAAAGCTCCCATCAACATGCACATGGCCTTGTTCCCTTCCCTCACTTGCCTCAGAGAAAAATTATTACAAGATCAATACAAATCCCCCACATTATTGAATTGAATACATGAAAGGAAATTAATCAAGAATCTTTTGGTGGAAAAATAATATAAAAAAAGGTAGCATTAATTTAAAGGAATAAAACACACAACAACTATGACAACGAGTCCAACACCAAAAAAATAATTGGGTAATTATAAAGAAATCCAATAGCAATAAACGAGGCAGCAGATCAGCAGACCACTAGGTTAAGTTTATTGCTTCTTGTCCATTACAAATGTCCAGCATCTTTACTATCTATATACCATCACCACATAAAAATACAGACACATCCAAAGAACACACGCTGCAGCTCTCTCTCCATCGATCCATTTTCTCTTGAGGATCGAGCTCAGCTTCTGCCTTTGCATTTCTCCATAGCTTTTGGGGCTGAAAGTAACCGAAAGAAAATACCATCAGAATATAGGGAGAATTTTCTATAAAATGATATTTGAACCTAATTAATATTGAGATTCGAACCTAATTAAGACTTCTCACTTACAAATAAAGGGAATATATGGATGAATAAAGTTAAGTTTTCTAATTCAGCCATGTTCAAAGAGAGGCAAACCAGGTGGCACACAGACTTGCGTGAGCAGGAATTGGGGTGCAACACGAAGTGATGTGGTTTGAGGAACCCCCAGACTTAGTTGCAGATTTGGTGATTGAGGATAGTTAAGGTTCTGATTGCTCTTCTACCTACTATGAGGTATTGGTGACTCGTTTTTTCCTTTGATTTCACGTTGAAAGCTCCGGCAAGTTTTTTTTTTTTTTCTTTTTTTTTTTCAAGGATCACTTTAATTTAAACTTGATATTCTTGTGTACGGTATTTCCTATCATTTTAATGAATTTCATACTTTCTATAAAAAAAATGTGAAGTTTTCTATCAAATTAATCAAAGAGTTAAAAATACAGACATATATAGGCAAATTACAAAGACCATCCTATCAGAAAACAATAAATTAGCCTAGAAGACAGAACTTTACGTGGGTACTTACCAAGTCCAATTGCTTCTGATCCTTTCATTATTCGCAAGCGCTTGCATGAATCAACGAACATCCTGCATACAAATTAAGTTGAAATATATTTGTCAATTAAGTGTAGCAACTTTATTATTTGAAAACGAGAATTTGTTAATTAATTGAACTTTATTCTTTTTTCTGTAATTATTATTTCGTTTAGGGTTTGTATACAAATAAGATCATATTCTTACCCCCATGGAACATCACCCACGAGCATCCAATCACCATCCTTATCTTCATAGGTCGGCACATACTCAGAACTGTTAAGAAGATCCATCAACTTGCTCTCATTCATGAAGTCTATCATTCCTTGGGTCCCATAGTAACCTTCAGTCAAATATTATATATGATAAGTAATTAATTATTTAATAAAATTTTGTAATATTACAGTGACAATTAACAAGCTAGGTTGTAATGATCCTGTACCAACATCTATTTCACACCTGACTTTAGTCCAATTTGTTAGAACAGCCTAATGTGCTAGCTACCTCTCTAAACCAAGTTTTAATTTTGTTTCCCACAATTTAGATAAGATTAATATATTATAGGGTTATATATTATCGTTTGTGTCGAAAGAAAAAAAAAAAAAACTAAGACTAATTTTGGTATAAAAAATTGTTAATAGTTCTAAACTTCTTCAAGATCTAAAACAAGGTAGTACTACAATTTCTAAAGGAACAAGTTAAACATGCAGACGACATAATTTTTTAAAGTTTTTCCCTTGTCAATTTATTAGATTCAAAATTTTGTATACTTTTCTTAGTAATTAAATTTGTTTTTGGGTTTAATATTAGTTCTCAGTGTATTAAGAATGAACCTCTTATGTTATTGTGAGTCCAAGAGATAAAAGAACTAGTTGAATTATGTATAGTGTCAACTTACCGGTGGTGAAGGAACTGAACATCTTGGTTAAGGCATTAGAGAGCTCTTGGTAGCTCTTGTACATCTTCAAATCCACCTTACGGAGATATGGAGCGCCATCCATGCAAACCTTCACAAACGCAGCGCTGCAGCCACCGCCGCCGCTTGCCTTCTCAGTTTTTTCCTCGCTGGTGTTCTTTTGCGACATTATGTTCTTTCGGTATGATCGAACTGGTGGCCAACCCACAACTTGTGCCCTGAAAATAATGGTTTAAATTTGATTAATTAATTACCCCAATAAATATATATATATATATATATATATATATATTTGTCTGACAATCATCTTATACTAGTGCATACAAAAATTTAGGAAAAGCCCTAATTACTGTTTAAAATTTGTTTAAAATTTAAAACACTATCCAAAATACCAAAGAAAAGGAAAAAAGAAACATAGAAACATAATTAAGAAAATTGGGTTACACAGAAGACGGCGGATCCTCTATGGATACCTTGTGCTTACAAGCAGAACTGCTTCCTTTCAGACTTTTAACTAAAACCAGAGAAAAAAAGGACAATAGAGACTCCCGCTTACTTGGCCGGAGGCTTTGATGGATCTTTTGTGCAAGAAAGAAGGTTGTTTTTGTCCTTGGAAGCAATATTTTTTACATTGCCATTCAGATCTTCCTTGGACTGAAGGTTGAGCTTGAGATCAACTGTCTCCGAGAACCCTCTCTTTCCAGTAGTCTTGGCAGTCTCCGGCTCGGCCACAGTAGTAGTACCGCCACCGGGAAGCCCTAGGCACAGCTCAGTCTCTCGGAGGTTCAGATCACGCTCAACTCCAAGCATGCTCGTCATCTTCCGGCTAACAAGAAAATAGAGATTTTGAAGAAAGTGCTTTAATAAAAAGCCTGTGAGGATCTCTAAGCTTGCGTTTATATTGGTGGTGATGTGTAGAGCGGCTTTCGCTGCTGCTTCTTCTTTCTTCCGTCTTGTTGCGTTGTTGTGTTGGTTTTGAGCTAGGAGAGAGGGAGACCCCCAACACAATAATATAACTGCGTGGGACGCTTGTGTCTGTGTTTGTATGTGTAGGTATGTCAGATCGAGTTTCTGATGGTATGATGGTTTGACACGTGGAGGGTTTGGGGTCGTTGATGTTGTGGAGTTGTTCTGAAGGCTTGATGGCAATCATTTCCCTACGGGGTTAGATTTGGAGGTAGTGGCTAATACGGCTCTCGCTTTTTTAACATTGTTGATCCTTTAAGCTAGCTAGCTGTTTGTTGTTTTGGTTTGAGAGTTAAACGTCACAAGCATTGGGAGGCAGCGGTCAGATAATTAAATTCACTTGCAATCCGAATAGAGTTACAATTTTTTTTCCTCCTATTTAAAAACCATTATCATTTTTTCTGGAATGACCTCAAAACGAAATGTTTATCCAATAAACGTTGGAGTAGAATCTAAACGAAATTTGAATGGTTTTTACGTTCTTATACACTGACTTCTTGGTTCCAGCCTCGCCATTTGCATGTAACTAAAGGGTCTCCATCTCTTACGCATTTAAGAATCAAGCTTAGAATGTGGCACATGGGATCAAATGAAGTTTTAATTTGAAATGTCCTTCGGGGCTTAGGTCGCGGCCGAAATTTTGGTTGATTGGCCACAGATGCACTGTTCAGTAAGCAAATCCGTTCACTAACGCAAGTAAAGCGAACCATCCAGTGGACGTAATTTTGGTAGAACGGTCATAGATGCACTGTTTTGTAAGTGAACTTGTTCACTGACGCAAGTAAGTGAATCTACCCACAACACGAACGCAAATGAATCCATCTATGGACACAAATCTGTCCACATATATGTCCACAGAAGCAAGTAATTGAATCCATTCACGGATGCAACTGAATCTATCAATGAACACAACTCAGTAAGTTGGGCCACAAGAGATTTTTCAATATGATCGTCATACGAGGTGGTACGCTACGTATCTCTATATAAATGGTGGGTTATGTGCGTTAAAAGGTTAATAACTTAAAAATTAAAATTTTCCACCACTTGCATAAAAACACATGGTGTACTATCCGTATTTCCGTCACAACTAAAAATTTCTCTTGGACCACAGGCACAAATGCACTCCTCATTTGGTCTACATGAAGAATGCCAGAGTTTGGTCAAAACAATTATATCTTATATTAAGTTAATCGAATTATTATTGGGTCATATCACCTCTAGTCTATATAGGAACATTTTTAAGCTAACAAGGGTTATTATATACCGGGATCATAATCGGACCATCATTTCGAGAATCTCAATCCGTCTACTATTATATAATAATATCAGATTTGGATAAAAATGTTATCGATTAAGAGGTCTCAAATTCTAACCTTCCCTCTCTTGTTGATAAAAAGAAAATAAAATAAAATCTAAAGAACTATAGGTATCGCGAAAGAAGTTGAGTTTCTACTATAAAATCAACTGACAATATGGAGAGTAGCTCAGCTACTTATAAGCACATGCAGATCCCTCATCTCATTGATGTGAGATTCATTCTCAACATGCCTCCTCATGTGTGACGAATTTTGAAACCTAATATGTGGACAACACAACTTGTGTGATGTTGAGCATGTGTGGCCGTTGAGCTTCACAAGTGGACAACATGCTCTGATACCATGAAGAAAGTTGAGGTTCCACTATAAAACCAATTGGCAATATAGAGAGTAGCCAAACTTACTTATAAGTCAATGTAAGGTCTCGCTTCTCATTAATGTGAAATTCATTCTCAACACAACCATTCATGTGTGGCGAATTTTCAAGTCTAACATGTGGAAACACAACGAGGTCACGTGGAGCATGTGTGACCGTTTGGCTTCACATGTGGGACAACCTGCTCTGATACCATGAACAAAGTTCAGGTTCCAACATAAAACCAATTGGCAATATAGGGAGTAGCCCAACTACTTATAAGTACATGCAAGGTCCCTCATCTCATCAATGTCGGATTCAGTCTCAACACGCCCCTTCATGTGTGGCGAATTTTCAAGCCTAACATGTAGATAACACAACTTAGGTGTCAGTTCCCTATCAACCATGTCCAGCTTATAGCTATTGCTCAGAAGGCCTTAAGGCTGCCCTTAAGAAAGAAGTTTTATGATATGCAGTCTAACGAGTTGCAAGAATTAGTGATTGCTACTACCAAGTATGAGAAACTATTGTTGGAGGAACAACAAGTAAAGCACTCATCTAAGGTGCCTCCTTTCTACAAAAGCAAAGCTACCATTCACCAAGTTGAGTTTGAAGGAGAGCCAAAAGATAATAATGGCCATGAAGGAGAGAGAATGGACGTGTGGATGGCGGAGATAACTACCCCTTTCAAACCCTTGACCATAAAGGTTTTAGTACAGCCAGTTAAGGACCAGAAAGTGGTCACGAATGATGATGGATTTGTCCCCATGAAACCCCACAAGTACCCAAGTTATTCCTTTGACTTAACCAGGGCAACAAAAATCTATGAAGAATTGGTGCGAGCAAGAGTAATTGTGCCCGACAACACCAAAACGCTGGCTAAGCCCGAGGAATTAAGGAGAAAGAAATATTGCAAGATGCACTACACTTTCAACCACTCTATTACCAATTGTGTTTAGTTTAGAGACTGGAAACAAGACCTCATTGTTAAAGGAAAGTTGTTGCTGGAGAAATCGCAAGCCAACATGATGATTGGCACTGACCCCTTTCCAGAAGTCCTAATAAATATGATCAACCTGACATGGGTTGAGAAAAGGAAATGCAAAGCCACTTGGGAGGTAAAGGCAGAAATGAGGCAAGTTGATAGGCCAACTGAAGGGGTTATCAAGTTGCCCGAGAAACCCAAAGCAACCATAATCAAATGAGTAGTTTTATGTAGTCGATGCCAATGTGAATGTGAGCTCGAGGTCCCGGCAATAGAAGCTGATCAAAATAATAGACAAAGAAGAGCAAAAACCCCATTGAAACATCATGCGGGCAGATAAGAGGGAAACATCTAGGAATGTTTTCCAACAGTTGGGATGAGACTCTTAACCAAAGAGCTTATCAGAAGTGTTCAGGAATTACGAAGCTTCTGAAGAGGTGGATGACAGAAAGGCCAAGATGCCCAGATGGGTGGATGTGAGGCCACCCCAACCAAGCTATACCGGTGAAGATGTTAGAGTAAAAGGGAGGACCGTGAATCCAGTCACAAAGAAGAATCATGGCTGACTCAGGCATAAATGGTATGTGGTTGGAAAGGATGTGAGACCCGTTAAAGAAATGGGAACATAAAGCCCACATGAACTCATTGAAAGTCCCCACTGCCTCAGAAATCTTTGAGAATGTAAAGTTTAAGAAAGTACCTGATGTGGGAAGAAATTAACTCCATTGGAGAACTAAGAAGGAGGTGGAGAGGGCTAATAGCAAGACCGAAGGGGAAGAATACCATGTGCCGCAGAACCTCCATCCTGGGAAATACAGAATCTTGAGAAGACCTCAAGAAGATATGGTGGTGATGCCAACCCCAAGATTGAGCCTGGAACCAATATGCTTTGGAACCATCTCACCTAAGAGGGGATTGTCTGCACCAGTGCTAGTTGATACTCTCTGTGAGGTTCCAGAACAAATGGCAAACTTGAAATAACTCGGGAAGAGATAGTGCCCGAGTTGATGCTGCCCGCAGAAGCAAAAGCTTGGTTAAATGGATTCATAAACCATCTTGGGGGCAAGAAAGAGAACTTATCTAGACCTAGCAACTTCCACGTAAACATGACATATGTTTTATCTGCCATGTTTTGTGCTGAACATGATTAACCTACCACAATGGAGGGTGACTACTTAGCAACAGAATCTATGATGGCACATGTTAGTATCGAAGGGGTTGGAAAAAAAGGGTCGGGCATAATACATTTGCCTAAGCCCACAAAGAGAGAACTCGAGAGTGTACATGAACATGATGGTCTTCAGTCGCCCGAATTTGGCCATGACCAACCATCTCAAGTCCATTTATGTAATTGCTCATTTAGAGGGAGTGCTCTTCAAAAGGGTCTTGATTGATGGTGGAGCTGCAGTCAACGTGTTGCCTTACAAGCAAATGAAGATGGTGTACAGAAGTGAAGAGGATCTCATCCCCACAAATCTTACAGTTTCTAGTTTCTCTAGAGCCATCACCAAAACTCATGGGATATTACTTTAGAGGTTGACTTGGGTTCTAAACAGATTATGTTAGCTTTCTTCGTTGTGGACAGTACTTCCACTTACGGAGCTTTACTAGGCAGGGATTAGATTCATCAGAGTCTCTCTGTGTCATCTACCTTACAGCAACAAGTGGTTGTCTACCATAAAAAGGGGGAAGCAGGACCTGGATTTTGGGAGATAGTAGAGACCGAATCACGGCCATTCCTCCCTACAGCCAACGTGGCAGAAGCCAACTTTTACAATCCCAGTGTTGGGATTCTTCAATGTTCAAGAGCTGATAAGAACGGCCACCCGACTAAGGTGACGGCTCAGAAGCTTCTAAAATAAGGGTTATCTCTTACAAGGGAAGAATGAGATCGGCCTCAGATCATCACAATTCCCCAACACCAGTAATGTCAGAACAAAAAAGAAAGGACCAAATGGTTGCAGTCAGGTCCCTAATAAAAGAAAATTGTTGGTGTATAGGAAAAAGAGAAAACAAGAATGAGAGAACTCAACCGAAGAAGAAAAAGATTGAAATGGAGAGAATTCTAGCAGCCAGATAAATAAAGAAGAATTTTTTGGGAAAGAGTTAAAAGCAGCCATCCAAATGGCTGAATGTATATATAACTTGGATGGGCCAGAGGATTTGCCTGAGAATCCAAAATTAGTTGAATTCTTGTGCACAGAACCTGACAAGCCACACCAGAAGTACAAGACCCCTTGGAGACCATTGATTTGGGAACTAAGGAAGATACAAGGCCTATCCAAATCAGTGGTTTATTAGAATAGGAGGATCGGGCAAAAATAGTCAGCCTTCTACACGAGTTCAAAGACTGTTTTGCTTGGCATTACACTAAAATGCCAGGTTTAGATTCAACCTTAGTAGAACATAGAATGCCTATTAGGATAAGGTATAAACCTATCAAGCAAGCACCACGAAGGATGTCAAAAGAGATCGAGAAAAAGGTCAAGGGAGAAATTGAAAAGTTGGTAAAGGCTGGATTTATTAGGCATGACAAGTATGTTGAATGGTTGGCTAACATTGTACCTGTATTAAAAGCTTTAACTAAGGCGGTCCGATGTTGTGTTGACTATAAAAATATTAATGGAGCCACGCCTAAAAATGAATATCTGATGCCCATGGCTGACTTATCCATAGACGCAGTTGCCAAACACAAAGTCTTATCTTTCATGGACGGGAACACCAATTATAATCAGATAAAAATGGCTAAAGAAGATATTCACAAAACAACTTTTAGATGCCCCAGTCATGTTGGAGCATATGAATATTTGGTAATGCCATTTGGGCTAAAAAATGTTGGAGCAACATATCAGAGAACGATGAACGCCATTTTTCATGACTTGATTGGCCATAACATGGAAGTGTACATTAATGACATCATGGTAAAGTCTAAAACTGAATAGCAGCACTTGGTAGACCTCAGGCAAGCCTTAACAAGAATGAGGATCCATAAGTTGAAGATGAATTCAAAGAAATGTGTTTTTGGAGTAAGATCGGGCAACTTCTTGGGATTCCTTGTTCATCAAAGAGGTGTGGAGGTTGACAATAATAAAGCTTGGGCAATCATGGAATCACCTTCTCCCACCACTAAAGTACAATTACAGAGGCTACTAGGAAAAATCAACTTCTTAAGGAGATTCATTGCCAACTTGGCGAACAAGATTCAGCCGCTAACTCCTCTGCTAAAGTTAAAAGACAAAGAAGAATTTGAGTGGGCCCCACCACATCAAGAGGCTTTTGATAGCATAAAGGCTTACTTGGCCTCTCCACAAGTCTTTATGCCACCTCAGAGAGGGAAACCTTTAAAGCTGTATATCTCTGCTTTTGAGAAATCAATAGGAAGCCTGTTGGCTCAGAACAATAAAGGCAGGGAAGAACAAGCAATCTATTACCTCAGTAGAATCCTTATTGAAATGGAGGCAAGATATATACCAGTGGAGAAGTTGTGCCTAGCTCTGTACTTCACGACATGCAAACTAAGGCATTACATGTTACCTTGCCACATCAACATTATTGCCGAGACTGACGTAATCAAACATATGCTGTCAAAACCAATGCTAGCTAGAAGGATTGGAAAGTGGATTCTAGCACTTTTAGAATTCAGTTTTCAATATGTGCCTCAGAGAGTGATTAAAGGGCAAACAATTGAAAACTTCTTGGCTAAGCACTAAGAATCTTAAGATGAGATTATCAGCTTTCTGGGGACTTTGGAGGTAGCCAGTGTATGGATCCCATCAAGCAAAGCATTCTTGGGCAAAGAAGAATGGATCCAACAAGAGATAAAAAGAATAGCTAGTCTTTGGGTTACTCCTTGGAAACTATATTTTGATGATTCTTGCACTCAAACCGCCGCGGGAGCCAGGATTGTTATTATTGATCCCATAGGTGCTCACCATTATTATTCATTCCTCCTAGACTATCAAGAAACTACCAACAATCGGGCAAAGTACGAGGCACTGATAATTGGTCTGGAGATCTTAATAGAGTTGGGGGCAATTGAAGTTGAAGTTTTTGGTGATTCAGAGTTGGTGATCAATTAACTAAATGGAGAGTACAAGTGCAGACATATCGCCATGATCGGTTATTACTTAGCGGCAGCTCAGTTATTGAGTTATTGGGACACTGAAATATCGGTCAGCTATATCTTTGAGGGAGGAAATGCTATTGCCAATGAGATGGCACAACTGGCTTTTGGAGCATAGATCCAAGAAAGAAAGTTTGAAGGGAACATAGAGGTTCAATAAAGAATTCTCCCTTCTATCTTTGAAAGGGGATTTAGCCTAGATGTGATGACTAAAGAAATAAAGGTTGAAGATTGGAGGATACCTATTCTTCAGTATTAAAAGATCCTTCCTTCCCCACAAGTAAGAAGAATAGACAACAAGCAACTAAGTACATTTTGTGGGAGGAAAATCTACTAAGAAATACTCCAGATGGACTAATGTTGAAGTGCTTAGGCCATGAAGAATCAATAAGGGTAATGGTCGAAGTACATGAAGGGATATATGGAACATATCAGGCAGGAACTAAGATGAAGTGGTTGCTTAGGAGATATGGTTATTTCTGGCCCGAGATGGAGAAAGATTGCAAAGCTTATGCCCGAGGATGTGAAGAATGCCAAAGGTATGGACCTCTCCAACATGTGCCCTCAGTGCCCTTGAACCCCGTGGTCAAGCCTTAGCCTTTCAGATGATGGGCAATGGACTTCATCGAGCAAATTCACCCAACCTCTAGCAAATGACACACGTTCATAATCATGGAAACATATTACTTTACTAAGTGGGTAGAAGCTTCAGCTGTCAAGACTATCACTTCAACTGCAGTCAAGAAATTCATTGAAACCAAGATCTTACTACCCCTAGTCAAATGGCCAAGCAGAAGCCAGCAACAAGGTCTTGGTTAACATTGTTAAAAGAATGGTGGCCGAGAGTCTAGAGAAATGGCATGAGAAGTTGGGAAATACTTTGTAGGCATATAGAACTTCCAAGAGGACATCAATTGGAACTACTCTTTATGCCCTAACTTACGGGCAAGATGCTATAATCCCCATGGAAATTAATGTGAGTTCTGTCAGAATTCAGAATCAATTCGGGCTACACAATGAATAGTACATTCAGGCTATGTGTCAAGGAGTTAAAGATCTTGATATAGCCCGAATTAAAGCTCTAGATAAAATTCAGGAAGGGAAGAAAACTATTACCCGAGCATACAATAGAAAGGTGAAGTTGAAGAAATTCAAAGAAGAAGAGTTAGTATGGAAGGCAATTTTCCCTGTGGGAGCTCAAGTAAAGGGCTTTGGGAAGTGGAGCCTGACTTGGGAAGGTTGCGGGAAGTTTAAAGTCAGCTTATTTTCCTATCACAGTCGGGTTTCAAGAGAGAAATACGAGCCAAAGTCGATTAAAGAAATCATTTTCATTTCATTGAATGTTGAAGTTACATCAGAATCAGCTAAATAGTTCTACATCCTTAACTAGGGAAGCTATCATAGAATGATACTATTAGCTAACTATGCTTCAGCATCGTTAGATTTCAACATTTATTTTCTTGACCTTTTCGGGTTTCTAATGAAGCTGATTAACAGAAGATCTTGCTAAAGTGGTTACTGACGGCTACTGCCATTTCATGTATAAACCCGATGATCAAATCAATGAAGAGCCTTCTTCCACGAGTCATACCAAGGTGTTTGACATTATCATGGTAGTTGATGCCGAAGTATACACCTATGATGATGAAGTGATCAAGAAAGCAGAATCTATTGGGAAGTTTAGGCTTATGGATAACACCACGAATGGCATCTACTGGTATTATTAAGGCTGCTCAGTTACTCTTCAAAGCCATAGAAGTTCTGGAACGAAGGACGATGAAGGCCCTTAAGATGACGGTTCATGGTAGAAATCCTCTCACCAGTCTCGAATGGAGATTAAACCCAAGCCAATATGGGTACCATTAAGAATTTTGAAGGCAAAGGTAGGAAGAAATAATTTTGGAGCCAAGGTAAAAGAGTTGAAGAATAAGAGGAATTCAAATTCCCGAAGAAATTTGAATTATGAGAGTCCTAAGGGGTTATGAAAATTCAGAAGCTTGAAGTGGCTAGGATATTTTGCCAAAGAGATCAAGTAAGGATTATATAGAGGAATGGTTGAGTAACGATAATATTCGTGGGGAAGTACAAAGGGCTCCAGTTCACAAACGGTTGCATTAAAAATGGCACAAGTTCCGAGTAGGGGCGTGTGACGGTGGCGGCTGTTCAATCATTATTTACGCCTTAGGTTGCAGGCTTAACAACGATTGAAAAAGGCACTGTTTGGGTTAATATTTGAACTTTGGACTTAAAGGAATGAAAGCCCAAAAGAGCTAAAGTGAAGGAACTTGCCCGGGGCCTAGCACCAAGCCCAGCCATCCATCTCAAGACAATACGGCGACCCCTCATTAATGAAAAGATTATGTGCTTAGAAGAGATGTGACAATTGATGGAAATCAACCTACTATCAGCCCAATAACACTTTCTAATGGCAGAACATGTAAAAAAGGTGATGATTCACTGAAGTGCTTTCGGGCAAAGCTTGCAACAGTCAAGATAAAATGTCTATAAAAGGAAAAAGAAGCCCTAGAGACAAGTACATTCAACCAATCAAACAAACAAACATACAAACTCTGCTCTCAAGCCAGATTTGCATCTCAAAGTTGTAATCAGCCCATATCTCAATCCTTTTCAGGATCATTCCTTACAAAAGCCATCTTTTGTCTAGTTTAAAGCTCTGCCATCACCCCTAGTGGCATAGTATCGATTTTGTCATGCAAACTTGTTTACTGTCCATCCCTTTTAAACACACAACCCTCTGTAATCACAAAGAAAAGAGATTGCAAGACGTTCGACCTTACCCGACAAGGTGAAATCTTGCTCAACTCTGTTTGTTTCGTCTTTCAATTAGTAGATATGGTATTATGATGTACTCTCTAGTATATATTCAAGTTATTTCCAGTCAGTTGGTGATCAAAAGTTCCATTGGTCCTCAGATTTAGTTCATTTAGTGGTTTTTACTATCATAAAAGCCAAAATGAGGATTGAACTAATGACTTAGTCAGATCTGGATTCCCACCCTTTAAAGCATACAAGATAATGAACTAAAAGTCCTTGATCTTAAGGCATAGAAAAGAACTTAATGTAGACTTAACCGATCTACGACAATCCTTTGATAATAAGAAGTCAAAATAACTTAGGGCGCAAGTAATCGACTTAAACACACTTGTTCTACATCTGCTATATTGAGATGGTAGTGGCATGCCTAAGCACTTAGTTAGTTTTGATTGTGAGCCTCAAGGCCTATACCTAAGGCCCCACAAAGGCACTTTTCAGAACTAACTTTGTTCTCCTCTTGTCAGCCCAGACAAACAACCAAAGTGCCAACTCCTCGGGGAGCTGTGTGCTCACGCCGGGGATCCTCCCCAGCGAAATTCCTGCCTGAACACAAGCTCTCTTGTCCCATTAACATGAGTGTCATTCTCAACATCAATTACAATTAAATTAGAATTAAAGCCAAGTAGCTATTACAAATTCACAAGTATAACAAAAGTTATATAATACTCCGACCGAAATGAAAAGAGGGCTTTTGAGATTTCTTGTCTCACGATAGTTAATTAACTTGATTAGTCAAGAGCTAATTATGCTCCAACCAAGACATCGAGCTAGGTTTTATTATATCTTGCTTCACTATCCCAATTTCATGTGAGTGCACATGCAATCCCACTACGTGTGGCTGTGTTACCTCCAGCGCTACCTTGATTGGTTATTTCTAGTTAAGAAGTTTAGGTCTAAAGGAAGAAAATATTAAAAATGAAAATACAAGTATTGTCTGAAATCTGGGTTCATGTTGGAACATCGCAACAAGTTTAATTTGAGAATCATATAATATGATCATGGATCTCTCCTATAAAATCAAATGTTCAGAACCGACCAAAAAACAGAAAAGAAAAAGAGTTTGGTACGTCACATTTATTTTCGTGTTACTGCTTATATTTTTTCATGATATTTATTATTTTATTATTTATCGTAATCTCTTAGTCAGTTTTAAAGAAGTAATGTCAATAATCAATGATCATATTCATAAATTTCATATTTTATGAGTACTATAACAATAATGTTATTCTTACCATATTTTTATACCATATTTATATACCACCTTTTGTGATATCTGATGGGGACAACAACATCATTTAAATTAATCAGAATTTAATATAAATTAAAAACATTTAATAAACCAATAATTAAAAAAAATAGATGGAATTAAATGGTGATTGTGGCATACGAGGAGTCTTGGGTTTGGAGTCCCAGACACTGATGAAGTTGTTGTCGGAGGTCTTCAAGACCTCCAAGGCATCGACGACGGTGGCAGAGGTAGGGAGGGACCTCAGCGCCGGCTTGGCTAGACAGAGGTCGGATACCTCGTACCCCAAGAAGCTCATTGACATGCAATTACAAGTTAAGTGAGAATGGTTGGGAGGCGGAGGAGGCAGAGGAGGGATGGGCTAAAAGAGGCAGAACCTTTTAGAACTCTCGTGGTGGTGGTGGTAAAACATGGTGAGTTGTGTGAAGTGGGTAAAAAAGTACAAGAGAGGATGGTAGTTCACACTAACGTGGAAAAAGCTGTGGTGAAAAAAAAATGGCGTTAAAGAACTGGCATGGAAGAAGAAACATGAGAAGAAGTAGGATTGAATGGGGAAGGAAGGAGAAGACTTCTCATATGCCATAATCACCATTTAATTCTAGCTTTTTTTTTTTTTTTTAATTATTGGTTTATTAAATATTTTTAATTTAAATTAAATTCTGACTAATTAAAATGATGTGGCTGTCCACATTAGATACCATATAAGATGGTGTATAAATATGGTATAAAAATATGGTAATAATAACATTACTGTTTATCAACTCCCAATCTCCTTACACCCCACTAATTATATATATTTTTAATACTTTTTATAACTATTTAGCTCATTACATGTAAAAATGTGTAAATAAACCACATTTCTTTCCTTTCAATGTATATGTATGTTTACATGTTAAAATATTTGCAAACAAGGATAACCTCTTTAGAATTAATTTCACAGCAGTACACGTTAAATGACCAGTACTCACACAAATGTTCCCCAATGATATATGTATGTATTATATATAAATATATCTATATTTATATTTATAAGTAATTAAGAGAAGTGTTATTGATATTCTAAAATTCTCATTTTACACTTTTCGCAAGTGTATTTTTCTTTCTAAATATAAAATGTTTTGAGTGTAGAATGAGAAATTTGAAGTGCCAATAAAAATTTCCTAAATTAAATACTAATTAAATAAGATGCAATTCTCACTCAGTTTTGTAATGAATGAATTTATAACCCGTTGTAATAACATTTTTGTAAATATCCCATCGTTTTCCCAATAAATGAGAAGTTACGGAAGTCGTATATAACGACTCATAAACATCAATTGCTAGCGAGTGTTGGACATCATTCATCTTTAAAACTTTAAGGACATGGTGATGACTGAGAGACAGGTCAAATCCTCAGAGAAGGAAACATCTCTAAGCATAGCTGTGCCCTTGTCCTGTCAACGTCTTCCCAACCCCATCCTGGGTTGCCTCTTTCTGTGACCTGCTATACATATCATATTATCTCGTTGTCTCATGATCAAGTCCTCTTCTGGCCACAAATTCTTGGAACAGGGCACAAAAGGAAAACATACCCTCTCCTTCTTTTGGACGTTGCGGAGTCCAAGTCAGATAAGAGTACAAGAAACCTATTTTTTACTTCGAAATCCCAAACAAGTCCTTATCCGGCAGTAAAGAGTGACTACTTTCGGATTACTTTTGGCAAAATCTATTTTACTTGTAAACTGACCTAACCCTACAATGGAGAATTTTGGTGGTCCTGGTGCGGCGGAGATAGTATCAAATATTAGATCAATTCATATAGTTAAATCTCCATAAATAAATAATGGGGACCAACAAAAATTATTATTTTGAAGAGGTATTTGTTAACCAAGAAGAAGAAGAAGCTTGAATGCAGAAAATCTAGAGAGAGAAGTCGAGAGAAAATTGAAGAGAGAGAGAGAGAGAAACTAATTCTTGTTATTTCTTTACTTAATAATTAAGTTATTACACTTTGAGGAAGAAGAAGCTTGAATGCAGAAAATCTAGAGAGAGAAGTCGAGAGAAAATTGAAGAGAGAGAGAGAGAGAAACTAATTCTTGTTATTTCTTTACTTAATAATTAAGTTATTACACTATGAGGGTATTTATACAAGAACCTTCCACAGCTACGCATTACAACAACCATAACTAATTTTCCTAATCTTATTACAAGTGTCACAATCCTATGCTGACACGCTTGACCCTGACATTCCTCGAACACGAGGGCAGACACGTGTTGGCGGACACCCGAAGATGACGAAGCCATATTAGGATGCATGAGAACAACTAATATAAATAAAAGTTATGAATTATAATACAATGATTATGCAAATGAGGAACGTGTTCAGAGCATACAACTAGACCGAGATGCTAAAAAGAATAATATAAAATTGAATGAACAAAGAATGGGTCCTACACCTAGGACTCGAAGATACTGATGCGAAAGTGCCTTTATGCCAGGATTGTATGCCTCGATTCTAAGTCCTGAAGGGGCGCAAAAAAAATATGAGTGGACCAAGTTGATATATACATAAAAATAGAATTTTACAGGGTAACTTTTCTGTATTCCACAATTCTAAATAAAAGGTACATACAATCCTTGTTACAAAAGGAAACAAAAATAAAGAACACAATATCCTTCCTAAAACATGACTTTAATAATTACAAAATATTTACATTCGTTTTTTTTCTAAATATTGACTTATTCCAATATTCCCCCTCAAGTTGGAGCATATATATTACTCATGCCTAACTTGACAAGCGAATCATCGAACCCTCTACTACACACGGCATGGGTAAGAATATCTGCAAGTTGTTCCTTTGAGTTCACAAACGGTATTGACACAATCTTCTTCTCCAGCTTTTCTTTGATAAAATGTCTATCAACCTCAACATGCTTAGTCCTGTCATGCTGTATAGGATTCTCAGCAATTTCTCTAGCAGACTTATTATCACAATACAGCTTCATTGCCTCCTTCTGTTTAAAACCGAGACTCCAAAGCAATTTTCGTAGCCAAAGAATCTCACACACACCATGTGCCATACCCTTATACTCGGCTTCGGCAGAAGACAGTGATACCACATTCTGCTTCTTGCTCCATCACGTAACCAAATTACCTTCAACAAATGTAAAATACCCAGATGTAGACCTTCTATAAGTCACATCACCTGCCCAATCAGCATCAGTAAATCCCTCAATCCCTCAATCCTTTACCCGGGGCAGACTTCAAATATGCCAAGATTCTCATTACCGCCGCCATATGATCCACACTAGGTGAGTGCATAAATTGACTTACCACACTTACGGCATAGGCAATATGCTGACGAGTGTGAGACAAATAAATCAGCCTCCCCACTAGTCTTTGATATCTACCTCAGTCAACCGGTTCCTGATTTGGATAAATCCCCAAATAATGTTTCTCCACGATGGGAGTGCCCACAGGTTTACATCCCAGCATGCCTGTTTCTTTTAATAAATCTAGAACATATTTACGTTGAGACAAGAGAATACCTCTAGATGACCGAGCGAATTCCACGCCAAGAAAATATTTCAAATCTCCCAAATTCTTAATCTTGAAGTCGACTGCAAGGTTTTGTTCTAACTTCATCATCTCTTCAAAATCATCACCCATTATTATAATGTCATCCACATAAATAATTAAGGCTGTCACTTTACCGTTTCTCCACTTCACAAATAATGTATGATCCGAGTGACTTTGATAATACCCGATCCGAGTGACTTTGATAATACCCAATAACTTGAATAAATCTATCAAACCATGCACGAGGTGATTGCTTAAGTTTGTAAAGTGACTTTCGTAACCTACATACTCTGGTTTTTCCTCCGGCATTGTACCCCGGAAGGCAATCCATGTATACCTCTTCTTCCAAGTGCCCATGAAGAAAAGCATTTTTCACATCAAACTGTTTCAGTGGCCAATTCAAATTTGCAGCTAAAGAAATCAGAACTCGTACTATATTCATCTTTGTTACTGGAGAAAAAGTTTCCTGATAATCAACACCCTAAGTTTAAGTATAACCATTTTCTACTAACCTTGCTTTATATTTGCCTACCGATTCGTCTACCTTGTACTTGATCATAAAGACCCATATACACCCAACCGGTTTCTTTCCTTTAGGTAGCTCCGTTACCTCCCATGTATCATTCTTGTGTAGTGCCATCATTTCTTCATCCATTGTCGCAGCCCATTTAGGATCTGTCAAGGTCTCCTCAACTCGGGTTGGTGCTTGGATTGCTTCCACATTATTTACCCAGGCTTGGCGTTCCGGTGCAAGGTTATTGCATGACACATAATTTGCTATTAGATACTTTACTTTTCCTTCAGGAGAGAACTTGTCAGGAGGAACACCACGATTTTGCCTTGGCGTCAATTTATACGTACTTACATCATTATTTGGATTAGTTACATGAGCATCTGTAGTACTTACCTCAGGGATATTCAGAGTAGACACATTGGGTGGCACTATCGAGCTAGAGAGAGAGGGTGATGTGGGTTCTGCAAGTGGCACTTCTTCCCTTGAAGTACTTGGTTCGGCAGTAGGCTGCTGGATTGTTATAGCTTCCTCGGCAGGACCCTGCCGAAAGCTAGCACTCGTCTCGGTAGGCAGCAGTTGAAGGCCCGTATCATTCTCGGCAGTTTCTTGCCGAGAGACTGGTGTCCCATTTTCATCCTTGTCATCAACACATGCTCCCTATATCACATCCTCTGGTACCTCTAACCACCCAAGATCAACTTGATCACCATTATGTTCTCCCCTGGTGATCTGAAAGTGATGGGATAGAAGAATTAAAATACTTTGATTCAGAAAAAGTAACATCCATAGTCACATACATATGTCGAGTTTCAGGATGATAACACTTATACCCTTTCTGTTGGGAGGCAAACCCAACAAAAATGCACCGAAGGGCACATGGATCCAATTTGCTACGATGAATCTTGTGAATATGAACATATGCTACACATCTAAACACACGAGGAGTAAGGGTATTAATGGATACTACAGGAACATGTTCCGTCAATACTTGAAGAGGTGTATAGAATTCTACAACCTGAGATGGCATATGATTAATCACATACACAACATAGGTAATGGCTTCAGGCCAAAAACGCTTAGGCATGGACGCACCAATAAGCAAGGCACGAGCAGTTTCCAAGATATGATGATTCTTTCTCTCAGCAATCCCATTCTGTTGCAGAGTATGCGGATAGGTAGTTTGATGAATAATTCCACGATCTTGTAAAAAACGGGATAGCTCAGAATTTATATACTCTCCACCATTGTCAGAACGCAAAACTTTAATATCAGTGGAATACTGAGTCTTAACCATCTATTGAAACATACAAAACACATCACAAACCTTACTTTTATTTTTCAACATATACAACCACATCATAAGAGTGCAATCATCCACGAAAGTAACAAACCACCTAATTCCCGAAGTAGTACTAACAGGGGAAGGCCCCCACACATTAAAGTGTACTAGTGCAAATGGAGAAGATCTTCTATTCATACTTGGAGGGAATGAAGCACGATGACTTTTGGTTAAAATACATACTTCACATTTCAATTCTAAGTCTTCAATACCACTGAACAAATCAGGTAATATATGTTTCAAATAACCAAACGATGCATGCCCCAAACGACGATGCAATAACAATACCTTCTGTAAATTATTATTATGTGACGAATGAACCAAATTAGCTTTTCCAGGGACCACGTCATCCACATAATATAGCCCTTCTCTCTTAGTGCCACGCCCAATGATCTCATTTGTCTGAATATCCTGAAACAAGCAAAATGAAGGATACATTACTACAACACAATCCAATTGTTCAATGACTTGAGGTACAGACAATAAGTGATGGGACAATGATGAAACTAATAACCAATCATGTAACGGAAGAAAGGGCGTAATAGAAACTGTTCCCACTCCAACAATAGCAACAGTAGTACCATTGACAGTTGCCACACACTTTCTATAAGAATCTTTCATAGACTGAAACAAAGTTCTATCATACGTCATATGATCCGTTGCACCGGAATCTATTGGTCATTGTAATCACATACACGATAATAATACACGGCAATTATAGTACCAAACAAACAGAACCACACACTGCAAGAAAAAAAAAAAGCAGCAACAACCCAATACGCGGCCAGAATCTGGCTTGTACTCCCACGAAAAGAATGTGATACACGGCACTAACGCACTGCACCTACACGGTATGCAGACGACACTAACACAATTACATCTACACGGGGGCCTACTTTTCAATATAATATTCCTTCAATTTCTTAAGCACATAAACAATTGCCTAAGCAAATATATTCTACAAGGCCCTGCAATTGCACTCCATAAAGCAGCATGGCTCTTGATGCTGCAGTCCACATGGCATAGCAAGGTGCACGACACAACAAGATTATACACACGGTGCAACCTGACTTATTATTGCAAAAGTCGCAGAAATATGTTAGTCAGTAAGCACAACGGCAAAAACAATGGTGTACCGGTTCTAGGGTTACGGCAAACCTAGCTCGAATGCCAAATAGAATTTTACGGGGTAACTTTTCTGTATTCCACAATTCTGAATAAAAGGTACATACAATCCATGTTACAAAAGGAAACAAAAATAAAGGACACAATATCCTTCCTAAAACATGACTCTAATAATTACAAAATATTTACATTCCTTTTTTCCTAAATATTGACTTATTCCAATACATAATGCTGAAACAGTTAATTAACATACTAACCCCCAAAGTTTAACTCAATAGTATAATATGTAATAGGTTTTCCGAAAACCCTAGCATGCCATAAAACTTCTCATGAAACATATATTGTAAAATGTGCTAATTAGTGGTATCATGTAACAGTATCTCACGGCCAAAGCCACCAACCTACATTTGGCAAAAGCCAATATAAATGTCTCTTAGCCAAAGCGACCAACCTACGCCCGTCTGAAGCCAATATATGAGTATCATCGCCCTTAGGAACCAACATACGCCCGGCTGAAGCCAATATATGTATCATTGTCCGTAGGCAAAACAATGACCACTAGATACGCACAAGAACATTGAATATATATTCTTTCCAACATAAGTATATATATCTCAAAGACATCTTCATAGCATATAGTCATCCATCATATATACTATAAAGAAGTGTAAAAACATGTTCAAAAGTAGTATATAGTCATCCATCATATATCCTACAAAGAACATAAGTTTGATAAAATATGGTATTCCAAAATATTCTCCGTAAGCATGATAAACATCAAGTGTAAATCTAATTTACTCATAGAACGTTTCATAAAACGTAACCATTAAATCATGCTTTTCATGTATGCATTTCTACTATTAAAACCTACATTTTAGAAGGGGTCCACTCACAGATTCTTCGCCGCCAAAGAGCCATTCAAACTAGCGAAGATGGAAACGCCACAAACAATTGTCCCTAAGCACATAAAGGGTCAATTAATAAAACTATACTCAAATGATTGAATTTTGGAAAACGGATGTCAAAAATAGATCCAAGACGTCGAAATTAGCCTAGGAGGGTTCCCGAACAAAACCCAAAAAAAGTCAACAAAAGTCAACGTTGATCGGTTAAAGTCAAAGTCAATAGTCAGACCGGGTCAACTGGTTCAGGTCAAGTCAACTACGTCAGGTCAGGTCAACCGAGTCGAGGCAAGTCAACCTGGTCTGGGGTTGGGTTGGATCCGAGTTGGGCCTGAGCTTTAGGCTTGGGTCCAACGGGCCGGGTTTTAAGGCTCAAAGACCTTGGTTCCAAGGAACCGGGCAGCAAGGTTCACTGGGTCGAAGCCCATTTCACAAGGCCCGAAGGCCTAGTTTGGGTTTGGGGTTCTAATGGACCTGGGCCTAAGGTTTTGAGTTAGTAAATTGGGCCGATGGCAAGGCCCCAAAGGCCTGAGGTCCAATAGGGTGTTGGGTTGGGGTTTCAATGGGTTTGGGCTCAGATGCAATGTCTCGAAAGCCCAATTCTACACAGCCCCAAGGGCTTGTGTCCAAAAGAATTTAGGTTTAGAGTTTAGCGGGCCAAATGCCCGATGCTGGTCATGGCCCGAAGGGCCTAGGTTTGGTGGGTTTGAGTCGTTGACTTGTTTTTCATCGAGGAAGAAGGCCGAAGCCTCCTAAGCTCAAATCGACATCGATTTGTAGCCCTATACGATCTACCCCAACAAAATGAAGATAGAGACAATGGGAAAGGATTCGTACCTGTCTCGAGCCGTGAGGTGGCTAGAAAACCACACAAAGGTCGCCGGGTTTCTTCTCGAAATCTGGAAACTCGAAGAACATACATATGCATGAATCGATAGACCAAATCTCAACCCCAACTCAACACAGAGGCCAAAAACACTTCAACATTTGAAGATTAAACTAGGAATCTCACCTGGGATTCGAATTCGAAGCTCGAAGCTCTCGGCTTCCATGGCAAGTCACTGCCAGAGTTCCAATGGCCCAAGCAAAGGTGTCATCGTGATCCACAAGTCACTAGGATGTATAGAATGGTAGTTTGGAGGTAGATTTCTTATAAGGGAAAAATGTGATTATGGGTATGTATCGTTGGGGAGAGGAGAGCACTGAGCGAGCTTCGAGGGAGAGAGTGAGAGCTGAGAGAGGAAGTGAGCTACGAGAGAGAGAGAGAGAGAGAGAGAAGAATGAGAAACTGCCATGTGGCAGTGCAAGAAAGAGAGCTGGGGGAACCACAAACAGGGGTGGGCCCATTGGGCACACCAATTTAGGGTATAAAACAATAATTCAAAGAATTATCCCCCAACCAAAATGAAAGTACAACCTTGTCCCCTTAGCTCCGTAAAAACCAGGACAGGTTGTCACATATGCACTACAAGATTATGTATTATCTTTATCATCCTCCTTCAAACTCATGCTTGGTCATGAACCAAGCATGAGATTACTGCAGTGAGTTCAAAATAGAGGAGCACTGAGACCTTTGGTCAAAATATCAATCTTTGATGCATTTTGTTTCAGGATTCAGGACAAGGCCGCAGGGAGAATTATGTACAAGAAAGTTTGGAGGAAAGGACTCTACCCTATTCATTCACTCTCCATTAGTTCTATCATACACCAATTTTCTCAACCTTCATCTGCTGCTTATCTTAGACAGCTTGTTGGTTATAGCTTATGGCATAATAGGTTAGGACATCCATCCAACCATATAGCTTCCTTACTACTTAAACAAGCAAATATTACATGTAATAAAGACACAACTTCAACTATGTGTCAAAGTTGTCTCAAGGGAAAATTTACAAAGTTACCATTTTCTTCCTCTCATACCAAGTCTGTTATACCCTTTAAAGTTGTACATAGTGACATTTTGGGTCTTGCACCATGAACATCGATTGAAGGTTATAAATACTATGTTACCCTCATTCATGAATGCACTTGGTTTTGTTGGTTGTTTCTCTTATCTAACAAATCAGAATTTTATGATGTGTTCCAAGCCCTTGGGGCTTGCTTTAAACCATACAAAGACTTATGTAACTTACAAACCAAATAATGGTGCTTAGGGTATTCAAATCCAAGTGGTTGGGCCATGTAAACTTCTTCCTACATGATGTCATGCATAAATGCATTTTTAACATCAAGCTGCCTTAAAGACCAGTTAAATTGAGCAGATAATGCCAAAACTAATCTTATTGTAGCAGGTTTCACTACTGGACCAAATTTCTCTCCATAGTTCAATCCTTCTTCTTGACTGAAACCCTTTGCAACTAATTGAGCTTTGTGCCTTGCAACATACCCATCATAATTCTTTTTTTATTTTAAAAATCCATTTACACCCTACTAAGTTCTTCTGAGATGGAAGGGTTACAAGAGACCAGGTACCTTGAGAGTGAAGGGCATCAATTTCTTCCCTCATAGCATTCATCCACACAGATGATTTCATAGCATTTCTATATGTAGCTAGTTCAATAAGAGACATATCAACTTCAACAGATGTTTCTAAAGTACTTAAGAAAACTTTATGTTTGACAATACCACTCTTATTTCTGGTCTGCATGGGATGCATATTTAATGGTGCAATAGGTAACACCACTTGCAAACAGTCTGGACTAAATTCAGGATCCACAGGGAATTGAATAGTATTAGGTGTTGTTGTAGTAGTAATGGACTAAGAAGTAGGAGATGGTAAAAGTGAAGATGAAACAACAGGTTCTGGGACATGAACACCAGGACTAGAAATAGGCACACTGGAATTTAAGGGTTGAATATCAAGAGTGGGAGATGAGGAATGAGGATGAGACACATGTAATACCAATATATTGTTAGCATTAGGAACTGTTGTAAGACATGGTTGTGATGAAATAAAGCACGATTGTTGTCGTAAGACAAATGAACTACTAATTTGTTTGGACAATTTAAGTAAACTGAGATAAGGAAACTTAGTTTCATTAAAAACAACATGTCTAAAGATAAAGAATTTCCCTTTTTGCACTTCATAACAGATGTAACGCTTATATTTAGATACATACCCAAGAAAAACACGCTTGGTTGCCTTAACTTGAAGTTTGGTGAAGTTTTATGGCCTAAGTAAAGGATAACAAGAACAACCAAATACCTTGAGATGAGTAATGACAGGATAATGCCCATATAAGACTTGGAAGGGTGATTGATGTTGTAATACTGGTGTTGGCATCCTATTAATTAAGTATATGGCTGCTTGACAAGCAAAGGTCTGAAATTGAGAAGGAATGTTAGCATATTGTAACAATGTGACAGTGGTTTCAATGATATGTCTATGTTTCCTCTTAGCGAACCCATTTTGTTAAGGTGTATAGGGACAAGATTTGTGATGTACAATACCTTTGGATAGCAGAAAGGTATGAAGTTTATGACTAATGTATTCACCCATTCCATCACTTTGTAAGATTTTCATAGAGGTAGAGAATTAAGTTGAAATAAAGGCACAAAATGTAACAAACACATCATAAAATTTTGATTTGTTAGATAAGGGAAACAACCAACAAAACCGAGGGCATTCATCAATGAGGGTAACATAATATTTATAACCATCAATCGAAGTATATGGGGCAGGACCCCAAAGGTCACTGTATACAACTTCAAAGGGTATGATAGACTTGTTATAAGAGGACGAAAATGGTAACTTTGTAAATTTTCCCTCGAGACAACTTTGACACATAGCTGAAGCTGTGTCCTTCTTACATGTAATATTTGCTTGTTTAAGTAGTAAGGAGACTATATGGTTGGATGAATGTCTTAACCTATTATGCCATAAGCTAAAACCAACAAGATGTCCAAAATAAGCAACATATGGAGGTTGAGAAGACTGGTGTATGATTGAACTAGTAGATAGTGAATGAATAGGGTAAAGTCCATTACTACAAAGTCCTTTGTACAGAATTCTCTCTGTGGCCTTGTCTTGAATCCAGAAACAAAATGCATCAAAGATTAGCCAGCAAATGTTATCCAAACAAATCCTATGAACTGACCATAAGTTGTGTGTCAATTTAGGAACATAAAGAACGGAATTCAACTTGATAGGATTGACAGAAGTTGTAAGAATAGAACTGCCAATGTGAGAAAATCTCAAACCTTCACCATTAGCAGTTTGAACAACTTCATTATTAGGATATGGTGAAGCTAAAGAGAGATAGTTAAGATCAGCTGTCATGTGATTAGTGGCTCTTGAATATGTTAACTACACTTGTGGTGACTAAGAAGTAGAAGTTGTAGATCCCAATTGTAAGTTTTGAGAGGTTGGAGAGAAGCCCGTGTTCATTGCTTGCATTGAAGAGGGCTGAGAACTAGACAACACATTAGGAACATGATAAAAGTATCCTTGTATTGAAGCACTTGCCCTTGAAGTAACTTGAGGTCCCATGGAAGAAGGCCCATTTTCATTGTAAAAGCAATACCAGGTGGTATGATTGAATTTACCACAGATTTGACATTTTTGTCTGTCAGAATATTTATTAAAACAATAAAGGGCAGTGTGACCATTAGCATTGCATAGTTGGCAAGTCTGCAATGGAGGTACTGAGGGACCCCTAAACTGATTTGGAGATGGGCCAAGGACACCAGGATTAGGTGTAGGTAAGACATGGGTTTGTGTTGGATTCATTGGCCTAGGATTGTAGTATCTCTGTGCTCCATTAAATCTACCTTTGCCTTTGTTTTTGTTGTTAAAGGACCCGAATCCTCCAGACACAACATATGGCTGACCTCCATTATGATGATATAATGGACCACCACTAGAGGTATAAGACTGATGAGGCATGTTAAACCCTTTGTTCATGACTGCAGAATTATTGGCAACCATGGCACAGAGAAAGGAAACATTAGTGTGACTGTCTACAATTGCTTCTTTAGCAAGCAAATGAGACCTAAACTCTTTGATTGTCATGACATTTTCTTTGCCTCTAACAACAGTGCGAAATGTATTATACTCTCGAGGTAGTCCATTAAAGGCCAATATAACAATATCTTCATCATCAAGAAATACATCAACAGCTGACAAATAGTCTCGGGCCTCTTTAATTTTCTGCAAATACTATGTCACAGAGCCGGAACCTTTCTTAATTGTTTGAAGATTAGACTTCATCTGAAAGATACTAGTTTTTGAAACAGTGGAACATTTTGTTCCTTAAGTCTGGTCCACATATCCTTAGAACTAGAGCTACTAATGGCACAAGACATTGCAATCAGACACAATATGGCAGTAATGGCAGTATATTTGTAACGACCCAAATTTTTTAATTCATTTTCTAAGCAAATTTCACTAAAAGATTAATCTCAGGTATTTTATTATGGCTGCATCTAACCTTTTCGTTAGACTGCCTACGTACCCTACTAAGGGATCAAGCCATTCGTAGTTCAAATTATGCTTCTAGAACAACATACTAAAATTTCATTTTGATCTAACAGTCAAATCCCCACCAATCACAACATTCGAGTGGCGGTCGACGTTTTAATTTACTAACTTGCAAATCTAATACGGAAAGATTCGTACGTCAAATTCCCAATCCGTAAGTTCCTAAGGTCCTAAAATATTATGTACTATTATTTCTCAAAGTTTGGTGACGATCCAACGGTTGAATGGTCATCAATTACGAAAAATCGTATGGCAGTACAATTATTCAAAAATTTTGAATATTCGAATCATCGTATCAAATTTCAATGAACGGACATTGGATATGGGCTCAGGACATCAAGAAAGTCCCATTGTCCAAAATCCATGAAAACAGATTCTCCACCACGCGCCGCCACATGTGCCGCCGCACGTGGTGGTTTTCGGCGACCAAAACCCCACTTTTTTGTCTATCTCCAAAGTCTACCAAAATTTACAAGAAAATAGAGCTCAACAAGATTAACAAGTTTGATACTTTCCACGAAGTCCAAAAGTGGACGGAAGAGGGTCAATTCCGCTGATAAAGTTAGTGGGTGCCTAAAGCTTCCCGGTGTCAATTCATCGCTTACAGTGGTCCTATGGGATCAAAGCTGGTTGGGATTTACTCCAGGGATGATGGGCTACAAAACCTAAGTGGTGGCATTGGGCATCACTTTGCCGATTCACCGAAAAAATGAAAAGGGTGGCCGGAACACCATTGGTTTTCATCGGTTTTTATAGCCTCACATCGCCACATACGGTGGTTAATCAAGGTGGTACTTGGTTGGATTTTGTAGAGAGGAGTGAGAGCTTCAAGATGGTGGTGGTGGCGGCGTCGAAAAATTCCACCGAAGTTGGCTGGAATCGACCTCGGAAAATGGGAGGTCGTGGAAGGTCAAATGGGGTTTTTTCTGGGCTCCCTGGGCCTCCGAACCCGGTTTCTATATATGGAAACCTGCCAATTGAGGCAGATAGACATTGGAAACCTACTACTAATAGTAAGTCCACATGTGTAAAAGGTCTCACTACTTCCGATGCTTATAACTTCTTCGTTCTAACTCGGAATTAAGAACGGTTTTCGCCTACACGCTCGTAAGGTCGTCCTCTATTCAAATATGCCAAGAAATATGATAAAATATATGAGGATATAATACATCTCGTATAATTATGTTAAATCAACGAGGGACATTTTCATCATTTCACTTTCCCATAAAAAAAATTTCCACATAATCATATATTTTAAAATTTTTAGGGTATTACAATATTCATCAGTTTCTATAACAGTTGATGAATTACCAGAATTTACACCAGAGTCACCAGAATTCGATTCAAATCGTATAGGACAAGGGGTTGATCCATCAACAAATCTCATCCCATAATACCATTACTCTCCAATAATAATTGCATTTGAAAGTGTCAATTGAGACAATTCGAATCATCAAGTTTAACATTGATAGACGTTGAAATTGTAGAAATTAAAGCAGTTATAGGTGACTAAACAAGCTGAAGTTGAGGAGCAGTTACCATTTTTGTAAAAATCAAACCAAAAACCGTGATGAGAAGAGAAGATAGCAAGACGAACAACCTTCGTGAAACCCTAGAATTCTTGAAGAAGAAACCGATCGGAGCTCGCCAGAAGTGATCGAAGCTCACCAGAATACAATTGGAGAAGAAGAAGTCAAAGACGAAGAGCAAAGAGGGAAGAGCGGAAGCCAAGTCAAGGATGGAGAGATGCATCAACAACAATGGCGATTGATACCATGTTAACCAAGAAGAAAAAGCTTGAATGCAGAAAATCTAGAGAGAGAAGTCGAGAGAAAACTGAAGAGAGAGAGAGAGAAACTAATTCTTGTTATTTCTTTACTTAAGGACTAAGCTATTACACTACGAGGGTATTTATACAACAACCTTCCACAACTACACATTACAAGAACGATAACTAACTTTCCTAATCTCATTAGAAGTGTCACAATCCTATGCACTACAAGATTATGTATTATCTCTATCAGTATTATTATATCAATGAATAATTTATTAGTTTTATAAATAAATGAATAATTATTAATTTATAAAGAATTGTATCTTTGTTCAATTTTGTGTGTGTGTGTGTGTGATGAAGATACATGTATTTTATATAAAAACAATGATACATATATCTTCTAGGGTTTTAAACTTGCAAGATAATTTAAGAACAAGTATATCAATTGTTTTAAAAAATTAATCTCCTAGAAAATAAAGTATTTCAAGATGTTTTATGTACGTAGAACATAATCTCTTTATACGTAAGTAATCTTTTAGACTCTTAATCATTACAATTTTTTTTTTTTTTTTTTGCATAAATGAATATTATCCACACTAAGGGAGAGGAGGTGACCTTAGCCTCATAATGGACTAGCAATAATGTGGTTCAAATTCATCATTCGCGAGAATCGAACCTAAGATCTTTCATCTACCAGTGAAGAGGAATACCATTAGACCGTAGTACTAAATGGTTAATCATTACAATTATCATATCTTATTCCTGCATATCGTCTCATTTGAAATGAATAAAACAACAAAATCAAACCAAATCTTCTTGGTTCGGTTTCGGTTTTAGAGGTTTAGAAACCGGAACCAAATCGAAGTGAATACAAAACACACTTAAAACAACGCTTCCTGGTCATGTGATGCTCCTGAGCATTCTTTCCTTCTTGTGGTTTTTGAAAGCTATGCTTTGGCTTTGTAGATATCGAAATCTCCACATGTCGAATGTATGTCTACCATTTTCTCCTCTTGAATATAGTTATTAGAATTTTACCACGGAACACTTATCAAATGGAAAGAAGATAATTTAAATTCAAGTTTCAACTGTTCTCTCCTTTCTGTCACTTCTTGACAATAGAAACTTCTTGTCCAAAACAAAACGATGAGTAGGATTTTGTTATTTGTCTATTTACATTTGAAAGGGTGATTGTTGCTTCTTGCATGACTCTGTTCGGTGTTATTGACTGAAGAGGCAAGAACATTTCTTCATTCGATTCCACCCCCAGTACTTCGAGATTTTCATTTTAGTAATTAGTATTCATTTTTCAAACGTTTGCTTGATGAGAAAAAGATCAGTAGTCATACAATTGATTATTGAATAATCTAACCATACCACAATTGAATTTGAATAACCGAAATCTTATTTTGTGTACTCTGGAGTTCAAAATGATTAGGTTCTCCAATATCGGTCTGGAGTTCAAATGGTTAGGTTATTGAATATTCAAACAAGGCATTATAACTGTTCAACCATACGATCGATTAATAATCAAATTATAATCGTAGTTGGAATTGTTAAACTTTGAATTGTTTTTAAATATTGAAAATTTGAAATGTTCATATAAAAAAATTAAAAATAAAAATTAACGAAAAATCCTCACAAAGTTTAGTTTTAATCAAAAGAATATAATAAAGGTGTAAGTGAATAGTATCAGAAATGACATTTCAAGGTAAAAATGTCCTTAACTTTAAAAGTAAATAATACCACAAGTGTTTCATTAAGATTTAAAAAAAAAAAAAAAAAAAAAAAAAAAAACCAAACCGAATAAAACCCAACCAAAAAAAAAAAAAGCAACTGAAAAAATCGAACCGAACCAAACCAAATAGTGATTTAGACTCTCTTTTCGGTTTCGGCCGTAAAAATTCGCAGCAGGCCGTTTGGCCACTTTATGGGGGCGTTTGTTGCGCCGGACTATCTCGGACTGGATTAGCTTCAAGGACTAAGCTGGACTGGCTTAGACTAGACTAAACTGGACTAACTTAGTGAAGCGTTTGGTGCAGTATTGGACTAAGAAGCTGGATAATAACAAATTCTAATATTATTTTATTTAATATATAAATTATTAATATTTTATTATGATCTTATCTTTTTCTCCATCTTTTCCTACCATTTCCGTCCCACTCTTTTCCTCTTCTCTCATCGTCCCACCCTCTCCCTTTTTTTTTTCCTCTCAAACCTCTCAATTCATGTCTCTTTCTCATTCCTGATCAAACTCCTTATTGATTCCAGTCTTTATTTCTCTGTCCTCCCTCCCTCTCTAGCTATGCGTTGTTCAAACGGAACCTCACGGCTCCAATTTTCCCAACAAGTTGCAGGTTTCCTGATGTGTTTTTTGGCCAACCCTCATTAAATTGGATGAAGTTAGCACCGCCAAAAAATTCATCACCATCCCTGGACCGAGATCTTAGCTTTGCATGCTCGAATTTGTCATGGATTTGAAGAAGCCCAAATAGGCCAAGACTTCCAGGCCATTTTTCGGCCACATTCGACCACCTTTTGGCCTCGATTCAAGTAAAATCGTAATCTTGTTACTCCCAGCTTCAATTTGGTATATTTTATATGAAAGTTGGTTGTGAAATGGATCTGAAAGAGAGTCGGGAAGTTAATGATTGATTTAGGTGACCGGCGATGACGAGGAGTCTGTCGGAAGTGGTCGTTGAGCATGACAAGGACGAGAAATAGAGGATAGTCTTAGCTAGTCCCATGGTTATTGGGGGGTCTCACTAAGACCTCTTAGTGAAGGGTTTTGTCCATGCTAGTCCCCTTTAGTCTCATTAATGTTAGTCTCAGCATGGAACAAACACAGTATTGGACTAATAGTTAGTCCAGTCCAGTCCAGTCCGAGTTAGTGAGGGCAAACAAACGCCCCCTATACCTTCTCGGGTCCTACGACAGGGGGACCCCATCTCCCGTATCTATTCTTAATTGTAGCTGAAGGATTTTCAGCTCCTCTCCAGAAAGCGAAATTGGATTGCAAGATTCATGGTAAGCTATTGCTCCTGAGGCTCCGCCAATAAACCATTTATTTTCTGCGAGTGAGAGTTTATTGTTTTAATGCTTCTTCTTCTGAAGTTACTAAAATAACAGTTATTTGCTTTATACAAATCGGCGTCAGGCCAGAAAATAAATGTGGAGAAGTCTGCCATGCCTTGTCCCTCAACAACGGAAGATATCCAGGCTACCTTACAGACACAATTATCAATGCCAGTTGTTTAGTGTCATGAATGGTACCTTGGTCTGCCTACTATGTCAGATGTTCTGTGCACTAAAAGATTGTTGGGAGCCAAGGTAAAGAGTTGGGAGGGACTTGGAAGGGTAAGCTTCTTTCTATAAGAGGAAAAGAAGTGCTCATTAAAGCTGTCCGACTGGCCGGCTCAGGCCCGGTCATGAGATTTTGGGAGCCCAGGTCGAGCTGCTAAAAAGAGATCCTTGTGTTCTTAGGCACTATAATACGTTGCACATTCACATTGGTTTTTTTTTTGGTAAATAATTACTAATTTGTTATTATATAATGCCTAAGATAATTCAAGAATGTGACAATGAAAAGAAAAACTAAACAAACATTTAACATAAATTTGATAACTATATCACAACGTCACTGAAATATTATTCATCTTGTTTTCTTAGCCGCAAAAATCCTAATTAAGTTACATAATCAAGGTTATTTGCTAACTCTTTTCAATTGATAATGTACATAATCCTTGGGGGAACACCTAATTGTTATTGGAAACTGAAAAGGCAAGAATTTAAAAAAATTCAAGGTTATTTGCTAACTCTTTTAAATTGATAATGTAGATAATCCTTGGGGGAACACTTAATTGTTATTGGAAATGCAAAAATTGACCTCCCCTATATACTTGGATAGGCTGATTCGGGTTCAAGTTGGACCTTTTATTTTGTATGACAAATTTAAAAATAAAATTATAGTAAAGCAAAACCATTAGGTTTCGAACTTCACACACCAAGAAACATTTTAACTCTTTAGTTCTCTTTGGAATTATATCTAATTCAGGGGAAGTATTCCGAAATATACTCACTTGATCTTAATGTACTTTTTTCCTACGATTAGGAGCATTTTTCTCTTTGAGTTTTGCTACCTGACAAGTCTTTGATGAGGCACCCATCCTGGGTTGGTCATATCTCTAATGTATATCCCGTAGATGTTTAATTTGACTTTGTACTTCCTCACAAACTTTCCTTAGACTATGAGTTTTTGTCCGGCCTTGGGTTTTATCATAGTCATTAGGTTTTTGTGAGATTTAGGTTCATATGCAAGTTCCTTTTGTCTAAGACTAGCGTGTTCCTAGAATCAGTGCCGAAGAGTCGACTTCCTCAACTCTACTAGATGTCGAATCTACTTGAGTATTTACACATTCAAGGAGGAGTATATTATGAATATAATATATTAAAATGTGATTGTGTAAATCCTAGATAAATTTGGTTGCTAGTGTTCTTTCTCTAATAGGATTCTATTTCCTTGATGGACAAAGATTCTTCTCCTCTTTACTACTATAAACAAAAGCAGTCTGTAGGGGGAAACACAACTCATACACCCTCATAACATCTCATATTTTCTCCACTCTCTCTCTATGCCACGACCCTCTCTCTCTCCTTGTTAGATAAATTGGCCACAACATAATTAAAGATTATATATCATTTTCGGTTGGCAATACTCAGTTGTTTGTTAATATAAGGTTGGCAGGAAAGTGATTTCTACAATTTCTTTTTCACTCTGCATACCTCTCTTAATTCTAGCTCTTCAATATATTTAGTTAAACAAAAGACGGATCAATATTAATTAAAAAATAAATAGAAAAATGTGTAGAAATCATCTTCAAAATAAGATTATGTGACATACACGTGTAATGGCTTTCAGCTAGGGCCCCATCCAGTTCAATATTTAGCTTTTTTTCCCTCATTCCGTTCATTTCCTTGACATAATAAAAGTATAGATAATATTGTTTAAAAAATAAAAAAAAATAAAAATAATAATAATAAATAAAAAACTCAGGAAAAGGCCAAATCCAAGTCGATCTGTTTTGATACTTTTGCAAATTAAGCAGATATTTGTATTAAAATAACTAATGCTGCATTAGGTAATTAACTAATATTAGTGAAGGTCAAAGTGCTCGAACTGGTGTAGTTTATTAAGATGGTCCCGCCTCCTACGAAACTAAATATATGAGAATCTTCTCTGCAATAATATTATTCCAGATGTTGGCAGAACTTGGGACAGATGATACCAGTAGACCACAGTGGGGGCTGATTACGACACTCTTTGCTAAGACTTTTAGTTAAAAATATGGCCTGGCCAGTTCACCAGGCTGCCTCCAGATTCATCATTATCATCATTCTTCTTACGTGGTTTGTGTGAATAATTATAATCAAATTCAACTTTCATAAATAATAATAATTAATTATGAAATCGAACTTTTGAAAGAAAAAATAATTGTTAAAATCAAAAGAAAATTAAGCATGTGGTGTTGGAGGGTTCAGATCATTCCATGCTAATTTTGTCTACTGAAGGGAACTCTCTGAAAGGGCCACGGCATTTCATTTATGATTCTAGATGGGGGAAGATGCCGGAATGTCAAGAGATTATCACGGATACTTGAAGGAAATCGGTGGAGGGTTCATTAGTTAAGGTATGTGAAAAGCTTAAGGGGACACGGCACCTTTTGGGAGAGTGGAAGAGGATCTCGAAACCGAATTCCCAACGCCGTATTGTGGAGCTTCGTGCAGAGATTAGGAAGGGGGTGGTGGATGGGGGTGTGCAGCAAGACTATATCAGGGGGAATGAGAAAGATTTGAAGGTGGCTATTAAGGATGAAGAATTATATTGGAAAGTGAAATCTCGGAATATGTGGCTCCGAGAAGGGGACAAAAATATTAAGTTTTTTCATGCTCAAACGACTCAACGGAGAAGAAGAAATCGGATCTTGGGTTTGGAGGATAGCAATGGACTATGGCAAAAGGAAACAGTATGTGTACAATAGATTGTGGTTAATTATTTTACCTCATTATTTCGGTCTGGTTGTGCTCGGCCGGAAGGGGAGGTGGCGGGTTGTGTGGGAAAAAAAGGTTGATGAGAGGCAGAATGCAGAACTTATTACGCCATTTTCTGTGGATGAAATTAGAGATGTTGTGTACCAGATTACAGCTACTAAATCTGTGAGATCCTGACGGTTTTACAGTTGGTTTTTTTCAGGATCATTGGGAGGTGGTGGGGGAGGATATTATCCAGATGGTGTAGGCTTTTCACCACTCAAGGAGGTTGTTACAGAAGGTTAATCATACCCATATTGTCTTGATACCGAAGGTGAAGACTCCGCGAAGGATGACAGAACTTAGGCCGATCCCATTATGTAATGTTGTGTATAAGATAATTGCTAAAGTTCTGACAAAAAGATTGAAGAATGTGATGGACCGGGTTATTAGTGGCAATCAATTGGCATTTGTACTGGGGAGGCAGATTCATGATAACATTTTGGTTGTTCATGAAATATTGCATTCTTTAAAGCAGGGTGTGGAGGGCGATAAGGGTCGAATGGCGGTCAAATTAGATATGGCAAAAGCATATGATCGAGTGGAATGGAGTTTTCTGATTGAGGTTATGAGAAACTTGGGTTTTCATCCACTATTTTGTACATGGATACGTGAATGCATCTCTACGGTGTCATATAGTGTTATGGTGAATGGTGTTCCATCGAGGTACTTCCGATCGGAGAGGGGGTTAAGGTAGGGTGACCCGTTATCACCTTTTCTTTTTCTCATATGTGCAGAAGCTCTATCAGCTTATATACGAAAAAATGAAATGGAAGGACAAATTAGTAGGGTGCGGGTGGCGCTTGGAGCAAATACCATATCTCATTTGTTTTTTTGCGGATGATTCGGTGGTGTTTTGCAAAGTAGATGAGACGGAGGCAGGGAATGCAATAAGGATATTGGAGAAGTATGGTCAGGAATCTGGTCAAATCATTAACTTGGAGAAAAGTTCTATTTTCTTTGGGAAGGGTTGTTTGATGAAGAATAAAAAGCGTATTGTGTTGAGAATGAATATTCAAGCAAGAGATGGCTTTGGAAAATATTTGGGGATCCAGCGGATTTTGGACATTAGAAAAAGGTGATTTTTGAATCTATTTGTCGTTGCTTTGAAAGTCGCATAGATGGGTGGGCGGAGCAATTTTTGTCGCAGGCGGGGAAAGAAATATTGATTAAATCGATGGCAATGGCGATGTTGAATCATGCTATGGTGTGTTTTAAGTTGCTAGTGATCAGGTGTAAAGAGATGGAGCAAGTCATTGCTCAGTTTTGGTGGAGAAGTCAAGCGAAAACCAGGGGATGTCATTGGGTGGCATGGGATAAAATGACCGAGAGTAAGAAGGTTGGAGGTTTGGGCTTTCGAGACCTTATTGGGTTTAATTTGGCTATGCATGATAAAATTAGTTGGAGGGTGTTGTGGAAGCCGGATTTGATGCTTAGTATGGTGCTTCGGGACAAATATTTTCCTAATTCATCTTTTTTTCTGGAGGTAAGTCAGCAAAAGAAATCATCGTGGGGGTGGAAAGGTATTCTTCTGGGGAGACAAATTTTGCACCATGAGGTTAGATGGAGGGTGGGCAATGGAGAGATGGTTCGGGTGGCTGAGCTATGAGTGCTTAAGCCCCATTTGTTTAAACCGGTGTTGAGGAATATGGATCCTAATGCAAGGGTGTGTGAGTTGATGACGGCGGATAGGCAGGGGTGGAATTTGGAAGCGCTTGCGATGGTGTTGAAAAATGGTAAGTTTGGAAGGACAGGGAGTGGGATTGCGAGTTCTTTGGGCTTATTGGGAGGGACATGGAAGAAGATTTGGACTCTCGATGTTCCGCAGAAACTCTGGTTCTTTATTTGGAAGGCTGGTAGGAAAGCTTTAGCGGTTAGGCATAATTTGGAACATAAGAGGATCCGAATAGTGAATAGATATGAATTATGTGGAGCAAGTGATGAAACTAAGGCTCATATTTTCTTTGATTGTGAGTTTAGTCGTATTTTTTGGTTTGGGACGTCACTGCAAATAAATATGGCAGCTATGGGGGTGAATGAATTTTTGGAGGGATGGCAACAAATTGTAAAGTGTTTGGAGAACGAAGTGGATGCTGATTTGATCTTGCAACAGGTGGTCTTTGGCTTCTAGCGAATTTGGAAGTGTAGGAATGAAATGGTTTTTAAGGGGGTACGGAAATTACCACAGGTGGCGGTGGAGCTATGGCAGTGGCATATGGAGGAATATAGGAATGCTATAGATGTTACGGTGAGGGAGGGTGGAGCAGATGAAAGTGGTATGAGGGATGGGATCAGGTTGGGTTTTGGGGAAGACATCGGGGAGGGTACAGGTGAGGGGGTGGAGTATGAGGAAAGGTTGAGAGGTGGGGAAGGAGTAGTTAAGTGGCAGAAGCCGACTTATGGGGAATTAAAAATGAACTGTGATGCAGCATGTAGGAAGGACACGGGGGAGGGAGGGGTGTGGTGGGTACTTAGGGACTATACGGGTATCCCAAAGCTCGTAGGAGGGGTAGGAGGTGGACGGTTTGCGGATGCCACCATGGTAGAGGCGGAGGCGATTCGACAGGGACTGGAGATGATGGTGGGGAGGGAGGATGGGGAGGTTAGTACTAGACTAGTGGTGGAATCGGATTCCAAAGGCTTGATTAAGATGCTAAATAAGAAGACCCCAGTTAATGTGAATCTCGAGATTTATATCCAAGACATTTGGAGAATGACTAGTTTATTTCAATTGGTAAGGTTTTGCTTTACCCCTCGTCAATGCAATCGTGCAGCCCATTCGATAGCGGTGTATGTCGTCAAGCATAGCGGGAGATTTGGCTGGGATGAATTAGGTCCTGAGTTTCTTTTTAATATTTTAGTAGAAGATGCAAATGTAATTGTTCGTATTTAATTTCTAATAAATTTCTATCTTTTGAAAAAAAAAATTAATGAAAAAGGCTTGAAAACTTTGAGTTTTAATGATAAAGACAAAATAAAAGGAAAACTAATGAAAATAGCTTGAAAACTTTGAGTTTTAACAATAAAGACAAAATAAAGGGTAAAGTGAATAGTATTGTTGACCCTAAAAATTACAAAGCCTACGCGGCGCGCTGGCCGAGTAACTAATGACCTAACTACGTCGTTCATTTGATGCAGGGCGTGCCAACTCGTTGGCCAAGCTTGGCCGAGGAGTACAATTTGTTGATGTTGCGTTGAGCGCGTTGCTGACTTCTTGATCTTGCAATTGCGGCCAAGGAAAGAACAAGTCTTGGCCTTTGGGTTCTCGAGCCTGAAGACAAGGCTACTAGTTCTGCAAAGTTCACGAATCGTCGGCGCCGGATTCGGTCACAGTGATTATATTCGGAAGAATATAAGCATGTCGAATCGACACTAGACTATATGAACACAAGTACTCAAAGGAGATGTATGTCTTGATGGTAAATGTGGTTCTGCCGTCAGAATGCCGAACTCTGAAACTCACTTATGAGTATCCAATCATAAAACCACTCGGCGTTCAATGTGCCGAATGTCGTAACTCGTAATACCTTACTTTTTCGAGAAGGCTAATAAGATGACCTCTACCAATAAGGATTCGGAAACCCTTCTCAACCGAGACTTGGATAGGTAATCAGTCGACCTCGGCGCAATGCTGTTTATCCAAACTGAATGTGCTCCTTGGTCGGCTGATTCTACGGCATCAGTGTTGTTTATCCAAATTGAAGATGTTCGCCGGTTGCCTTCACAGTGCTATTTATCCAAACTGAAGATGTGTCGGTGGAAAAAGAAAATAAAAATCTCAAGATGTTTGAGAGGTTTGCGAATGGCAGCTATGTGTTGAATTAGATGGGTCCTCTTCTGATACAGAGTGACCTGTACTTATAGCTTTCAGTTCTCGCTTGGCACGTCTTGATAACTTTGTAGAAATTGATTGGAATTTTACCACCTCCTCCACCTAACATGCGTCATCAAAACCCCACATCCCAAATGGAAGCCATGTGCATTATTAGAGGACTCATCTTTTGCATGCCTCCTTAAACTAGGTTTCCTAGTCCAACTACTCCTTTATTACCACATGACTTTTCTTTCATCTCATCACTGAATTAATAATTATATAGGAAATAATCTTTCACACGGCATGCTTGTGATTCCATCATCAACTCATCTGACCACATCCATCACTATGCAAAAAAGACCTACCCTACCTAGGTTTTTGTCTCACCATTATCCAAGACCAACAAATCCCATGCTATGCCCAAGCTGAGTTGCTCTAATCCACACGGCACATTGCTAACAAATCCAAATTAAATCGGACTGTTCTACCTGCTTCTATGTTGGGACTATGATTTTTATCCCATTTATTTTGTATAAGAAAATTGAGATAATTTATTAAAAGATAATTATTATGATTAAAAACCATAACATTATCTCAAAACAAAATTATCTTAATTTTCTTATCCGACGGTCTAGAATTATGCTTACTCAACGGCCTCGATTGCACAGGCTGATGGTGTAAATTTGTGTCCGAACAAGTACCAAGATTGATTTTTTAGTGTAAAAATGTGGTTTTTCGTTAAAGTGAACAATATCGGGAGCTTTTCGTTAAAGTTCCCTAAAGGGTAAAGTGAATAGTACCAAGATTGATTTTTTAGTGTAAAAATGTGGTTTTTCGTTAAAGTGAACAGTACCGGTAGATTTTCATTAAAGTTATCTAAAATCAAACTCTTATTTATTTGGTTTTTTCGGTTAGGTTAAAATAAAACTCTGTTGATTATCGATTCCATAGTATACGCAGGGCTTACAAACTACTTGCAAAAGTTTAAATATCAATGAAGATACTCAAATTTGTTAGTGGGTGACAAAAGAAGATCACCAATCTTCTTTAGAAGAAAGTTGGTTGATAAATACTTTAGTTCAGGTCGTTATCTTTCTTATTCCACATTGGTCCTTTAAGTTAAGCGTTAGCACATAAATACCCCCCGACCAGAGAATTGAATGGATTCAGTAGCTCAGGTCCAAGTACGTAACTTCAAGTGTTTTCGGAGAAATGTTTTTGGGTTTTAAAAAAATTTGAATTGCTTCAAGAATCACATAAAGCACTTCAAGTGCTTTTCTAGGATTGACTTATATTTTTGCTAAGAGTAAACTGTAGCAATGGTCTCTCAACTTTAACTCAATTGGAGCAATGGTCCCTCAATTAAAAATCCATTAGCCATGATCCCTCAACTCATCAAAACGTGCAGCTATAGTCCCTCAATTAAAAATCTATTACCAATGATTCCTCAACTTTAATCTAACTGGAGAAATGGTCCCTCAACTTTATCCCAATTGGAGAAATGATCCCTCAACTTTAACCCAATTGTAGCAATGGTCCTTCCAACATAACTCATTTTAACAAAATTTTGATGAAGTTGACGAAAAGGGCCATAACTACACGTGTTGATGAGTTAAGGGACAAATAGTAATGGATTTTTAATTGAGAGATCATTGCTCAAATTTAATTAAAGTTGAGGGACCATTGCTACAATTTACTCTTTTGCTAAAGATTGCTTACAAAAATATTTTGACCAAAAGCACTTTCAGTCATTTAAAAGCACTTCCAAACCAACTCAAAGTTTGTGAGAATTTTGATACATTTTTAATTAGCACTCCACATAATGTTCAATATTACATTTTCATATTAAATGACTTGTATACCCTTATATGCAATGACAATTTTGATCTTAACGTTTAAAAAATAAACTTTAAATACACCACAAATTAGTTTAAACGCGTATATCCCAAGCTACAAAACCCTAACCAATGAATAGAGAAGGACGCCTCAAACCCAAAATCCAAATTTATTACAGAAATTTTTTTACGAAGAGAAGAAAAATCTCACTAATCAATCTGCTATGATAAAGAAAAAAGGGCGAAACTATAACCAAAAAAAATAAAAATAAAAAACCCTTATCTTCCAAAACTTTCTCTTCGATGTTTTGATAGAAGACTGCTGTTAAACTAGACACCTCTGCTGCTAAGGATATAATCACGGACTAGGATTCTCTCCCCTTCTCTTTCCATCCCCTTCCACCCTCTTCTCTTACATTCTCTTATTTTATCTTTCTCTTACTATAAAAAATTAATATAAGATGCTAACATGGCTTAACCGTGACCGTTCAAATAGGAAGGGAATGAAGGGAAGGGAAAAAAAAGGGAGAGAATCCTACTCCTATGATTACTGGCTAAGCTGTGCACGTTATATAACCAAAAAAAGAAGAAGAAAAAACTCATTCAAAGTATCTCGATTTTCAATCCAATGATTCATAGAGGCCTTATATCCAATTTTCTACATACGAAATCACATTCTTCTTCAACCCAATTTCATTGTTTTGTGATTACATATCAATAAGAAATAAAAATAAAAACATAAAATATGTATTTGCACCTAAGGTTTAAAGTGTGGAGTGTATGTAGAAAATGTAGGATGTATGTAGAAAATGTGGGTTATGCAGAGTGAGGCTATTATAGAAAAGTATGTGAGGTATATTAAGATAGATTTTAATTAAAAAAGAAAATGTAAAACGTAATAAGTATATGAGGTGTATTCAACAATATGTGAAGTGTTTATAAAACAAGTTATTTCTAAATTATTCTTATTTTATTCTTCTCTATAATAAGGAATATACAGAATTAGATGATGCGGTATACAAGCTAATAATAGGAAACCTAAAACCAAAGTACAATTGTAAATTAATAACCCAAGCCCAATAGGCACAATAGGAGGCGAGTATAATATGTGAAAAATGCTGAACATTCATTTACAAAAAGTTACATGAATTTAATGATATTTAGTTTATTTTAGTGTGACAAATAATACATGCAACCATCATTTTATGAGATATACTCATTCATTGTCATAGAGTTTGACATTATGTTTTGTCTCTAACCCTATAAAATACATGACGTGTAAATGAAATTTAGGAATTGAGCAATTCAGTAAACAGCAAACCGGAAGGAGTTAAAAACGTTGAATTCATGTAGCTTTTATGATCTAAACAAGTGTGTTCTTACAAATGGATGGTCAAATTCTAGTTTGATGGTCTTCAAATGAAATGTTTAGTACTATATGTTTCCGCATTTAGATAACCGATGATGGTTTGATCTTGCAAATGAATGTTCAACATTTTTTTTTATTAGTCAACCACTATTGTTCTTGAACTTTCAATTCAAAATCTCTTTCAAGAAATGGATAATGATCATGTCAATGTTGAGGGGCTAGATAGTGTGGATGTTGACTTGAAATTAGGCGTATTTCTAGGATAGATATGTATACAAAAATGGTCCAACGCTATTAATTTATCTTTGAGTAATGCTAGGTAAACTAAATTTACAAACTAAATGATGTGTCATCAATAAAAACAACCACGCTAATCAACACTTAATTAATAATTAATTTAATTATCAACTTTTATGTCATTTAGGTTACAAGATTTGGTCTACAAATTTAGTCTCCTTAGACCATCTTCAATTTTGTCATTACCCTTTATCTTTAGATCAATCACGCTTGTCATATCATTACTTAACGGTCAATTTAACTGATTAACTAACATGTGTATGATATTCAAATGAAATAATAATTAAATGCATGAGATGAAAATATTTTAATATGTATGAGATTGTAATTGAACACAAAATGTAATTTACCTTTTGTAATTGAGAAGGCAAAATGTAATTTACCTTTTGTATGATATTCAAATGAAATTTACCTTTTGTAATTGACTTAAGGAGGCAAAATGTAATTTACTTTTTGTTTAAAGGTACAAGTTAGGATGGTTAGCTTGTAAATATTTTAAGGCCCGTAATCCAAATATTAATTTCGATTTTAATTGGGGAAAATCCAGCAACCATTATCAGCCTCCTTCAGATTCTCCGAGTCTCAACCTAAGAACTATATACATGTGCAAGCCCATCTATCCTTCAGTAGCCTTGGCTCGAATCAGAACCTTGATAGAAGTCATTTTTCTCTATCATTTGGTTTCCCCTTTTACTTTTCAGTTTTGTGTTTAATCTTAACCAAAAATTAAAAGAAAAATATAAAAAAACCTGGTATGAGTAATGGGCTACAAACTCGGGATCTCACATTTGCCACTACAAAAACTAAACGAGACTAGTCACAACCAAATATTTAAGTTCTTACAAATACAACGACAACCGCACCATGACCATGCAGAAAAATAATCTGGCTGGTCATAAGAACTATATTCTCGTGATGGGCTACTCACAACTACGAATCAAAGTTGTTAAAAATATATACATAATATCTACAATAGCACAACCATTAACATGAAGAAACCAAAGATTTGCATGGTAGAAAAATCCTAGGGTAAGATCGTGTGGTGTAAATTTTACCCAGGACAAGACTAGAGAGAACCAAATTGGGTCCAATGATGAATGATGGTGTTTCATTTTCCCAGGTTGGTTGGGGTCCACCCTCTGCAGCTATGATGACAACCATGAATGGTCTATAGAAACGGAAGACTTTCCTTTCATTATATGTAATGTATAATTACAACAGAGTTTGTTATATATAGTATTGAGTATTCTAGCAGATTACACTTATACCCTTAACCAAACTAATAATTTACAAAACAGCATAACAAACTATAAGCAATTCTTATCAACACTTTGATGACTCAATTTTAGCTTCTTTACACCCCCTCAAGCTGAACTTGGAAGCATTAAAAGGACCAAGAGAGAGCTTGGATTGAAGATATAAGAATCTCTGCCGAGATAAGGACTTTGTATGAATGTCTGCCAATTAATCTTGACTACAAACATATTGAACCTTGATAAGTTGAGCAAGAACAAGTTCACGAATGTAATGATAGTCAATTTCAACATGTTTAGTCCGGGCATGGAAAACTGGGTCAGAAGCTAAAAAGATTGCAAAAATATTATCACACCAGAGATGAGGAATCTGAGGTAGGAAAAGTCCAATATCTCGGAAAACTTTACAAATCCATGTTATTTCTGCAGAGGTATGAGCTAATGACCGGTACTTTGCTTCAGTAGAGGATCGTGCAACCGTGGACTGTTTCTTGGCACTCCAACTAATCAAATTAGAACCAAGGAAGACACAATAACCACTGGTGGACCTTCTGTCAAAGGTACACCCTACCCAATTAGCATCAGAATAAGCAGTAAGAGTCAGAGTTCCTGGTTTGAACCATAAGCCATGTGTGAGAGTACCTTTTAAAAATTTGAGGATACGTTTAGCAGCTTGAAGATGGGAGTCCCGTGGAGCATGCATAAATTAACATACTTGATTAACAGCAAAAGATATGTCTGGCCGTGTCCACATAAGATATTGTAAGGCACCAACTAAGGATCGATACTATGTAGGGTTGGACAAAAGAGAACCTGTATGATCAAGCTTTGTCGTGCCTAAAGGAGTGGAAGATGGTTTAGCACCATCCATCTTAGTTTTCTAAAGAAGATCAAGTAAATATTTTCCTTGATGTAAAAAGATACCTTCAGACGACCTGTGCACCTCAAGTCCTAAAAAATAGTGCAAAGAACCCAAATCTTTGACTGGAAATACATTGCTCAATTTGTTGATGAAATGTTGACAGAAAGTAGCATTAGGTCCTGTGACTAGAATATCATCAACATATACAAGGATAATAACCAAGGTTGGAGCATGTAAGACAAAAAGAGAAGCATCTGAAGATGATTGCTGAAAGCCAAAAGATCGCAACACTTGAAATAATTTGTCAAACCAAGCCCGTGGAGCATGTTTAAGGCCATAGAGAGACTTTTTAAGCTTGCAAACATGATTAGGAAAAGAGGGATCACTGAACCTAGGAGGCTGCTGCATAAAATCATCTTTTTGTAAATCCCCATGCAAGAATGCATCACTAATATCTAACTAGTTTAAAAACCAGTGAAACTACGTAACAAGAGATAAGAGAATGCGAATTGTAACAGGCTTGGCAACAGGGCTGAAAGTTTCCTTATAGTCGATGCCCTCTTATTGATGAAACCCTTTGGCAACAAGCCGAGCCTTATATTGATCTATAGAACCATCAGGATGTTTCTTAATCTGAAACACCCATTTACAACCAACAACATTGTGATGAGGAGATGAGGATACAAGAACCCAAGTCCCTGTAGATTACAGAGCATTAAACTTTTCCTACATGGTTGTTCTCCAGTAAGCATGCTTGGAAGCCTGCAAATAAGTAGAGGGGACAAAGTCAATAGAAGAGGGAAGATGATGCTTAGTTGCAGAGAAGGCTTTTTGTTTGAATATCCCTTTTTTTGACCGTGTAGTCATAGGATGAATATTGTGCACAGTAGAAGAGACAGTAACAAGGGCAGCATAGGTATCAACAGAAGTAGCATGTGGGTCAACAGGGGCAGCATGGCTATCAATAATCTCAGCACGTGAAAAAGTATTGATAATACGTTAGATAGGAGACAGTGAAGACAAGTCAACATTGATATCAGTAGATGGGACAGGTGCGACATTAGTAGAAGACTGGAATAGTGGGGAACAGTAAACTGCAAATCGACTAAAGATATTACAATAAACCGATAAGCACTCGAGGACAATGGTTGACTCGAGGATAATGGCTGAGAATGATGAAATGGAAAGGTAGATTCATCAAAAACAACATGACGAGATATATATACCCTATGTGTCAATGGATCCAAGCACCTATATCCCTTATGTTGAAGATTGTAACCCAAGAACACACATACTTACTTTTTTTGTCCAGTTTGGAACTTGTATAAGGCTTAAGCCATGGAAAACAACTACAACCAAATACTTTCAGTTGACTATAATCGGGTTGAGTGTGAAACAATAATTCCTAAGGTGACTGCATTAGGCCAGAGATTGGAAGACGATTAATCAAGTATATAGCAATGGAAAAAGCCTCTACCCAGAAAACATGAGGCGTATTAAAAGCAACCAAGAAGGTTCGAGCAGTCTCAACAAGATGATGATGTTTCCTTTCTGCACAATCATTCTGTTCAGGTGTGTGTAAACAACTAAATTGGTGTATACCATAAGTTTTGAGAAAATTTTGTAATGCAGAGCTAGTAACAGATAGTCCTTATAACCATTCACAGACATAACAGGAGCTGGACCCCAAAGATCACAATGTACAAGAAGTAGTAAAACTAATAGGACTAAACGATTGTTTGTGACTTTTTGCAAAAGCACAGTTGGAACAAAAGAAATCCACCGAAGTTCGTCCTTGAAGAGCAAGCTTATTCATTAAAAGAACACGCTTGAAAATTGATGAAAAGGGATGGCCAAGTTAACTGTGCCAAACTGGAACAGGTGCTGTGACACTTATTAAGGCAATGGTTGAAGCAGTAGAGCTTGTAGGTAACTAGGATGAACATTGGAAGGGATAAAAACCATCCTTAATAGGTCCTCGCAAAACCGACTTCCCCGTAGAACGATCCTTTACAAAGGATCCATCAAATTAAGTGTCAAAGAACAGTAATTATCCTTGAGAAATTTATATGGAGAGAGTAAATTGTGCTTCATTTGTGGAACATGAAGAACATTTTGCAATTTAAATGTAGCAGAGGGAGTATGTAAAAAGGAAGAACCAATGCTGCTAATTGTCAAACATTTACCATGACCAATGTAGACCTTGTCTTCACCATGATAAAGAGTAGGAGATGAAATGCTAGAAATGTCATTTGTAATATGTGAAGTAGCACCCGAATCAATGAGCCAAGAAGGATAGGGCTTAGATGAAAAATGTGCACATAGCAGTGAGTTTGGCTCAAGGAACTTTGCCAAAAATATCCGAATTCATTCAATCAAAACAGTCAATAGCCTCATGACTGGTTGATCCACAGATTTGACAATTAAGACCACGAGAGCCTTGAGGGTTGCCACGAAAGCCTTGAGAATTGCCACGGAAATTATGACCTTTGTAATTACCACGATGACCACGAGCGGTTGCTCTATAATTTCCATGATGATTGCTTCGGTAATGTCCACGAGGAGGTTGGGGTTGAATAGCGAATGCTTGGTGTGGTGGTGGTGTAGGCAAGAAAGGAGGCTGTGATTGAGAAACAAAGGCATGAAAAGGCTCTGTGGTGCTCGAGGAGACAACTTTCTTCCTTCGAGACATGGACAGTTCTTTGGTGAGCAATAAGCCATGTAATTCATCCAGAGTTATTGTGGAGAGACGAAAAAGAAATGAGTCAGTAAAGGATTCAAACTCATCAGGTAAGCCAGCTAGTGTAGCCACAATTAGGTCACGATCGGTTACAGGAGCACTAGCCGCCATTAAAGCATCAGAAATTTCCTTGATTTGTTGAAGATAATCAGAAATTGACTGTGAACCTTTTTGAATTGATTGGAGACGAAAGCGTAACTGATGAATGTGAACATCAGAGACTCCTCCAAAGCGCTGCTCAAGTTTGAGCCATAAGTCCCGAGATGATGAGACATCGACGATGAAAGGAATCACTTCTTCAGACAGAGTAAAATTCAACCAGATGAGAAGATTCTGATCTTTCTCATACCAAATCTCAAAAGCAGGATTGAGAGAGTGATCAGGAAGAAGAGGTGGTGGACAGACTTCAATACCATCAATGATGCCAAGAAGCTTATACCGGCGCAGAATTGGGGCAAATAATGCACGCCAGGGGAGGTAGTTTGATCGTTTGAGTTTGATTGGTACCATACTGCTGATGTTTTAGATCGTAAGAGAAGCATACGAATTCGAAGACATCGCAGAATTGGAGAAATTATGGTTTGGAGCTTGCACCAACTTAATAGGAGAAAACGAATCGAACGGTGACGCCATGACGAAATACAAAGAAATACACCAGGCAACTACATAGAAGTTACAATCGAAGAAGAACAGAGAAGAATCGCAACAGAAATTGGGAAGAAAGATCAGAAATTGAGAGCAGAATCACAGAAGATCGAGAGGATCGAGAGAGAAGAAGCCGTGAGGCAAGAAGGGCGTGATACCATATAGAAACTGAAGACTTTCCTTTCATTCAATGTAATGTATAATTACAGCAGAGTTTGTTATATATAGTATTGGGTATTCTATCATATTACACTTATACCCTTAACCAAACTAACCATTTACAAAACAGCATAACAAACTATAAGCAATTCTTATCAACACTTTGATGACTCAATTTTAGCTTCTTTATGGTCATGGGTGCGTAGACGTGGCTCAATTCAATAACCAGTTAGAGTATTGCGGATTGATTCAAATTATTTGTTGTCTATCAGTCTCAATCTGCCTCAAATCGACCACTGAAAGCCAGGTAAACGAAAAGACCCCTCTGCTCCCAAATATCATGGGCCCCCATCCTAACCTCTCATCTCGTGTGGTTTGCAGGTCTCACCAAGTATATACGTAACAATCATTCATTTGGTATAATAAACACATACCTTCATCTTTTTTGTTTCTCTTTCCCTTTCATTTTTTCTCCTCTGCATTCATTTCTTTTCAGACTAATATAAGAGAGACCAAATTTCTAAACCAAATAATATGGATGTTGATGATTGGATTATTACTTAAGTGTTGACTAACGTGTTTATTTACTATTTGTGACACATCATTTTATTTACAAATTTTGGTTTAAAAATTTGGTTTCCCTATCATGATCCTTTCCCATATCTTGTTTATATATTCCAAAACTAAATGTTATGACTTATTATAAAGGCTATACATTCCTGATATGTAATTGCAGAATTGCAATTCTTTATATGGCTTAAGAGAAAGAATTATAGCTGAATTCAAAATGATCATGACAACAGATGGATAAACTTTAGAAATTAATATATTGGGATATCATCGTATCAAGGTTACACATTGCCCATATAAAAAATACTCGAAACATTTGTAAACTAGGTTCCATGTTTCAGAAAATACGTAGAATAAACATGCAAAAATAATTAATTATATACTGTCCTTACTGCTTATAACAATATATATCATACAAGAATATTCCCTGGCTTTCTCACAATATTAGGTAAATTAGATGAAACAGAAACAAAACTGTAGTGGAGTGGGTGGGTAGGGTAGGATTTGGATTTAGGTTTTTCCAAGTAACACATATGGTTTGAATTATACAATGCAAGATATTCGAATGGAGGAGCCCAATGTGTGGTCCATAGCATGAAATGATAGTACAGTCTGACACACACACACACACACACACACAGACATATATATATATATATATATATAGAGAGAGAGAGAGAGAGAGAGAGAGAGAGAGAGAGAGAGAGTTAATTATATGTTGCCCACGGATTTAATTCACAAAGATGACCGGGGAGTGACCCTCCGCGCACCCGCCCCTCAAAGTTGCGAATATATTGTGATGCCCAAAATTTGTCTAGTGCTCCTAAACTTCGACGCCTCTGCGAGGGACCACTACCCCAAAACTTGCTTGTCCGTTGTCGTTTTGTCTAGGCCCTCTGGGGTACCATACAGCAATGCAACACAGTCTTAAACCTCTCTACTCGGTTTGGACGGGGTATATACCCTAAAGATTATAGGACTAATATACTGACCCAGATGTCTTTTGGTATAATATCAACAGGATCCACAGGCATGCACTCCAGGCCATAATCAGAGGTGTCATGTTTTGAACAAAAGAGAGAGAACAAGAAAAGAGTTGCCAAGTTTACATATGATAAACGTACTTTTGCGTTTCTTTTTAGGGGCACTAATCAGAGTTGAACGCATTATATAAGTGTGTTTCTATTTGTTATATATTCACGGCTTATTGGTTTAGGTTAAAATCCAACTTTTCAATACGCGTTTTTAATACTTTCTAATTGTTAAGAGTATGAATTTATATTGGGGGGAGAATGAACCGTGTATGTGCTCGTAATTCTTAACTATTATGCAGAAATCTAGAAGAACAGGCAAGAAGAAAACAGAGAAAAGGGAAGATAAGAGAGAGGAATAATACAGAAAAAGCTGAACTTATGTTTGTTGGAACCCCCAGTCCCACATCGGACAGAGGGAGAAGAGAAGAGTGCTTTAAATAGAAATACCACTCTCTAATTAACACCGAGACCTTTTGTGATAAAACCCCACACCTGAGGATTGTGCAGGTGGTTAAGTGGGGACAGTATCGGTGTTGTTGGAGTGGGCCCTCGGCCCGTCAACCTGAAAATTTCCACAATGTTATTATCTCAACTGAATTGAATGCAATAGTCACAGCTTTATGTATAGAAATGAAAAAGAAACTAACTTGCTTAATCTTTAAGCTATCTAACCGACTCTCTAACAAAACATAACTAGGCAGCCTTGGCACCTCATTACTGACTTATCCGTCAACATCCCCTCAATCTCAACTAGGGCAACCTAGTTTGAGATTGAAACAATATCTTACAAATGCTGGACTGTGAGGTCCTTTTGTCAACAAATCAGCAGTTTGATCATCATTATATAGATATTTAACATGAAGATCTCATTGGAGATCCCTTTCTCTCACAAAGTGGCGATCAATATCAAAATGTTTAATTCTTGAATGGTAAACTTGATTGGAACTTAGGGCAATAGCTAACATGTTATCACAGTAAATGATGGGAGGACTTGAAAAAAAAAAAAAAAAAAGAATGCTTTGAATGTGTTAATTGTATTCTTCTCATTCTGAGGTATATATAATCATGTACAATCCTACTACAATAAGGAAAGAATAATTACAAGCAATCTATCACGTAAACTAGGAAACACAAGATTATAGGAATCCCATTATTAAAGGAAATATTATACAAGTCAACACTCGCCCTCAAGTTGGTGTATATATATCACACATGCCCAACTTGTCCAAAAAACTTGAAAACTTGTCATTAGAACCGCCTTTGTAAGTATATCTGCCAATTGATCCTCGATCCTAATCAGGGAAATTCAATTACCTTTCCTTCCAATTTCTCTTTAATGAAGAACCTATCAACCTCCACATGCTTAGTCCTATCATATTGTACCGGATTATACTATCATATTGTACCGGATTATGAGCAATATCCCTTGCAGCCTTGTTGTCACAAAATAACCTCATCGGCCGACTATGGTTGACCCCCAAATCCTGTAATAGAAACTTAAGCCACAAGAGTTCATAAATACCAAGAGTCATACTTCTATATTCTACTTCTGCATTCAACTAAGCTACTACATTCTGCTTTTCACTTCTCCATGTTACTAGATTACCTCCAACAAAAGTGAAGTCGATAGGCAGTCATCTATTGAACCCGCCCAATCAGCGTCGCTATATCCTTCAATCCTGAAATGCTCATTTTTCTTAAACAAGATTCCTTTTCCTAGACTCCCTTTCAAATAACACAATATTCTCATAACCGCACTCATATGTTGTTCTCCCAAATCATGCATATACTAACTGACCACACTCAAGGCATGAGCAAGATCAGGTCTTATATGGCCCAAATACATCAATCTCCCAACTAACCTCTAATATCTTCCTTTATCTACCGGTACTTGATTCTGGTCAATACTCAACTTCATTCCTGCAGCCAACGGAGTTGCTACAGGTTTACAAGCTGACATCCATGTCTCCTTTAACAAATCAATAATATACTTTCTTTGGGACAAAAATATTCTAGACTTGCTTATTGATACCTAAATTCCAAGAAAGTATTTTAGAGATCCAATATCTTTCATTTCAAACTCTGTGGACAAATACTTCTTTAGCGCCGATTGTTCAACTGGGTCATTCCCTGTAACCACCATGTCATCCACATATACAATAAGTGCTGTAATCTTCTTATTTTCTGTTTCAAGAACAAAGTGTGATGCCAATTGCTTTGTCTATACCCGAATGCCTTCATTGATTTAGTGAACCTACCGAACCATGCTCTTGGTGACTGCTTCAATCCATATAATGACTTCTTTAGCTTACACATACCTTACCCTTGTTCATGTTCGTTTCGGTACATCCCGATAGAAGCTCCATATAAATTTCTTTAGTTAAATATCCATATAGGAATGCATTTTTGACATCGAACTATTGAAATGGCCAGTTTAGGTTTGCTGCCAGGGATAATAGAACTTAAACGGTATTGATCTTGGCTATGGGCATGAAGGTGTCCATGTAATCTATGCCATATTTCTGAGTGTACCCCTTTGCCACTAGTCTTGCTTTAAAACAATCAACTGTTCCACCTACTTTAGATTTCACTATATAGACCTATTTACATCCCACTTGTTTCTTCTCTGCTGGTATGTCCGATAGTTCCCAGGTAGCATTCTTTTTCAACGATCTTAGTTCCTCATTCATCGCTTCTTTGCATCTAGGATCGGCTAAGGCTTCCTGCACAATGTTAGGAATATATACAGTAGACAATTGATTTACAAATGACTAATTTGATTCAAACAGGTGACATGTAGACACATAATTGTTTAATAGGTACCTCATTCTCGAGTCATAGGTCAGTTCGCTCACTGAATATTTAGTTTTACACTTAGGGTCTGCCTCATAAATGGATTTAGGAATACCTCAATTAATCCTTTATGGGAGACTACGGAGATGTGCTCCATCTAACATAGAAGACGATTGGTTATGAGAATCACTGAGAGACGAGTTAGTATGTATTGTTTCTTCTATAATCGTGGGGTCCAGCTGCAAGGGGATCGTGTTAACTGCCATCTCAGGCTCAGCAGGAAGTTGTTGTGCAGCAACAACCTGCTCGAAACTAGGCTGATGTGCAGTTGGTGTCTACCCAACGGTAAGCTGATGTGATGTGGCTTGCTGCTCAGCGACAAGCTGATGTGCAATCGACATCGATTTGGCGGCAGGCTACTGTGCAGTGGCCTGCTGCTCGGTGATGGGTGGCTGCACAGCAGCTTGCTGCTCGGTTCCATAATCGAACAAATGAACTTCATCACCTTGAAAGTCCCTTTGAAGTGAGGACTTAGAGGAACCAAAAAACACCTCCGTTTCATGAAAAGTGACATCGGCAGTGATAGACATTTTCTTGGTTGGAGGGTGATAGCAACGATAGCCCTTCTAAGTAGTAGTATACCCCATAAACACACATCGAATAGCTTGAGGTTCGAGTTTGTTTTGCCATTGGGGAGAGTGCACGTGGACAAAAACCATGCATCCAAGGACTCGAGGGGGAAGGTTGGGAACCGGTGGGCAACTGAGCAGTGACATAAAGGTCTGAAATGGTGTCTAAAACTCGAGAGTACGAGAGGGAAGCTGGTTAATAAGGTAGGCAGCAGACATGAATGCCTCACCCCTAATAATGCAAGGGAAGACGTGCCTCAAGAAAATAAGCACAAACCTTCTAACAAATGTCAATTCTTCCGTTCAGCCACTTCATTCTGCTGAGAAGTATATAGACATATGGTGTGATAAACAATACCGTGCATATCAAAGAAAAAGCGGAGCTTGGTATTAACATACTTGCCTTCATTATCACTTCAAACCACCTGAATGTTCATATTATATTATACCGAAACCATTTTATGAAATTTTTGAAAAGCCATACTAACATCCCTTTTTTATTTTAATAAGGTAACCTAAGTCAATCTCGTACAATCATCAATAAAAGTGACAAACCAATTAGCTCCACCAATTGAAGGGCCCCAAACATCTGAGTGCACAATCATAAAGGAACAGAACTCTTATTTAAACTTGGAGGAAAAGAAGTTTGATGGCTCTTTTCACACACATCACACTTAAACTGAGAAACATCGTTTTTCACAAACAAACTAGGAAATAACTTATGCAAATAACCAAACAAAGCATGACTAAGACGACAGTGCCACATCCATACATCTGGCACTTTATTATTCTCTGCTAAAGTCCCATTCACTGACAGTGCTTGAGTAAGCAATCTCGAGCTACTGGAATTCAACTCGAGGAAATACAGCTTCCATCGTCTAATACCATAACCAATCGTCTTTCGTGTTCGGATGTCCTTAAATACACAAAAATAAGGCCAAAAAACCACCAAACAGTGTAAGGTATGGGTTATTTAGGCAACCGAAAATAAATTATAATTTAAGAAGGGAACCACAAGGACAATATCAAGTCTTATGGTATCAGAAAGGAAAACAGTGCCTTCCCTAAGAGGGCGGCATCACCATTAGCAACATTAACCTTGGCATGGGTGGAATTTTTTAGTGAGGAAACCTATCTAGAATCACAAGTCATATGTTCAGTAGCTCCATAATCAATTATCCATGTATTATTCATAATAGAAGTGGAAACATTAAGTGCCTTACCATCGGTACATGCTGCGACAATCAGAGCTGATGTTTTACTTGCTACATCTTCCAAATCATCATTGGTTTCTGAAACAGAAGCTTGAGGTTTGTTGAAGTGAGGGTCACATGTCTTATCCCAATTATCGGGATACTCAATCAACTCGAAATACCAGCTCTTGAAGTGTCCCGTCATACCACAGTGTGGACATTTACCTTGAGGGCGATCACGACTTGTTTGGCCGGTTTGTGGCTGCCCAGACTTACTCTCAAATCCACCTCGGTCGGTTCGGTTGGAGGAAGCTTTAGCCTTGGCTACCATTGCAACCGAAACTGAGCTTTGGACCTCCATCTTCATGGCTTCCTTGCAATCTGCCTCATAATGAACGTACCCATAAGTAGTTTGGAGTCCAAGCGATGGGTCTTTACGTAATATTCCTCTACGAACCTGATCAAACACATCATCAAGTCCACTAAGAAACAAATCCAATCGTTGTCGCTCAGTTGTCTTATGAAATATCAAGACATCTTTTTCACACACCATGGCCACATTGTTAAAGTGATCCAATTTTTTAAAAATCTTTGTCAATTCTCCACCCATTTTGTCTGAGACTTTAAGTTTTCTGATTCAATGAATAAATCCTAGCCTCATCATTCTCATCAAAATAGGCAGTCTTAAGAGCATCCCAGATCTCTTTAGAAGTTGACAATTGAATATATCGTTTCATAATTTCCAGCTTCATTGCCGACAAAAGCCAACTTTTGATTCTCTTATCTTCATAGAACCAATCATCATATTTGGGATCATCTTCTACAGGTGCTTTGATAAACCCAAGAAGATATCCCATCTTCTTTCTTCCAGCAATATAAATTTGAATAAGAGGAGCCCATAAATCGTAGTTCTTCTCATCCAAAACCATCCCAATGTTGAAGCTTGAATTATCCAGCTGAACCACATCCGAGACAGTAATGGGAACTAGTTAGTTGTTCTCGGTATACATCTTTCATGAAGGGTGATAGGCTTGTGCAGTGACAAAGACACTCGATTAGCAACGACACACGTTGCTCGTTGCAGTTCTGGGTAAAAACAGGACACAACAACGAATTCTAGTTGCTTACTATTCGTCGAAGATGCAACAGTGGTGCTTGTCATGGCACAGTAACACAAACCCAGTTAGGGTTGGAAACTTTTATTTCCTTTTGTTACAACTTGGCTCTGGTGCCAAGAAGAGAATGCTTTGAACATGTTAATTGTATTCTTCTCATTCTGAGGTATATATAATCATGGACAATCCTATTACAATAACGAAAGAATAATTACAAGCAATCTATCACCTAAACTAGGAAATCCAAGATTATAGGAATCCCAGAATTAAAGGAAATATTATACAAGTCAACAAAATACCTCAACCTTTCAAAACTAACCACACACAAACAACATCGGCTGCAAAATAATGCTTTATACTTTGCCTTTGTTGAGTATCTAGAAACATAATTTTGTTTTTGATATGGGATTGTTGCCAAGGTATACCACATAACCAGTTACTAACCTTATGGTAATTAAGTCTACAACCTAGTCTAAATAAAAAAATGTAGTCAATTGGATTGTTATATCTGTTAAGTAAGTAATTCCACAATGCAATTCCTTGAAGATATCTCAGTATCCTTTTAACACGCTGAAAATGCACATCAGTTGAATTTGTCACGAATTGACAAACTAAATTCGCAACAAAAACTATATATATTTGGCCTTGTGAATGTCCAATATTGAAGTGAACCAACAAGACTTATGTAAAAAGTCAGATCCATATATGCTTGCCCTCAGTGACCAAAAGCTGATTATGAGGCTTGCGTAAAGTAGTACAAGTTTACAAGAATCTGTTCCAGATTTATTAATGAGATTTTTCACATATTTTGATTGATTCACAAAGATATCCCTATTTTTTTTTATAATGTATATGCAACCCAAGAAAATAGGTGAGTATACCTATGTCTTTTAGATAAAAAGCTACAACCACATCTTGAATAACCTGTTGAACTTTAGTAGCATTTGACCCAGTAAGGACAATGTTACCACATAAAGCAACAACACAATTACATCTAGACCATCCTTTTTCACAAACAAACTAGTATCGATGCAGAAGCATGAAATCCCATTGTTGGTCAATTTCTCGTAAATCTGGAACTTTATGCTATTAGGGTCTGTTTTAACCTATATAATGACTTAATCAACTTGCAAACATAATTTGGGTGTGAAGGATCAATAAAGTTCTGAGGCCTCTTCATACTATGTAAAAGTGCATTCTTTATATCTAATTACCTCAATTCTCCTTTGTTAATAGCTGCTAAAAATAATATAAGCCTCACAGTTGTGTGTCTTACCACGGTACTAAGGATTTAAGAGTAATCCAAACCTTGTTTTTGAGAGAATCCTTAAGCTATAAGTTTGGCTTGGTATCTGGAAACATTACCATCATGGTTCTTTTTAATCTTGTAAACCTATTTGCTCCCAATTATGGATCTGTCAGCTGGATGAGGCATCGAAATCAAGTCATTTGAGGTTTTAAGGCATCAAATTCTTATTACATTGCTACTTGTCATTGAGGAATAAAAGCTATTTTTCTGAAAATAGTTGGTTCTGCAGAATCATCTGTCAAATTCTTCCTCCAGTAAACAGATCTTCATCTATCAACATGAGTGTTGAAATGAAGCCACAAAACCTTTATAGCATTCTTTGTCAATAGTCTTCCTCTTCAATCTTGTTACATAAAATGAACAAATGAGGTATTCAAAACATTTTGTGCAATATCTGAAATAGTATCTGAAGTAAAAATTGAGATAGGAAGCAATACCTTTAAATGTGTATCATTGGGACATGCAGCAGTGGTGATGTACTAGAATGAGGAGTATGAGGAGTATTTCCATGTGAAGAGCTTAGTTCTTGTGAAACAGATGCTGATGATCTTCAATATTAAGTGAGGATGGTAAAATGGATTCTTGACTGCAAGATTGAAATTATGGATCTATTAGTTGAGAAACCCCTCATATTGCTACTGATTTTACGATGGAATCCTCAACTTTCTTCATTGATCACATAATTACAAATGTTGGAGTTTTATTTCATTCATGTTTCTACTTAAGGTTTGGTCTCATAGTCATTGTGGGTTTACAAAACCTAAGTGAGATTTAGGGATTGTATTAAATTACTAGTGTTGAATTATATAACATGAGACTAAAGGGGCACAAAGGGATTAAACCCTAATGTTGACGTGGGGATTAAGTCAAAGGCTTTACAGATGGGCTTTAGGGTTTATTTATGATGGGGCTCTAAGGTCAATGCCAACATAGATACAAGGGATCCCTATACACCTAACATAAGAACAAAGTTTCGTACTCCCCCTTGAGTCGTTGCATTTAGGGTAAGTAGTGTGCAAAAGATTTTCTTGAGGTTTAGTTAACCATGAAGGATTTACAAGGTGGCTGCAATTCTATTCAACGTCTATAGATTCTCCGGATGAGTGTCATTATTGTGGTTTTAGTTGTTTATGATTGCCAAGATCTAACATAAGCGTCATACAATACGGTATGCTTCACCTTAAGGAATATATGAGCACACATAATTAAGAGAGGATAAGAAATGTTGAGAAAATATTGGGCTCTAAGCATTCGAAGTAGCATGATAACAAGAGGAAAATCAAACAACCACCTTATAGAATCCATATGAAAAAGTAACATAGTATATTGAATAATTTATAATTGATAAGATAACAAATTTCACGCCTAAACATTCTATATATGCCTCTTAGCCCTAGATGTTATATATAGGAGTCCAAATAGGAATTTCCACTTTTTAACTTGATCTTCAATGCATTATGCCATCAAATTTACATATCATTATTAAACTCATGATTGAAAACGAAGAAGCTTCGGAAGAAATAGAAACATTTAAGCAGTTTTTTTTTTTCCCAGGCAATTTCAGCTGATATGTTGGTTGTAGCAATTACAGCTCATAAGGTATGAAGTAGGGTTAGGCTTTGACAAATATAGTCAAGTAAAAACATAGCATGCATGACACATATATATCAATGTTTCATATCCAAATCTCATGCAATGTGTCATCATCACCACATGTCTGATTGCTTGGATGCCAAACATTTATTAGAATCTTTGTGCGCCATGTATGAAATCCATAGTCATCCAATGTCATCCTATACAATTGGTCAAAGACAACATTGTTGACCTGGAAATCTCCCTTTCCATATAACTATATCTGCCATGCAATTTCCTGACAAGTCATATCATGTCTAACCTAAAGTTTGAATCGGTCCGATCTATCAAAAATAGAGAATGTATATACCTAACTTTATTACATTTGATTATTAAGTAGTTGTGCATCATTTTCTTTCTTAATTTCTTGTGTTTTTGAAATAGCAATGGCCAAGATTACAAGCAGATTAAATACTGATCGATCTAAATCACTGAATGCCATGTTCATCACTTGTATGCCACAACTTTCAGCTAAGCACATGAATATGCGTTGCTATGGTTGTGTTGATAAAGTAATATTGGTTATATATGCCAGGTGTATTGAATATATGCTAGGTCATTAAAACTGCCACATCAGCAGTACCGTAGGATATAAACCATTGTATGTTGAACCGACTATATAGAGTATTATTTCCTTGTATTAGATAAGATTGGGTTGTATTAACTGTTTTGAGATGTCAGAAATACATCTTTCTTCTCCTCTAAACTTTTATGTGTTCTTCAATTCTGAAATTCCTTCATGAAGGTTAAACGTATATTACGATTTTTGCAAGGGACTCTCAATTGTGGTCTTACATATACATCAGGAACTTCCATGGCATTGTCTGCATTCAGTGACTCAGACTGGGCTGCCAATCTCAACACTAGAAGGTCTATCACAGGATATGTTGTTTATTTGGGGGACAATCTTATATCTTAGCAATCAAGAAAGCAAGCTTATGTTTCAAGGAGTTCTACCGAGGCAGAGTATAGGGCTTTTGCACATACCGCTGCTGATGTAGCATGGATTAGGTTGATTCTTCGTGATGTCCATCAGTTCTTGTCTTCACCTCCCTTAATTCACTGTGATAATCAATCTGCAATAGCACTTAGCTTGAATCCAATTCAGCATTCTTGGATCAAACATTTGGAAACTGACTTCCATTTCATTCGAGAAAGGGTACAAAAGGAAGACTTGGTGATTCAATATGTTTCAACAAAAAAACCAGGTTGCTGATATTCTCACAAAAGGTCTTCATGGTCCTGATTTTCTTCACCATTGTTTCAAATCTTAAGTTGACCTATCCCAGCTAAGATTGAGGAGGAGTATTGGCTATATATGCCAGGTGTATTAAGTATATGCTAGGTCATTAAAACCGCCACACTAGCAGTAGCTTAAGATATAAGCCATTGTATGTTGAACCGACTATATAGAGTATTATTTCCTTGTATTAGGGCTAGTTTGGGATTGCTATACTTTTTTTCAAAACTGCTTCTGCTGTGCTGTGAGAATCAATAGCTGTAAAAAAAAGCAGGTAAGTGTTGGTAAACTATAATGCTAAAAGTGCTTTTAGCAAAAAAAAGTAGTGTCAGAGTGTTTGGTAAACTTTTATATAAAACTGCTGTGATTGTGTAAAATGACTAATAAGGACATTAATCATTCATAGAAGAATGTCTACTTGGCTTGCTCGTTCAATTGATGTCAGTGTCACCAAAATTGTCCTCGAAGCAAGTGAAGAAATCAACATTAGCTAGCTTGCTTTCACCTGTCAGGGTCTCGCGAAACGCCTCGAGTGGGTTGATGAGATGTCCATGGCCATGGTGGGGCCCTGATCTTCCATGTCGTTGAAGAAGTCCATCATCGTTAGCCTTATCACTACGAAACCCAGATGACCAAGAAACCCAGATTACTCAAAATCGCAGATCACCCAAATGACCTAGAAATCTAAATCTTCCAATTCTACCTTCCAATTATTCAATTTCAATATTCCAACTATCCAAAAATAGAGATTGAGAAAAGGAAATATACCTTTTTTTTGGTGAAGAGTGCTCGAACAAGATGAGAGGGAGAGATCAAGCTCAAACGGGGAGAGAGAGAGAGAGAGAGAGAGAGAGAGAGAGATGGAGAGTGGGAGTGGGCGAGAGACAACAGTGAAGGAGAGTTTTAGGATAAAGATGCAAAATGGTAGGTTTGGAAATTTGAAAGTTTCATTTAACGAACACTGTTCATCCGTGTTTTGGCGATAAAAAGCCGATCTTGTGAAGCTCAATTTTGCTGCTTCTACTTTTCAGCTTTTTTTTCATCCAAAACTGTGAAAAAGCTGTTTTAAAATGTTTACCAAACACATTTTAAAGCTTAACTTTTTTTTGGTACCCACTTTTTTATTAGAATTTAAGCTAAAGCCAAATTGGTACTTAGATAAGAGTGGGTTGTAATAACTGTTTTGAGATATCAGAAATACATCTTTCTTCTCCTCTAAACTTCTCTGTGTTCTTCAATTCTGAAATTCCTGCATGAAGGTTAAGAAGTAACAATGACAAAATTCCCGACAAGGCCATAAAGGTGAAACAGCTTAACGTTCGTACTATACTCGTCCTTTTACTTGACTGCAATGCTTCAAAGTAACAAAAAAAGGAAAACACTGGAATCTAAAATAATAATTTTACACCAAAAAAAAAAATATATATATATTCAACATTGTTTGTTAAGTTTTGATATTCCTTTGCTTATATATTATGTGATAATAGATACTTATGGCAGTAGAAAACATATTCGGGGTGTACACAAATGCCTCAAACTAAAATCTAGTCAATTTACCATCAAAACTCATACTTTAGTGAGAATGTATCATCCCATTAGTTTTATTTACAAATTTAGTCAAAACGTATAATTTGTAATGTACGTGAACTATTTTTAAGAATAGTTTTTCCACTCAGAGACCCATTCTAAAGCTCGTGGGACATATTTTCTTCTTACTTGAAGACAAGATGTAATCAACGAAATTCTAGCCGCAAGTCGTGTATAAGGATTTAGAGTGGTGAACATAGGCATGGAAGTTTTTCCGTGCACAAACGTGGTCTGATGAAACTTTTAACAAGCCTTATCAGAGGTGGTACGTCCACCTTAAAAGTGAAGCCTGGTGGTAAATTTGTAAGAATTCTAATTTAAGTTGCGTTTGGGGAGGTTTTGAAGCATATCTGTTTTGCCATTTTGTTATGACTGGAGAAAGTTATATTGTTGATGTTCTTGATTAGCCCCATTTTGAGTTTTTATTTATTTATTTATTTTTAACTTCGACAGTACGAAGGGAATAAAATGAATATCAAAGAAAAACGCTTTCTAGAGCATCAAAAAAGGATTGTTGTGTATGTGTGAAGAAAATGATATATTTCAAGAAAAAGTTTATAATATTCTGAGCCGGTACTTGCAAACAAGGGTATCAAAATACAAAATAATAATTACAGACGTTGCAATATAGTGTTGTAAGAGACGGAGGATCCACATAAACCAAGACATCCGATGCACCAAAGTCATGTGAAAGATGAAAACTATCAAAGCTGCCGCGGATAGGAAACACAAATGCTTCTATCTGGTCAATATATATATAAGGACACTGCAACTCTAAATTACCTCATGATCCCAAAAGCATCGAAATAAAAAAAAAAAACATTTACCCTAAAAGCATCAAAAGGTTTGCTAATTTCCAACTCTATATCCTAAAGGCTAATGCTAGCATTAAAAATTAAAAAACGTTGCCAAACGAATTTACTGCTTGGAAATCGATCAAGTAATTTGGCTAGTAAGTAGTTGTTTTGAGATTAATTTGCTAATGTGGATAAGAACACGAGAAATTGATATTTGAGTTTGTTCTTGACAATAATTGATCATCGTTTTAATGCGCACGAGTGCGGAAGGGAAGGGATGGACCAAAATGCATTTTAACGAGTAGGTTGCGATATACATTGAACAAGCATAATACTGTGAGCAAGATGATGGTCCAGACTCCATATCGATTGAAAGCGTGGGACTCACCCTTTAAGGACATGCCCTTCAAAAATTCATTACTTAATTGATCAACCTTTACTTTTGATCCCCCCAAAATATAAAGTAAATAATAATTAGGGTAAAGTACAAAAAAACTACCTCAACTATTGGTTTTACGACACTTTCATACCTTATTTTTTAAAATTGACAATGTCATACCTCATCTTACAAATTTGTGCCAATGTTATACCTTCCGTTAGCTTGATGTGAATTTTTCAGTTAAATGCTAACATGGCTTGATTCAGGACTCACTTTCTATTAAAAAAATTATTAAAATATTATTAAAAAATAAAAAAATTTATTTAATATTTTTTAAATATTAAAACAAAAGTTAAAAATAAATAAAAAAAAAATAACCCTCACTTCGTTCCTTCCCCCTCCTCTCTCTTCTCCTTCATCTTCATCTTCCTGCTTAATCTTCAACCAAAAATAAAATAAAATTTGAAAACCCATCAACCCCCCCCCCCCCCACCCGATGAAGAAGAAGAGAAAAAAAAAACAACCCAGAAAGAAGAAGAATAGGAAGAAGAAGAAGGAAAAAAGAAAAAAAAAACAAACCAAATGCAGTTCTTTGCCCCCCCCCCCCCCCCCCCAAAAACCCCCTGCCAACCCCAAATCCACCACTCCCACCCCATCATGAAGGTTTCCCAATTTCACCTCAACAGGATCTAGGTTTTTTCTTGGGTTTTTTTTTTTTTTTGGGTTGCAGGTAGTGAATGCGGGTTTAGGGAAGACGGGAGGGGGGGAAGAAAGGAAGGGGATCGGGGTAAATCGCGAGTTGGGGGGGGGGGGAAGATAAATTGTTTTTTTTTTTTCCTTCTTCTTTTTTCTGGGTTGCAGGAAGGGCGCTGGAAGGGGGAAGAAGATGAAGATGGGGGAGAATACAGAGAAGGGGGGTGGGGAAAGGGGACGTGAGGGTTTTTTTATTATTATTTTTTATATATTTATATATTTATTTATTTTTACTTTTCTTTATTTTTTTAATATTTAAAAATTATTAAATAAATTTTTTTTTTAGTTTTTAATAATATTTTATTAATTTTTTAATATAAAATGAGTCCCGAATCAAGCCACGTCAGCATTTAACAAAAAAATTCACGCCAAGCTAAGGGAAGATATAACATTGGCATAAATTCATAAGATGAGGTATGATATTGTCAATTTTAAAAGATGAGGTATGAAAGTGTTGTGACATCAATAATTGAGGTAGTTTTTTTTATTTTACCCTAATAATTAAATAGAAACCTTGCTTTGCTATTGCCGCATTCAACATGTCAATAATTCAGGATGATAATACTTGTGTTAAAATTTTCCTAACTCCATAATTCTCTTATATTTATATTATTTTTAATTTTATTTATAGATTTAAATTCAGATTAGGAAAAAGTCCACTCATCTTGTATTCAATTTCAAATGCTTATCAATGAAGGGTCATCTTTTTCTTACTAATTATTAGTGTTTTAAAAGACTCGCCTCAGGGCGTACCTAGGTGGCTTTGGAGGCAGGGCTACACCATTTTCGCCTCTGTTTTAAGGGAGTCGTCAAAATACACGCCTAAGCTTCTTGGGTTGCGCCTGAGACGTGTTTGAGACATCGATTGGGAGTCCCTTTTTCTTTTTTAAGTTTGAAAAATTTGGAAATTTTTTAGAGTTGCAGAGCTGTTTTGAGTTGCAAGCCATGAACACCAGCAAATGAGATGAAGAAGATGAAGAAGATGAAGAAGACGACTAGGTTTTTTAGGCTGAGTTGGTGTTTTTATTTATTTTTTTAATGCTTAAACTGACCATACTTTACCACATTTATTACCCCCATTATCTTCATTTTTTTAAAACTAATCCCACTTTAAAGGCATTTATTACCGCACTCTCTATTTTCTCTTCATTTTTTTTTATTTCTAATATTTATTTTCTCATATACTAGATATATATTAGATAAGCATTGTTTTGGTTTTTTTTTTATTATTTTCCTGAATATTCTCATGATTGGCTGTAGAAAAGAAAACATATTTTTATTTGGATTATTATTTTCTTAATGTTATATTATTATTTTTTTTTTAAATTTCGTTATATTCTTTTCCTTATTTCTCCTTTTTTAAGACTACCTATCCCACCCAAATATTATCCAAAACTCTCGTATAAATAGGCACTTGCTTAAGTAGATGTTTGAAATTGATTAATTTGATTGCTTGATTAAACTTGGTTATGTGAGTTAAACTTGTTTGTGACTGTTATATTTTTATATGTAGAACATATGTATTAAAAAATTAAGTCTCGTGAGGCTTCACCTCACACCTTAAGATTTTCGCCTAGGCAGGACTATCCATCAAACACCTCGTCCACGCTTTCGCCTTTTAAAACATTGCAAGTGGTATTATCAGCAATTTTTAGTCAAACAATAATATACACATCAAGATTAAATTGCACGTCACTTGGTCAGTCGGGTTCCTGTTTTGGAATTTGGAGTTAAACAGCAAGCTTTGCCTGGTCAAGAAAAAGAAATATTATTTCTCTAAACAAACTAGATATTGAATACAATGAAACTGTAGGGAAGAAAAAACAAATGAAGACAAAGGGACTTAAACCATGCAGAATAATCTTTTCCAGCAATAAATATTGAGAATAATAAAGTTTACACAAAATTAGGTTTTCATCTTCTTCATATTAGGAGGGGTAAGGTGAATAAATTCGCATGTAGACGAATTTATTAGAACGATGTGTTTTTTCTCTGCATTGTAGTTTGAATTTTTCGCAATAAATTATATCGGTTAAATGTAGAGTATCGTTTGTATATAAATACATAAGCTTAAATTTTATTAGAAAAATAAAAGTGCCGAAGTTTAATCTCACATGGTGATGCAAATGCTCATACCAAACATCCATGTGATCCCATTTCACACGGGAATGCTCCTCAACTCTCCCCTTACAATTAAAGGTGCAGATTACATTTCCACAGTCCCCCAAAACGCATCTTGACCGTCCTTGTGAGTCCACAGTTTTGCACAGGGGTTGGCTGAGTTTGTCCAACTCTTGTCCCCCAAACGCAGAGGCAAAATGCCTCAAAGGTGCTGCTACCGCTACCGACAGCTTAGCTTTCCTTTGTCCATAATTCATGTAAATTAAAGAGAAAGTATATAAAAAATTAAACAAATTTAAGGCATTACCACAACTCCCACTCCTTCCTTTAATCATATCTATAAAATACAACACGCACTTGCATTCCCACCTCCCCACAAAGCAAACACATTTCTAACTTCTCCACAACAAAAAAAGGGAAGAAAAAAAGAAAGAGAAAGAAGAACTTGGTTCTTTTGGGTTTTTGCTAGAGCAGATTATTGGGTGTTGTTTCTTGAGGTTCAATAATTCGGTATAGTATTCGTGTCGAAGATTCTTGGTTAAAAATGGAAAGCAAGGCACATGAGAAAGATCTCAACCTCAAGGCAACAGAGCTGACACTTGGGTTGCCAGGGAGAGATGAAATTATTGAGCTTCCTAATCAAAACAAGAAGAGAGGACTGCCAGTTGACCCAAAAAATGAAGAAGGAAGCACTGATACTAAAAACGCTCAAAAGGAAACCCCTCCTGCAAAGTAAGTCATTTTATTAATTAATCATGTTTAGCTGAATTTATCTCGTAAGAAATATGTTGAATGAGCTATAGATTTGAGTTGTTTGTTGTACTCAGAAAGTTTTGATGTGTTGGTATGACAGGGCACAAATAGTGGGGTGGCCACCGATCAGATCTTATAGGAAGAACAGCCTCCAAGCAAATAAAAATGCAGAGGGTGAGACTGCTACTGGGATTTATGTGAAGGTGAGCATGGATGGAGCACCTTACCTCAGAAAGATTGATCTTAAGGTTTACAAATGCTACCCAGAACTCCTCAAGGCCTTGGAAGTCATGTTTAAGTTTACTATAGGTCAATACTCAGAGAGGGAAGGCTACAAAGGATCAGAATATGCACCTACTTATAAGGACAAAGATGGTGATTGGATGCTGGTTGGAGATGTTCCATGGGAGTAAGTTCTCTCTCTCTCTCTCTCTCTCTCTCTCTCTCTCTCTCTCTCTCTCTCTTTCTCTCTCTCTCTCTCTCTCTCTCTCACATAAGTCTTCTGTTGTTATTACAGTATGTTCATGTCATCCTGCAAGAAGTTGAGAATCATGAAAGGATCAGAGGCCAGAGGCTTGGGGTGTGATGTATGAAAAAGACATGTCAACCCAAAAGAGCAAGGGAGAAGGAAAGATATATCCTCTCTCTCTCTCTCTCTCTCTCGATCTCATGATATGCATGGAGAGAAAATTTTATATCACAGCTTGGGTTATCGACGAAGATATTCAGATCTTAGTCTCCTTAATGACCGACATATCTTCTCTGGAGTTGATTGGGATTGTAGACAGAAGCAGAAGATAATCTAGCTGGTGAAGTAATTACAGATTCATTCCTTAAGTTTGGCACCAAGATTTGTTTGCGGTTTGCGCATCCGTGATTGATGCTGTATCGTATTGTTTCTTATGATTCAGTCAGACCAAAACTGCATAAAGAGAGTTTGGTTCTAAAGAGATTGTATAGAAAGGAAGAGGGACGTTTAATGTTTTGGCTATGAGCTTGTACTATTGATATTTGATATGGATCAATATATATGTGGTATAAAGCTTATGTATTTTGAGTACATATGTGTGTAGAAATTTCAGACTGCATGCAGATTTTGTACCCCTTTCTGTTGTAATACAAGTTGAGAAAGATTTAATTCGATGTTCAATATTTTTTTCTGAGATTTAATTCGATGTTCAATATTTTTTTCTGTTCGATTTCATAATTTCATTCCACTCCTTAAACATGATCAAATTGACAACTACGTACAAACATTTCACCTTACGAGTAACAGATTTGGATGTTCAGGATAGGGTGCTGCAAAAATCTTTCAAGGGTTATTGATGCATCTTATCTTATCCTATCTAGTGATCATATTTTTATCACAAGCCACCACACATTTCAATCTGCTAAGAATTTATGACACCTGTAATTAGAATAAGAAGTTTGTTTAGGCAGTAATTAAGCTAGTGTTGTACTAGCATAAGTAGTCTTCTTTGTAATGAGTTCTTCATTAAGAAATAATATTGAATCTTCTGTTTTCCCTCGTCTCTCTTCGATATTCTCTCTCTTTCTGCAATCTCTATCTTCAATGGATCTCTCTCTTGCTTAACATATAGGATAACAAAGATGCAAAAGCAACAAGCTCAAAAAGAACAGTTTGAATAACCACAAAAATTGCCTTCTTTGTTTGGTCAACAAAAGATGCTGAAATTCAGATTTAATTTTTTTCTTGGGCTTACGGATTAATTGGTTAAGAGTCACCTATACCTAAGATTTCAAGCTTGATTCTCTTTCCTTAATATCACTTTTATGAATGGAAATAAGAACATTAATTTATTCTTTCAACCTAGCATAAGGCAAAGTTACTAATGACTCATTTGGGTGTGCTTTTAAATTAATTGAAAGAGCTTTTAGAGAAAATATTTCTGGATTCCAAAAGCACTTTTAAGTGCTTTCTACAAGAAGTATTAGTTATGTGCTTCTTTCAGGAAGCACTTTAAGTGATTTTTCAGAATTTATTAGCATTTTTACTAATGATTGTTTCTAAAAATATTTTCACTAAAAGCACTTTTAGTCATTTTAAAAGCACATTCAAACAAGTTCTAAGGCCATCTCCAACCGAGGGCTGGCCAGATGGCTCATTTTAGCCATCTGACCCTCCAAGATATTAATATTTTAATGAACAATACAGGGCCATATTTGCCTCCATCTCCAACCGAGGGCCATAGGGCTCATTTTAGCCCTGTCACAAAAAACCGTCTCCAACTGAGGGTCACAGGGTCATAGGGCCAAACATACTTTATTATTTAAAAATTACAACGTAAATTCAAATCCAATGGCTAAGTGACGTCAGCTAACCATTGGTAGCTGACATCAGCTAGCCGTTAGATTTGAATTCTTTTTTGTTATAAATAGGGTGGATATTGGGCTATAATTCACACAACTTTGAATTCAATCTATTTCAATTCAATCTCTTTCAATTCAATTTTTTCAATTCAAGTTTGCAATGAATTTCAACTTTGGATCCTCTTCGGATTCCAACTTCCAACTAGGGGTCCTCGTCCAATTCCAAATTGGAAGCAAAATGGGTGCAAATGAGACGAGAAGATGAGGAGTCTAATGAAGAAGTTCAAGTAAGGCGCAACAAATAAAATAGAGCAGCAGCCATGGTTGCGGCCATGGTGTGTTAGCCAACTAAGGAACAACCTCAATGGGATGACTCTATTGCTGGTCGCTCTTACAGACCATGAAACAGATCGATGGCGCATGCCAATCTGATGAAATTATAGGAAAAAAAATATAATGTGAAATAGGAAAAAAAAAAATTTATGTTGTATAATGGCTTAGGAAGTTATAGGAAAAAAAATATAATTTTAAAAATATATATATGAAACAAATTTTGTGAAATAGAAGTTATAGGAAAAAAATAGAATTTAAAATAAATCAAACAAATTTTATGACATAGAAGTTATAGGAAAAAATGGAATTAAAAAAAATATATATGAAACAAATTTTGTAAAATAAAAGTTATAGGAAAAAAAATAGAATTTAAAAAAATATGAAAAATAGAAGCTATAGGAAAAATTTTGTAAATAAAAAATAATAATAAAACTGTAAAATTAAAAAAAATTCAAATGCAACGACGTTGCATTTGAATTTTAGCTTAAGCATTCCTGTCGGTTATAACCAACAGGATTAATATTTTTTCTGGCCAACCTCCGGCTAACTGCAGCCAGCCCTCCAGCCATTTGGCCCTTTCAGATTTCATGGGGCCCTCTCAGATTCCATGAGCCCTCTAACCTAGTCCTCGGTTGAAGACAGTTTTCGGGTTATTTTTTATCCTCTGGCCCTCTAGACCTTTCTGTTGAAGATGGCCTAAGATATTGGGAATAGAGCCTCCCAAAGTGTACATGTCTCATGATGTTGCAAGTGTGGAAAATGGATTACTTTTCGCCCAGCTTTTTGAGATATGGCTGTCTTCAAATCTAACCAAAAACATGTCAGCAAAGTCGGTGATTGAGTAAATTCATTAAAATTTGTTTCTTTTTGTCTAGAAATCTTAACAGGAAAAGATAATTTTTTTTAAACTTTGTAAGCATTGTATTAACTAATATTTGTTTTTACTAGATGCAATTTAATAACAAAGTCACCTTTATAGAAGCATTACAATTTAATTATATTTTAGATATTATAATATATTTCAAAAAATTTAACCTGCTTCTCTTTTTATTCTAATCGCTGCATATTTCATGTGATTTTTTCATTAAAATATGTCATTCGTAACTTCAATTTATCGATCTTACTGTTAGTGTGCAATATGAATCCAACTAAATTTGATATAAGTCGTATTCTCTTAAAAAAAAAATTAGATATAAGTCTGATAAATATTACAAGCCTACAAAGATCACTCATATTCTGCGAGTGCAGTAAGATAACGAAAATTACACTGGGAAATTGATTTCCTATTGACTCATGTTGACTGGGGAAATGCCACATCATATGCCATGTCATCAAGAAAACAGTTAATAATTAGTTAGAGTAGTAATGAGCAAGCTTACGGTGTAAGAAAGTTAGTTAGAGGAATTAGTTGTGTATAAAAAGGCTGCGAGTAGCTCATTGTGTACAACTTACATCGATCAATACAAAGCCTTCATTGTTTCTTTCTAAATTTCTCTGAATTCTTCTTGTTGTTCATCTTTCTTAGTTTTTTGGCATATCAATTATGTAGAAAACCAATATGGTTTTAAATAATTGTTTTTGTATTGAATGAGAGAGAAAAGGAATACAGCTCAACCTATATACACAAGCTAAGTGCTAAACTAGGTAATTACAAGTTGACTTATGAAACAAGAAACTAATTTAATACAAAGATACTTTCCTATAGAGCCGAAGCCTCATCCCTGATTGTTGCAATCTTCAACACTCCCCCTCAAGTTGGAGTATATGTTAATTATACTCAACTTGCTAAGAAGATTTTCAAATTGAGAGGTACTTAGTGCTTTGGTAAACAAATCTGCCAGTTGTTGTAGAGTTCGGACATGGGCAGTTTTGACAAGACCTTCTTGTATCTTTTCTCGAACCAAATGATAATCGATTTCGATATGTTTCGTCCGCTCATGGAATACGGGGTTGGATGCAATATGGAGGGCAGCTTGATTATCACAGAACAAAGTAACAGGTTTCAGATGATGAACATGTAGATCATTAAGCACATATCTTAGCCAAGTTATCTCACAACATGTGGATGCCATGGCTCTATATTCTGCCTCCGCTGTAGATCTTGCCACTGTGGTTTGCTTCTTTGTTTTCCAATATATAAGTGATTCTCCAAGCATGATACAATAACCCGAGACTGGCCTTCTTGTATCTTTACATTTTGCCCAATCAGCGTCGCAATATGCTTTCAGTTGAAGGGATCTGGTGGAGTAGAGCATGATCCCTTGTCCTGGCGTCCCCTTTATGTACCTCAAAACTTGATGTGCTGCATCTAAATGCGGCAGCCTAGGCTTGTCCATAAATTGACTTAAAATATGGATAGAATAAACCAAGTCCGGCCGAGTGATTGTCAAATAAATTAGACGACCAACGAGTCTACGATATGTGGATGGATCTTTCAACAGGTCACCATCTGTCTGTGTGAGTCCCAGGTTCTGATCCATAGGGAATCGAGCCGGTTTAGCTCCAAGAAAACCAGTATCCTCCAATATTTCCAAGGCATATTTTCGTTGTGACAAAGATATACCTTAAGATGACCTTGCAACTTCAATGCCCAGAAAATATTTTAACTTTCCTAGATCTTTGAGTTTGAACTTGCTGGCCAAAAAATCTTTTGTCTTCTCAATGAATAAGAGATCATTACCGGCCAATATCACATCATCCACATACATAAGAATAGCAGTAAGACTTGCGCCTTTGGATCGGACGAATAGAGAGTAGTCCGCGTTGGACTGTCGATAACCTGCAGCCTTGAGCGCAGAAGAAATCTTCAGGAACCACTGCCTTGAAGCCTGTTTAAGTCCATAAAATGACTTCTGAAGCTTGCATACGAGTGTCTCCCCCTTTCGTCCGTATCCTGGGGGAGTCGCATGTAAACATCTTCAAGTAAGTCTCCATGGAGGAAGGCATTATTGACATCGAGTTGATACAAATGCCAACCTTGAGCAGCGGCAACACCAAGGAGTAAACGAACGGTGACCATCTTAGCGACGGGAGCAAAAGTCTCCTTGTAATCAAGACCTTCAATTTGTGTATACCCTTTTGCGACCAAGCAGGCCTTGTAGCGTTCCACAGAACCATCTGGATTAAGCTTAATTTTATAAACCCATTTGCAACCAATGGGTTTCTTCCCAGGAGGAAGAGGTTGGAGAGGCCAAGTGTGGTTGGCCTCAAGAGCAGAAACCTCATCTCTCACGGCCTGGCACCATTTAGGATCTTGAATAGCCTGCAAATAACTTTGAGGTTCTTTGACAAGGGAAAGTGAGGTGGTAAAGGCATGGTGAGTGTGGGATAAATTAGCATAAGATAAGAAGTGAGAGAGAGAGTGAGAAGTACTACCTTTGTGTGATTCAACGTGAGAAGTCGATGATTGGTTGGTGCGAGAAGGTAACTTAACACCAACATGAAATTGTTGTAGGTAGGGAGGTGGTCGAGTGGCTCGGGTGGAAGAGCGACTGGATGTTTGGGCAGGCTGAGACGAGGTGTCGTCATGGGTGGGAAGGGTTAAGGTGGTTGAGGTGTTGATGGGAGGTGAGGCAGATGAAGGCACAGCTTCGATGACATTGTTTCCGTGAAGAGGAGAAGAGGTAGGATGGTTAGGTGAAGAGTCAATGTTGGTAGTTGTGAGTGGAACAGGTGATGGATCGTAAGAGTAATCAGCTAGGTTAGGTAGAGGAGGGTATAGTGGATGATGGTTTATGTCAGAGTGTGATGTGGAAGGTGTGTTAAAAGGGAATGTATGTTCACGAAAGAGCACATCACGGGAGATGAATATTTTGCGTGTGTGGAGGTCATAAACCTTATACCCTTTCTTGCCATATGGATAACCAATAAATATGCATGGGGTGGACCGAGCATCAAATTTGGATGGATGATGTGCGTGTGTAGATGCAAAGCAAAGGCAGCCAAAAACCTTCAAATGTGAATATTTAGGTGGTTTGTGAAACAAAAGATCGTAAGGCGTTTTACCATGCAAGACTTGAGTGGGTGTACAATTGATGAGGTAGGCTGCGGTGAGGATGGCTTCTCCCCAAAAATTGGTAGGCAAGTTAGCTTGAATGAGGAGTGCCCTAGCAATGTTGAGGAGGTGACGGTGTTTGCATTCAGCCACCCCATTTTGTTGGGGGGTGGCCACACATGTTGTTTCATGGAAAATGCCTTTTGTGGAGTAGAAATCAACAAGTTTAAATTCTGGCCCATTGTCACTCCAAATTGTCTTCACTCTGTGAGAAAACTGATTTTCAACAAGGTTGATGAAATTGATCAAATGGTGTCGTGTGTCAGATTTGTGCTTCATTAAGTAAATCCAAGTACAACGAGTGTAATCATCAACAATTGTGAGAAAATATTGTGCTCCAGTGAGTGAAGTAATGCGAAACCCCCCCCCCCCCCCCCCCCAAAATATCAATATGTAAAAGTTCAAAAGGCATGATAGTTGAAATTTCACTTATTGGAAATGGAGATCTCGTTTGTTTGGCTAGAGGGCACACAAGACAATTATTGGAAATACAAGAACCAAGGGTAAGAGTAAAGAGTGAAGTATGTCGAAGGGCTTGATCAGAGAGGTGGCCTAGGCGTTGATACCAAAGGTGTGGTGATATTTTCTGAACAACATGAGTGGTGGATATGGTAGGTCTTCTGTTGGTGCTGTCCAAAAAATATAGGCCTTCTCGTTCACTCCCCGTCCCAATCATCTTCCCCGAACGAAGGTCCTGAATCACACAAAAATGGCTTAGAAAAATCGTGATACACAAGGACTGATAGGCAAGCTGACTAATGGAGATTAGATTGAGCTGGAAAGTGGGGACACAAAGAACATCATGTAAGACAAAATCTGTGGAAAATTGCATGGTCCCTATGTGTGTTACTGCGGCATAGGTACCATCGGGCTGTTTCACGGTCTTATTCCTAACAGGCACAGAAGAGGTTAACAAAGTATGTGAGGTAATTATGTGATCTGTGGCACCGCTATCCAAGATTCATGATGATTTCTGACCATGAGAAGTGAAGGAAAAAGCTTTACCTGAGAGATCATTTAGAGAAGAATTTTTACCAACATTGTGCGCCTTGGCTTTGTTGTTATTGAGCATGGTCATTATTTGCTTGCACTGATCTGGTGTGAATGGGAAGGAAGTTGACAATTCCTATCTGTCAAGATTACTTGAAACATTGTTACCCCTGGATTTCTCCTGCTTAGGATGGCTTCTTTGTTGCTCCGGATCCGCCCTTTTCAGTTTTCGACAATAATCTATCGTATGGCCTTTCCAGCCACAATATTCACATTTCAAATGGGCACGGCAAGCTTCAGTGGTGTGATTGTTTTTGTTGCAGCGAGTACACTTCACATCAGCATATTTCTTGTTGAAGTCGGGTCCCTTGGCCGCAAACACAGCAGCCTCCTGTACTGATGATTTTCCTGCAATAGCATCATGTTGCTTCTCATGTTGTAGCACAAGAGAGTATACCTTATTGACGGGTGGAAGTGGATCCATTAAGAGGATTTGATCCTTCACTGACCTGAAGGTTTCATTAAGTCCCATGAGAAACTAATGGCCTTTTGATTTTGCTGAAAGGCCAACACATGTTACAAGGTGTTATAGTCGCAATCTGGTAGGCTGATCACAGCATCTCTTTCGTCCCATAATGCTTTGAGTTTGGTGAAATAAGAACTCACAGTTATTGTTCCTTGGGTGCAATCATGAATCGCGCTCTCAATGTGATACAGTTGCATATTGTTCGTTTGAGAGAAACGTTCTTTGAAGTCCTCCCAAACTTGATACGCAAGATCACAGTAAATAATACTTGATTGAATTTCCGGTGATATGGAGTTTACTAACCATGTTTTAACTAAACTGTTGCATCGATCCCATTGATGCAAGTTTGCTGCAGCGACCTTCTTTTCTGGTTTCTTGAAAGTTCCATCAACGAAACTCAACTTGTTTTTGGCTTTCAATGCTCCAATCATCGCCCTGCTCCAGGTGTTGTAGTTGTCTAGAGTGAGCGGCTGAGAAACAAGCATCATTCCCGGCTGATCAGAATGATGTAGGTAATAAGCATGGTTGACATCATAAGTGGTTGCCTCCGTTGAACCAGATGGGTTCAGTTTATCATTGTGCTCTGCCATGGTGGGCGGCTAGGGTTTAATATTTTCTTCGGTCCCAAGATTATTTCTCTGGTACCATGTAGAAAACCAATATGGTTTTAAATAATTGTTTTTGTATTGAATGATAGAGAAAAAGAATACAGCTCAACCTATATACACAAGCTAAGCGCTAAACTAGGTAATTACAAGTTGACTTATGAAACAAGAAACTAATTTAATACAAAGACACTTTCCTATAGAGCCAAAGCCTCATCCCTGATTGTCGCAATCTGTTAAGATGGTATCAATCCCCCGGACGATCCTCAGTGTTATCTCTTCCGCTGAAGATTAAAGAACTGGAGATTTCATTGCAGTTCTTAGAGGCTTGCTGATCAGTTTTCTACGATTCTTGGCTCGTTGGATCTTGTATCAGGTCGTTTATTTTCTTCCTTTACTTTCTGCACATCAAGTGTTTGTGTTTATGCATCCGTGTAGATATAAGAATTGGGGTGTTTCTTTTGGTTTTTTCGTATCTAGGTTTCTTTCTGTACATGATTAAGGCCGATGCCAAGAGTTGTTGATGGTAGAAGAACTGTATGTGTTTCTGTGAATCAAGAAGGCTGATGCCAAATGTATGAGCTTGTTGTCTTGAGAAGTTGATAATTGTTGGAGTTAAAAGGATTAGTAATTGAAGTTGAATGTTGTTATGCTGTGATTTGCAAATTCTAAATTTCTTGACAGATTGGTGTAAATTGTGATCAATTGTTGAAGATTGGTGTTTGTTGTGAAAAGAATTAAGTGATCAAGATGTCTGATAAATCAGTACGCATTTAAAGTTTGCTTGGGATGTTAACTGTGAAGTTGCAAGATGACAATTTTGTTAAGTGTAATTATCAGTTTTAGTTAGTTTTAAGAGGGTATGATTTCTTGGAGTTCTTTAGTGGTGAATCTCTTTGCCCACCAAAGTTTGTGATTGATACTGAGACTGGAGTGACTAAAGAAATAACAGAGGCTTATAAATCTTTGGTTCAGAAGGATATAGCACTATTGAGTTTGTTGATTGCTACTCTATCAGATGATGTTATGGAATATGTAATAGGGTGTAAGACATCAAATAAGGCTTGGACAAATTTACAAGACAGATATGCTTCTGTGTCAAGGGCTAGAATCAATCAACTCAAAATCGAATTTCATACAATTCAAAAGGGAAGTGACTGTATTGACAAGGATTTGCTCAAGTTAAATGCTATTCGTGATTAACTTTTGTCTGCAGGGGAGAAAGTTAATTATAATGATTTGGTTATAACTGCCCTATCTGGATTACCTTTTGTCTGCAGGGGAGAAAGTCAAAATCGAATTATAATGAGTTTGATATGATTAAAACTATTGTTTTAGCAAGAGAGACTTCTATTCCTTTGAAAGATTTTAGAGCATAGTTGATTGGTGTTGAATCTGCTATAGAAGCAAGAATCACTACTTTGGCAAGTGGCATGGTTGCAATGTAAGTTCAAGAAGACCATTCAAAAGGTGGCAATCAGAATTCAGGGTATTCACAAGGAGAAAGCTCAAATGCAAGATCAAGATCTGGTGATAATTAAGGGTATCAAGCGAATAATAGGTTTCAGAACATAAATGGGTATAATTCTTCCCAGTTCTACAATAGGAATGGTTATGGTTCTACAATGGGACAAAAGGGTCACAGTGCTTTGGAATGCAGACATAGGAATAACTATTCTTATCAAGGTGCACTTTCACCTCCTTCTCTCACTGCTTATTCAGCTCAAGCTCCAACACAGGTCTCTGCAGCTAAATTTGGACAACATGCACAAGGAACTATATGAGATATCTGTGAATGTGTTTTCAAGAAGGTTTGTTGCTGGTTCAAATAAGGCAATTGCATTACTTGGAAAAGCGGTGACAGTTTCAGTTTGGCACAAGGGACTTCGGCACCCATCTGAGGAAGTATTCTCTGCTATTCTTAGAAATTTTAGACATTCTGTTAGTGAGGATCTTTCACCTTCAGTTTGTTCTTCATGTTTGTCTAGAAAAATGTGTAGGCAACTATCGATTTACCTCTTTTTATCAGATCGATTTACCCTTTTTTTAGAATTCTTCGTTTAAATTTGCAGGGTTTAGGATAATTTTTCTTTTAAAGTTATGGGTTCTTTTGTTAAGATTTTTTTTATTTGAATTATTCATTTAATTTCTGAGATCTTTTATCAAATCTCCAAATTGACTCATAATGATTAGGCTTGAAACAAATGCTGTAAATTAGTTTTGGTGGAGGAGTTGTTCCGCAACCTGAGGAAGAACAGAGCAATGTTTTTGAAATAAGGTCTGACTGAAACTTTTCTATAAAATTTCGCAATTTTTTAGTTTTAAGCCATTCAAATTCGTTTGTTAAGTAGGTTACCTATTGAGTTTTAAGCCATTCAAATTCACATATGCCTACATTAATCTATTAAGTAGGTTACCTATTGATTTTTTTTTTTTTTTTTTTTTTTTTTTGGGGATTTTATGTATAGAGTGCTGTGTTGGAACTAGCAATGCAAGGGCGAGATCTGATCGGTTGCACTTGAATAAGGTTTGTTTCTCGAATCACATTCATTAGTTAGATTATTAATGTGCTTCGATAGGGGTTTTCAATATGATTTTGTAATTTCCCTTGATTAGAGAAGAAAACTTAATAAATCACAAGAAATGGAGCAATTGGAAACATGGCTGCAAGTGATAAGCCAGAGTGTTTGTTTTAAATAACTATGCTGCTTTAAGTGATGAATGTTGATATGCAATTTAGATTCATTCAATTCTTAAGTGATCGAGTTCTGTTTTTAATTTTTTTGTTTTTTTTTTTTTTTATTCAGTTCATTGTTGTCGTACAAGACAGAGGAGACACCATTAATGTAAGGAGTTACGCATATGGGTGTCTTTAGTGGAACAAATCTTACTTTTTGAGCTTTGTACAGTTTTAAACGTTAAAGTCTCCCTGGGATAGGACCATAGCTTTTGAAGAACAATCCATGAGGATGAGATACTAACATCCTCAATTTTTGTCATGTACTCTCTGGCTATGGCGTATTACCATCCCAATTTTTGTCAATTTTTGTCATGTCATATAAGAATGCAAATAGTACTCTTTAACTGTGCCATATCAGCATCCTCAATTTCCTCATGTAATATATGTATATAACCCTAATCTTTGGCACATATTTTCTCACGTATATATGCCCTACTTTTTACACGTTTAAGACAGTTTTGAAACCCGAAACATCGCTTGGCGTCACTGCTTGTTATCTTTACTATTTGCTGATCAAGGAGATCGGGTATTTTTGTTTTACCTGGAAACGTGATGGAGTTATACTATTATGTCTTCTCCAATACATGCCATACAAATCCAATTCAAAACAATATAATTTGAGTGAAATATTAACACTATATGACAGTGTTTTTAACATTCTTTGACCTAAAACTTAATGGTATTCAATTTTTTATCAAAGTCCATTGACTTGGTACACCTCATTATTGCTATCAATATGTATTTTCATATGTTTGATATTAATTACTTGACATGTTATGGGATTTAAAATCTCATATTATGTGGAATATAAATTAAAAATGATTACAATAAAAAGAAAATACTCAAAAATTTTGATTGAATAAATAGATAAAAACAGGTAACAATATAACTTTGCAATAATAAATAATGTACCCATAGTGTTCAAAAAAATAAAAAAAAAAGGGTACATTTTATCATAAAACATGTATACATTATAAATAAAAAGTAAATAAATTTTACATTAAAATATGGGTATATTTTACAATAAAAAAAAAAGGGTACATTTTACATGTACAAAGTGGTACATTATAAATAAATTATGAATATAAATAAAAATTTAAAATTATGGGCACAAAATGATATTAATATATGGATACAAATTAAAACTAAAAAAAAAATCGGTACAATTTTAAAAAGGATTGCAAATTAAAAATGGTACAAACTAAAATATATATATATGATACAAAGTTGAACCATAAATATAAATATATCAAATGTAACGTTTCTAACACTAAATTAATATATTTTAAAAATAAAATTTAAATATGTTGATATGTAAACAATTTATATCTGAAATAATAATTTTCATTAAAATCTAAAGATCTTGATAAAAAAATTTAAAAAAATAAAAATTTAATCAACACAATAAAAAATGAGAATCTAATTTCTCCTATAAATTATATATTCTCTGCAACAGTTCTCCCAACACCAAAAACTAGAATTACCGCAACTAGCTAGCATCCCATTTGAAGTTTCCAACAGGTTTCACATCAAACACGCATCTCACTGCATCTTTATCACCTGCCACACATATTCAAAGTACAACTTTTAAACGGAAAAGTGTAACACATTTGGATAAACATGTAGTATTTTAACTCTTGCAAATCAAGAGAGGATTCTTGCCGAATCTTCTTTAGGAAGTTCTGGAAATCCTTTAATTATATTTGTTTATCGTATATTGTGCGGTCAGTTTTCGTTTGGTACTGTTTATATTCAATTTTAAATAAAAATTTTACAATAATTTATGACCGCACAATGTACGATAAATAGATATGATTCGTGGATTTTTAGGATCCTCACAAAAAAGACCCAATGAGGATCCTCACTCTTGCAAATCACTTCATGTGTGTAAGTATCTCATGATATAAACCAATAACAGGCAAACCGAACCCTACCGATATATCACAGACACTAGGCGATGGCCCTAAAACCTAACTAATATAGTATTTTCGTGTTGCTCAATCAACTCCAATGGGGATTTTCTCGAAAAAGAAAGAACTTTAAAGAAAGGAGAAGATAACATTTCAATGATTGCGTAAGGGAGGGGTTTCCATTTTTTTAGGAAGCATATCGGCTCCTATGTTGCTATACGTATAGAATTAAAGTCAGTAACTAGAGCGATCGACGAAAAGGTGGAAGAGATTAGGCTAACATGGAGGTAGGTAGTTACCTTATGACTAGTTTGTTTCATGATTTTTCTGTCAGGTTTCATCTTATTATGCTACATCTTCAAATTCTTTAAGTTGGTTACTACAATTGTCGCATTCTTTTTTATCAATAGAGTGAATTTTGTTTTCCCTATCTTAATTGTGAATTTTGTTTTATCAATAAAGTGAACAGATTCGAACTTAAAACCACATATGAATTTGCAACAATATTGATCCCAACAATTTACGATAAGGTTAATTCATCATATGATTTTCTTTATGAAGATCTTATTGTACTACATCTAGTTAATATTTAGTTTGCCTTGTCCAATTGGGGATTATTATCTAATAAATTAAAAGTGATTTTCTTCGCTTGAAATATGTATTGGTCCTTACAAACTGTTTGTGTGTGTGTGTGTAAGTGCTAATTATTGGCACTTTAAAAATGCAATTGTGTACGACAACTCACTCAAATTTTTTCTTTCCTTGTGGTCTTATAAATTTGAAGTGCATATTAACAAGTTGTGTATTTTTTTTGTTTTTGTTTTTGTCAAATGAAAGCTTCCTTAAAGACCTGAAAAGGGGCAGCAAGTACAAATAAAGGCTATGATAGCCCAAAGGCAAAACTCAAAATAAAAAAGAGAGTGTAGTTGATTCAAACTAGGCAGTAGCGAAATACGGCCTAGACAATTGGACAAACACTACTGAACATCACTCAGGTGAAACAAAAAAGGGAAAGGCTAATAGTGATACCACTATCAGACCTCAATCAAAAGATGGCGAAGGACATGCAAGCCCATCCCGAGATAGCACCATAACCAGTGAGGGAGGGGGCAAAGTTGCCCATGAGAGATTGCTCACCCTCAAATCAGTTAAAGATGCAACCACATGAGCTGCTTGGTTGGTCGTTCTTGGAACCCAGTTCCACTCAACAAAAGCAAAGGAAGCCGCTGCCATACGAATTCAATAATTTGATATAGACACCACTGGTTGCGAAGGTTTGGTTTCCTCAAGCACTCGATGACCTTGGAAGAATCGTTCTCAATGATGATATGGTTGAAACATTTGGCTTTGGCAAATTTTAAACCCCCAAGAACAGCCCTTGCTTCGGTGACATTGAACGAGGATTGATGTGATTGTAAAGAAGCACCACCTAAAAATGTACCATTGTAATCGCGTGCAATAATCCCTGCATGGGCTTCACATGTAGCTCGACGATAACAAGTTGTGTAGTGTTAATAGCATCTTCCTTAAATTTATGTTCTCTCTCTTTAATTTTATATCCCAAGTCATGGATTTACACACACATATGTTTATATATAGCATTAATAATATTTGACCTTGGCTTTTCCATGTGTCAACAGCTATCAAGAATTTTACGAACGTCATGGTCAAGACAAAGACGCATTTCTCGAAGAATTTGGCAACTGGAAGCACTATGAGTACTGGTTCTTGTAGTCTAATTTTTGCTTATACTTTTTATGTTACTTCTTCTTTTACAAGCGACTTTTTGGGTATTCCTAACGAAACCCAACCCGATAAATCAACCCACCCAATTGTAGACGAAATCAACTGATGCACAATTACATCCAAATCCAACTGCCAACACCCTCCATAAAATTATTGAAGCTTCATATCTTCCGCAAGCAAATCCAGTACAAAGTATATCCATCCAAGGATTTTGTGATTCTCACTAGATCGGAAGTTTGTACAGTTGCAACAGAAACATTCTCAAGATAAATCGAGCCCAACTCGGAGTGAGTAGGCATGGAGTTATGACTGATCGTTACATTGAGCAGTAAGCACCGGTTTCCAACCAAAGACCGATACAAAAAGAAAATACACACTTCATTGTCGAGACTGAGCTGTAAGAATTTCGTATAACTCAAAGCCATCAAATCCTTAAAAGCAAAGGTCCGCATCCACACCAAGCAACTTCCCCTCATCCCTGAAAATATACAAGTAGTTGGTTATGAAAAAGATGTTTACCAACTACAATACATCGTAAATAAATGGCATCAACTGTACAAAGAATACTAGTATGAACCAGACTTTTGAACACTACGAAGAGCAAGTACGAAGTCGGCTCTGAAATAAATAGAAGCAAGCATAGCACTATATTGAACACATCCCATAGCAGCCTTGTAGGACATAAGGATTCTACTCAATGAAGAAATCCACTTAGCATAGTATGGGTATTTAAATTAATGGTTACTTAATGATAAATGATGATTAAACAAACAAGGATTGTCCATCATTGAATTGCACTTCAGTTTTCCGGCTTGAATAATTAGCTAAAATCAATCGGGCAGAGATATACATCCAACTTCTTCGAGTTAGCCAAAAAAATGCCTAGCCACTGTCATTATGCCTATCTAAGCACGGACGTGCATCAATTGACTCAATTCACACCCTTTGGGCCTTAGTCTTGTCTGTGCTCCCACTTTCAGCCTAAATCAACTATTTATGAGTTGTAAAGCTCATAAACTAATCATGAAAATAGGAAAATGCTTTGTCACCCTTCACAACACATATACACCAATATGGCATATAAACTTCATAAATCACAAGAATAATGAATGTGGCTGATTACCAATACGGTATATGAACTTCATAAATCACAGGAACAAGGATGTGGCCAATTACTATCCTATCAGCCAATTTTGACACATTGTATTCAAGAACAATCAATCTCAAGGTAATTGTGCAATGATGGCCATATTTAGCATCCATGGAAACATGGCAAGGGTAGTAAGTTCCATATATGCATGACTGACCCAAGAGGGCCAATACTTATACCCCAGTGTGGCATAAAGTGCGGGTACAAGAGCTCAGTAGCTGAGGTATAAAAAGGAGTGATATTCTTATATAAGACACAAAAACAGATACTAAAACCAAGTAGCATTAGGTTCAATCAAGACCATCCAGATGAGTCGCAAATTTCCTTACTTTTTTCATCATCTTTGGAGATTGCCATAGACAGACTTTTAAAAGCATTGTAACAAATTTTCAACCGAAAAGAAACTACAAACCTCATGAACAGAAATGCAAAAATATAAACCATCCAACATTAACAAGTAACGCGAACCTGCTGCTTTTTCTTCTTTGGCCTCCTCTTTCTACGGGGTTTATGAGCATCAGAGTTGGAGCTCAAATTGCTACTTTGACCAGCAGTTGAATTAGAGGATCCCCTATCTTTGAAGGAAGTTTCACTTCTGCTACTTGATGTATTGCTATTTGATGTATTGAAGGAAGTTCCACTTCTGCTATTTGATGTATTGCTTGATGTGGTCATTTCAGCAGGCTTTTTTGAGGAATTTTTGCTCGATGAAGGACCAAACCTTGACTGTGCACGAACTGAACTTGAGCGAGAATTGCTGGATGGCCGGGGTGGAGGCATCAAAGCTCTAGCAGAAATCTGTCGCTATTTAAGAAAGTTCAGGTGAGGAGGCAGAAATATAAACACTCAATAAGTACACATAGTTAATTACAGCAGTACAATAGTGAAAAGATGGGAAACCTGATTTCTCTCATCACTGGACATGCCAGAAGTTGCTTTTCCAGAAGCACTGGAAGCCTGTTCCCTGCAAAACAGATGACAAATTTAGAGGCAACTTCCATCAAAGCAGACCATATTTCTAATAAACAGGTAAAACACATAAAAATGAAGGAACAGATTATCTACTAAATCAAATTACAAGCAGTGGGCTCATGTTTCAAAAAAGTGATAATGATCGAAGTCCACAACAGTCCCCTAATTCATAAATAAGCTTTCTATTCCACTGAGTACTTACACTTTTTTTTTTTTTTTTTTGGGATAAATGAGAACTCACACTGTTTTGTTTTGATAAATGAGAACTTAAACTGTTAGTTCAACTAACCAATCAAAGAGGGAATATTAACGCAGTCCATTCAAACAAAAACAAACATATAACCCTACCTTAAAACAAAAAGGTTCTCAAGAATAAATAATAGTATCTCACTCATAATTTTTATTATTTGTGCAAGAAACAATTTTATTGTTAAAAACTACAAACAGAATAAGATGGAAAAATACTTTGCACTCTTATCTGTCCATTCATCGTCTGCATCTGCTTCATCACTAGAACTCCCATTTAGGAAGAAATCATCTTCGCTCATATCCAGAAGCCCGTCGTCCTCACTCCCTGTTTCTGTAGGAATTCCAAGAACAAAAAACATTCTCGTCAGTGTAACAAAATAGTTCAATAATTTGCAACCCTCAGATTATGTTCATAATTGACAATTAAAAGAAGAAAAGAGAGGTAAAATAAGCATCCCGCAGAGAAAACATAAAACATCTCCTAGATTTTTGAAAGAAAATAATAGCATGGCAGAAATGCGGAAAGCATAAGTTGGTAGATGTTTGTGTTTGATATGTTATCTTCCAGCCATTCTTACTTCTACTATTAACTTCATTTAAAGACTAGATGTTTTGCTAGGTATTTTCATCTGATATTTTCTTTCAAGTGGTATTTACCCTTTATAAATATTCAGATAAGTCTGCACCAAGTTAGGAATTCACCCTCAAACAACTTCAGAATACTAAAAAATATATTGATGCATAACATTAGGTAGTTATTGCTTATATAGAGGTTGTCTGACCTGATCTTATGAAGAATAACTCTACGAGAAAATTTCTCATGGAAGTGAGGCATAAAAGAAATACCTTCCAAATCCTTTCCGCTAGCTGCTGCAGCAACTATATTGGCCTTAATCTGCTTACGCAACTTATTTCTCTTATCAATCACATCTGTATCTTCACCTCCAGTAAACAACGAGACATATTTTTCGGTCTTGGGAAAGAACTGAGGGTCAACAAATATCAGCCCTTTAGTTTGACATTATTGGAAACAACTACAGTGTTATTTCAAAAAACAATTCAAAGTCTGTAACAAGCAAAGTAACAAAAGAAAATGGCTCTTCTCCAGTAAAGCACAAGGTCAAGTAGAAGTTCACATTTCAAGTCAATATAAGCTTAAGATATTCTCATGAAAGAAGAAAAAATACCAAACTTCCAATTACAACTATCATATCAATGCACCGACATCAACATAAAAGCAGATAAACCAAGGGCCACTATATAGCTTACCCTAACATATTCAAGATCTTCTTTCAATTTGGAAAGTTGCAACAAAATCTCTGCATCTTGTGCCTGACCAGAAGAAGCACGTTGAAGTTTCTCCAGACGTCTTAATCTTCTCTCTATCTTTCTTCTCTCTGAAAAAGGTGCACGTTACTTTCACGACTCAAGCAAAACATGCACCACCAATGCAATTAAGCCGTACATCATGCAAGAATTCACCTACAAAATAACTAGGATAACAAATGGAATCCGTTCATTCATACCAAAAAACTTTATCTTCCTGTCACGCATAAATATTTTGCGTTCCACAGCGAGACGGGAATGAATCTCCTGCTGTTTCTTGAACCCTTCCAACTTCTTTTCCTGAGCCTCCCTAACTTCAGCTGGTAAATTCTTAGGAAAACAATCATCGTGTTAGGCATTTCACGATGATTATCACTTCATCAAAAGATAAAACCACAAAGTTGCCAACTACAAATTTCTAATCTTGGAACATGAATACTAATTCAAGCGGTATTAGGTCAGACATTTTCCAATTCCTTCAAATTCCTCAGAAATTCAGTGTACTGTACACACTTTTGTCTATATATACACACAGCAGGGCTAGCGAAGAACTAGGTGATTGAAACCCCCAAACCGCACAAACCCTAACCCCAAAATCGACCACAACCGAAGCAAGGTCGAAATGGAAAAACAGATAAAGAGCTGGAGATTGAGAAGAAAGAGTGAGGGAGTACCTTACGGAGCATGCGCTCGATGGAGCGTATCTGGTTTTTGAGGGTGACCGACTTGGGCTTCTTCTCTGGCCCCAAGGCCGACTTGGACCGACGTCCGGCGGGGTTCACCCGCCGCTTGCTGTAGCCACCGTGAGCCATGGCTTTACCTCTCCAAATAATCGCCGAGGGCACGGACAGATGACAGCGAGCGCTTTCCAAGAGCAATTTGTTTTGTTGAGTTTTCTCTTTTTTCCCTTCTTTAAAAAAATAAAAAATAAAAAGTTGAGCCGAAATAAAATTTTCCTCGCGTTTGACCTAAATTCCATTTCGGACTTAATCCGCCGTCTCATGCGGAGCTAAGGGATGTATTCAATCTAGAATTGGAAAGATTTTAATAGATTTATAAATTTAAGGATTTTTATGTAATTTAATTTATTTGTAAAAATTTCATATAAAATTTTGATTTAATTTCTTCTAAATCTTATAGGGACATGTGAGATTTGTGAATACTTAAAATACACTATGAAATCTCTTCAATTCCCTCTAATTCCTCAACTTTCTCAAATTCTTTAAAATTAATTTCTAATTGAATACACCTGAAATGTTACAAACTACTTTAAAATCCTAATTAAATACACCCGGATTTCTAAAGATTTTAATAAATTATCTTAAAATTCTAATTGAATACACCTTGAATTTCAAAGAATCACTTAAAATCTTGATTGAATACCCCTAGATTCATTAAAAAAATTAAAAATCCCTCAAAATATACACCCACCTAAACATAACATTCAGTAATCATGCTTAAACTTTCTTGATATTTTATTATTTTTAAGTACACACTTTATATTTAACTGCAATGCTTATGTGTTTAATATCATCATTATTCTGACGGTTAAACGTTCATTGTATTAAAAACATATAAATATTATAGTTAGTTTCATTTATTTAGAATTTGGCTACAATACTAAGATATTTGTTAAACTTGTCGTTTAGTACTATGATTTAATAGTATTTTTCTTTACTTGTGAGTGAGATATCTTATATTCGAATCTTATAAATGGCGAATTCGAAACCAATTTATATAAAAGAAATACATTTGTTAAAATTAATGAAACCACTCATTAATATTTATAATTCTTTAAATGAAATTTTGGGTAGTGCTATCCACACCCCTATTTTTACTTCTCACATACTCTCTCAATTTTCAACCGTCGGATCGAATTAATTGATGAAGATCAATGATTAACAAGAGTGTGTGCGGCCACTTAGTACTACGGTCTAGTGGTATTTCTTTTTACTTGTAAGTGAGAGGTCTTAGGTTCAATTCTTGCCAAATGCGAAGTTGAACCATATGATTATGACAAGCCTATTGTAAGGTTTAGCTCACTCCTTTTATCATTAGTGTAGATACTATTGTTTGTTAAAAATAAAAATAAAAGCAGGTGTGTAGAGGGTAAAAATACATACCCATGAATAGCACTACCCTAAATTATCCAAGTACTTTTTTAATATAAATGTACCAATTAACCGAGTATGTATTATTAATCATATTTATATGAGCTGCCAAACAATTTCATAGTGAAATTATTTCAAGCGTATTACGATATACGAATTGAATCCCTACAATAAGCATCATATCATTGTGAAACCTTGGAATGCTTAAAATTTTCATTAGTAACGACGTTCTTTAATCGTATTTTATTGTTTTATGTGGAATTTGATCGAGTATTATAAGCAAATAGCTTAATTGTATTCTCAAGAAACCCGTATCGTTCTTAACACATGTTACATTACATATGGTCTTATTTGAGATTTGAGAATATAGTGGTGCATGGATCAAGCATTCAGATTTGGATCACCCTTTGTTACTCGGACTCAGAATGTTCTCTTGGTCACCACAAAAATGTTCTCTTACTCATCTGATAACCAAGGAATTCATGATCACTCACATTTGGCTTTGATACCAAACGTTGAGATTAAATGAACGTGTTTTTATTGTTTTAATCTCAATCCTTGGTATCAAATTTAAAGGGCAGTAACCATCAATCCTTTGTCATCAAGTGACCAAAAGAACGAGACTCTATTCAGACTTTGATTTGTTGCTAAAAGAGCATTATACAAGTGGCCAGCTATAATTAACTTCTTACTAAAATGCGTACCTTACGGCATACTCAACCCACAAACTTAGGACGTCTTCCAGCGTTGGAAAGAGACATATTACTATCAAGGTATAATTAATATGGCTAACAATGCTTATTACTGTTAATCCATATTTTCTTTATTGGACAAATTTCCATGAATTAGTGTGGTGTCTGTATCAATGTTACGGTCTTAACAACAGAAGAGAGGCTAATACTGCAAAAGAAAGAAGCTAAAACAGTCTCTTCACCAATTTGCTAGTTTAATGCCGGTTCTATGGTCAAGCTCGGAGAACACTTTCACTGTCAAAACATGAGTACTTCCATTTAGCATGGGATTCAAACTTTCACGAGCAAAATTTGGGCGGTTGTTTCAACTTGATTGGTTCTCCAGAATGATAGGTTGTTCTCCTTCAAGTTCGGATATAACTATCAACGAATCTGTCAACTCAAGGGAGAGGGGTTCGGACTTGGGAACTGGATTAATAACCTGCAACATGGCATAAGAGACGAATGAGAAGTCTGAAGCAATTTAAGAGCCGAATCCAAATCAAGACCTTTTTACCTTCTTGTTGTTTTTCACATAACCTATCGCCACTTCTTTCCGCAGTTGTGCTCTTTCAGAAAGCTCAAAGAATGAAGGGTTCTCTCCTTCTTTAATGTAGAGGCTGATATCCTGTTGTAACAAAGCAGGCAAAGTTTAGATATACAGTTTAATGGATATCCAATCCAAATCCTCTAGCCGAAAATACAAAAAGGACAATATCCAATCGAGATCAACATCATAACATATTAAAATTGAGGATTCGAGGCACTTACCTTTACATATATTTCATCACCCTGTGCATTTAGAATGTCTTTCCACACTTCGTTTAGTTCACTGTTCTCAGCAACTGTTAAGCACAAAGAAATCATTTACCCGTTATAATATTTTGGAATAACCATATAATATGTTGTGAGAGCTAAATCTAGTACAAGGATTCAAGACCTTGAGCTGTTACGAGGCTCATTACTTCCTCTGCGGCAATGTAAGTCAGGGACGGCTTAATTCTGGTGATCTGCAGTGATTGTGGGTGTATAACAATCAATACCATTGAATATCAACAGAAATAATAAACAGTGACAAAAGTCTGTCGGAGTTTACTTGTTTGCCCAATTTCGAGTCCACGATCTCTGCAACTAGATTCTGTACCTGCAAAGCACCACCTTGTTACTTTTGCTCTAGGTGACGATTATGACTAAGTTATTGTGAAAACTATTCAATTAATTAAACTCTGAGTTTGAATTTTTACAAAATTGGAAATGATGATTGATGCTGTTATTTATTTGAACTTGACCTACCTTTACACCAAGTTTGTTGCAAATATTTTCAGCAAGAAGAAGAGAATACGCAGATTGCTTGTCTGCCCTGGTTGGATCTGAAGAGAGGGTACTTCAACGCAAATTGACCAAAAGCTAATTGAAAACAACATAAAACCAAGAAAAAGGGAGGAATTCATGTATGTTCACCTCCAAGAAGCCATTCCCTATCAGATATTACAACGACCGACAAGGGAACATCTTCGTTCTTCAATGAATTTTGGATATGCACTATGGTATCTTGTAAGGTTTCAAAGTTCATTGGATTTCCAATCTGCAGCTCATGGAAAAAATGGAAGTTTATAAGCGGAAAAGGAAACTTCCCTGCAAAAATATTATAGAGAAAGAAAAGAAACACCAGAAGGTACTCTAGGTTGAAAGAAAGAGGCAGTACCCGATGAGAAACCTTGACATGTTTGAGTTTTCCTTGATCAGAAACTTGTCTTGTCCTCTTTCTGTCCACTAACGGTACATCTGACAAAATTTCCTGCATGCATAAAGATGATGAATTGTGAGTCACCAATGCATGTATGTCTAGAAACTTAGTCTAGGTGATCAAATGAAAATTATGTTTAATCAAGTGTCAAATTTCCTGCACATATAAAACAATGATTCCCGGTTGTGCAGACAAAAAAATCTATTTTTCTCAGTCTCTATCATGCTTCCTCAAGGTGAAGAAAAATTCCTATAATCCGTTAATTTCCTGCAATAACATCCCAATTGATTTATTTGCAATTTCGCCGCCTGCACATTACTTTGAAGTACCTTGCAACCACTTAATATAACCACCTCTCCATATTCCATCACACATGTACTTGCACAAGTAACAATTTACATCCTTTACTAATGTTTTACAGATCAGGGCAATTGATTTATTAGATATTTCACTGCCTTCCGTTACTTTGGAGTCTTGCAGCCACTTAATATAACTACCTCTTCAAGATTCCATCACACATGCAATTGCGTAAGTAACAATGTACTTTTACTATTGTTTTACATTTTAGGGAAATTGCTGAATATAGGATCCACAACAAGAGTTCCAAGCGAATTAGAACATACCACGACACTGCCAGGTCCAAGATAATTGTCATATTCTTCAATCATCTCTATGATGTCGGGGCGCCATCCAAGCAGAAGGATAAATTCTTTTGGTCCCAGATTATAGTCTGAGGCCTGCATTAATAAGAAAAAAATTATTCAGATTGGAGACCAAATCTATCAAGCCCTGGTGACCTTCAAGCAATTATGTCTTAGTCAAGTTGCACCTTAGAGCCTGGTTTCTTGGGACGCCTGACAATGTTCTCAAGTCGTGTTTTCACCAGTTGCAAGGCATGCGGGTGAGTACCCCCGTTTGTTTCTAGATCATCCAAACTTTGATCAGCGCCTATTTCTTTGACAACATTCGAATAAGTAACATCTGGTGTCTTACTCCCATTAACAGGTGCAATGAATAATACCTACATGAGGAAAGTGCACAACGATAGGAACTCATAAATAAAAACATGACCCATTCAGTCAGCAAAACAACAAAAAGCAAGTACTAAAACAAATGAAGCAGTCACAGAGTGAATCCGCTCAGGTTCCCATGATCATCTTTGTTTCTTTCTTCTATTTTGCAATTATCAAATTTTACTACATTTTTGTCTAATTGTCTGTTCACGATAAATAAAAACAGGAACCGCGAAAGTAAACAATCCAACCAACCATCAGTGTCTAGAGATATTTACAAAACAAAATTTTAACAAACATTATGTTCATGATTCCATTTTTCACAAGTCAAAAGAAATATCAAAGTTATTGGTGCTTGTTTTAGTTCAAATTAAAAAAGTCAGAACTTCTCATACTTTGTCAGTTTCCTGCAAGATTTCACTGTCATTAGGGTGGAAGTCTATCTTCCCGTTCCTATAAAGCCCACAAACAACTGCCTGAAAGGGATATCGAGTCAGAGAAAAATTCTCAATCAGCCAACCGCTATAAGTTCTTCACTAGCAGAATTACATTTGACAGATGGTGTTACCTCTTGAAACCCATGTCGTAATCTCCTATACTTGAGCCCTGCTAGACTTGGGAAACTGCAAAGATTAAATACATTTTCTGCACTGAGTAGAAATAACATCAATTAGTGTGCCATCTCAGAAATGATCAGAGAGATGGTTCCATTTGCCTAATAACCAATATGATGTAAAAATAACCACCGCAGTAAGAAACAACGCATGACTTGGGTTGACAGGTCTAAGTGCTAGTTACCACCGAAAGATTTCAAATTGATTTATAAGATGGGCTCAAAGTATTGATTTATTACACATCTGATAAAATGGGGGAAATTATCAATACAGCAATAACATTTCATCTTTAACTTTGCAATTGTTGGATTTAAATCACATATCCTTTTGGTAATACATATAGTATTAATATTGAGGGTTCAAAAAAAAGAATTTCATAAGCATCATCACGAGAAAACCAGTTTTAGTTCAAACTGACGCTTGTAGCATACTTCGATAATTAAGCAAGTGCCTGTAGATCTTTATGAGTCCCTTTTGACGAGAACATTGTACAAATAATTTTGATGCACCATTTTCCACAGGCTCTACTTTTAACCCTGAGATCGACTTTAAGAGTTCACATGTATTGGAACTTGAAACCTGCATTCATTGGGCACGGAAAATTTAACATGATTTTAGCAAACTTCGTAACAAAGTTCAGTACGAAGACTAGATTAGTGATATACCTCAACAACTGTGGGGACAGATTCCATGTTGGGAATAGGTTGAAGAGCCAGAACAGACAAAAAAGCATCAGTGTCAACTTCGTACCTAAACAGATGAGGATGTGAAGTCAAAACACATTTGAGAGATAAGAAATTTCTAATAGACTAGGAAATTCCAAAGAAACTTTGTCGAAAACCTTGTATACTCTAACATAATTTCTCATATAGAAGCAAAAGTAGATCAAGTTCTCACCGGTCTCCCTTTGTTGGCAGTATAATTATTGCACGTGCCTTGTTGGCAGCGGCTCTTTCAAATGATTTTGTTAAACTAAGGCTGCAACTGTAAGAGTAGAGCCTCAAAATAAGACTCAGAAGCACACAAAGTCTCAATTTTATTATCAAATCCAATTACACATGACATCATTTCTTACTGATAATTTTTTATTTTATTGCACTGAGGCCTTATAAACTCAGACGCAGATGAGTTAGATGATTTCTTATAGTCCTACCTCTTTGTAAGGATATCAATGTGTATAAGATCTTTCGCTAAATTGTCCGCGAGCTTGTCCATCTGCTTTCTTGGGAGATCGGACATAAGAAGAATTCTCTGCCTCCTGTGACATATAAGCAAGACAACAACACAATCCAGTAATTTTACCACACAATCCTGATATTAAAAACTCCATTCAAGTACAAAAAATAGATTACCTAGCTGTAGCAGTACCTAAGCGGACAGCAAGTTCGTGATACTTGTTTAGTTGCTTTAGTATGAAGGAAAGATGACTGTTCACTCCACAAATAATGATATGATCAGTCTCCAGAACTTGCATTTGTGCGCCTTCTTTTAGTCTGTACATATTGTTCTGAGCAAATGATGGCCATAAGGATGTCATTTACATATAAGTTAGATGTAAGATAATGTTCCACAATCCAATAACTTACCCTGAACTGTTCAGTCATTGTGCTCAACAAGCGAGAGTAAAATAATATGCCCCATATTGCAAGAACAAAACCAATAACACGTTCAATGCGTGTTCTTTGCTGCAGTGTATATTTTACAATGCATGTTATTTACAATCATCCAAGAAAATACAGAATTAGTGAAAACTTTTAGAATGAACAAAATGATAAAATTAGGAAGCGAAATCACACTTTTAAATGTGTCGATGATGAGCACAGACATGCCCAAGCCTCCCAGAAGCAGTCCTCCAAAGACTCATTACTACCCCTGTGTAATTTGAAATGCATCCGGATTGTAAACAAACATGAGGAATTTATTCATTTGATACAAATACTATTAAAAGACTGCTTAACCGTTAGAATATCAAATATTTGTCAGCCCACATTGTAACACTTAAATTTTTCGGAATAGTGTGGTAACAACAAACTTTATCATGGTATCAAAGCAGGAATTCCTGGTCAAATCCTGCAAGCGTAACCAATATAAGTTGAATTCCACATGTTGGGCTTTAATAGTGAAGAGAGGCCCGCATTTGACGGGGAGGTGTTAGAATACAAAATAATCGTTGGTCTAAGATGCTGAGACCCTTCTGAAGAAGAAGGCAAGAAAATGATGAAACCATATTGTTTCAGATGGACCCCAAATGCTTAAGCTGTTAGGGAATTGGTCAACAATGTATATCAATCTAACACTGTCCCTCACACGAACGCGTTCTTTCTTTGTATGTTAAAATCAAACAAAAAGAAAAATACAGCTGAAACCCCACCCTGCACCAAAGAAGTGGGGAATGGATTGAGGGTTCCGCATCCAGTACCCCCTGCTAGGCTGCTACCACCAAAGCTCTGATATGGTGATACCATATTAGAAAACTTCAGCTGTTATAAATGGGCCAACAATTGTATCAATCTGATAGTCTAGACATGAGGAAAAAAAATTGCTATTTAATGAAATACGATAAAGCAACATGAAGCAGAATATGCCAGAGAAAGTAATTCGAACTGCTCTTAGAAAGGATTATAGGTTACCTATACTTGTAGAATAGGAAACCACCAATGACAACAAATGAGAAGCATGCTACCAGGAGCACCAGAAAGAACCTAGAAAACATTTACAAAAGAACTTAGCTAAATGAGAACATAGACCAAACAAATTACAAGCATGAAATGATAGATATAGAAACCATGCAAAGCTCCATCTGATATCTTCACTTACGTGGCAACATTCTTTTCAAGTTGGATGTTAAATAGATACAGTAACCGTGCAAAGCTCCATTTAATGTCTCGAAATGAAGGAAAAGACACATCCAACCGAAGAGGTACAGGTTTATTCAATGAATTAGAAACAGAGGCAAAGGGCAAGGCGGCAGCCCCAAAAGTTTGAATGATAAAGGGAAGTTTTCCTTGGACGATTTTAATGAAAGTATGAAAAACATTTGACTGTCCTAGCCTAAATGAGAAATATAACGACAGCAATCCCATCGTGACTTTAGCTACGAGAACCTGCATATACAGAAAATTCTGTCAAGAAATTTACTAAATACTAGAAGTGCCATGACATGAGTCAAATGCAAGATCTGAAGTTATCATGGATACAAATACTTGATAACAGAGAGTAAACAGGTGAAACCACTAAATAGAGGAACATCGAAAGGGGTTTAAGCTGTTATCCGATTTAATCAATTCTAATTCAAGATATGTTCTTTTTCAGATTTTAAAAAAAAAAAAAAATTACAATCTCTTATGCAGATTCATCCATCTAATGCTCTTGTTAGAAATTAAACAGATAAATAAATAAATTTCCATCTAATGCTCACCTGAGAAATATTAATTGGGTCTGTATTAAAGAGTTGGTCATTCAAATCATCTGCAACATTTATATACACAGTGGAATGTAGCTTATTTTCTGCCCTTTGAGAACTGGCCTCACATTTCGCTGTAAAAAGAATAAACGTAAGTAAAACATGAAAGAATGTTAGTTATTAATACCTTGCTTTCACACAGGATAAAGCATACATACAATATTCTCACCTCTGTTGTGTACTATGAAACTACTTGCATGTAAAGACGAAGATTTGATCCACCAAAATTGGCATGGCATTAATTTCCTGGTAAGTATCATCAACGTTAGCATCATATGGCTCGTCTACACTAAAATTCAGGATAACTGTACTTCAACACTTGCCCCATGTATGTATCATACAGTACATTGCCCAAATACAGACATCAGCAAATGTACTCCAAATTACAATTTCCCTCAGTTACAAAATATGGTATTATCACAATATGCTTCAGATAGAAGTCGGAAGCTTTTTATACATAATACTATATGCTGCATTCAAAACTTAAATGTTGATAATCCTGCATCTTGGTCCCGTACCTGCCTAACAGTTTATAAGGATTATGAAACGGAGCTCAGCCAGGAGAACTTATGTATACGGCATCAGACATCAACTAATTTTCATTAGTAAATTCCTACTCTACAGGAAGAACGCATACTTTTAAACAAGCAACTCATGCGAAAGCCATTATTACTACTTTAAGTAGACCATTTCATTGAAGATACGCATAACAGTAAAATTTGAGCCAAAGTATATAGAATCTCAGAAATTCAGTATGCCGGTCTGAAGAGGAAAGGCGAATCAAACCCTGAAAAATTCCTCATGAAAAGTACTCATCTTGATCACTCCCTGTCCCCTAGCACCGTACTTCCTCTCCATACACGGCCCCTTTGTCTACCAACAAGTTCACACTTCCAACAAAGAATTGGCACTACCCAAGTAGTTAAAAACCTGAAATCTCTCGGTTCACATTACAATCAACAGTTCACAATTTCAAGCCCTAGCCAGTTCACAAATATCTAAGAAACACACGAAGATTAACCCAAAAACAAAGCTTCAAAAATTACCACCAACCAAATGCCCCAAATTAGTTTGCTTTCATGACCAAGAGTGTAAACCTTGGACCAAATTTGGAGGCTAAAGAATCTAACATTCGAATTCAGAGACGAAAATGCAACTCGAACTATAGTTGAGGACGATTTCTACAATTAAGCCAGATTAGTGTGGGCAGAGGGCACAATATAGCATTATTAGTCCATAAACCAATCAATAAAATAAACCCTTTGATCTTGAATGCGAAGAAAACCCATATGAATGCCAATGCCAATGCCATACAAACAACCAAAAAAATCAATCACTTTTGGTAATTGAAAAGATGAAATGAAATTCTGAATACCTTTTTGGGGAAGAAAAACGGTGGGAGATCGGAACCCGAGGAGGCAAAACGCCGAGCTGCAATCTGTGCAGCTGACTACTCAATGGAACCATGTTTGTTACAGTCAGCCAGGGATGTTTTTTTCTGGAGTTTCGAGGTTTCAGAAGAAAGAAAGAAGGAAACAGGGGCCCATGAGAGAAACAACAGAAACTTTAAACAAAACAAGTGGAATTTTGGAAGAAAAAAGAAACAGAGAAAAGTGGGGAAATCATGAAAATTTGGGATTTTTCGGGAAATCCGACGTGGACAACCTTGTCCCTCCCCGAAAAGTCATTTCCTTTCCTTTGCACGCTTGCAACTACAGTGGATAGTCGCTGTCCAACCCTTTGTCGTCGATTGTTCATTGTTCATCAACAAGAACACCAAAAGTCTAATATTTCATGGAATTTCTGTTTTATTAGGATTGCCAACAGTGGTTCTTAATTTTCGTATTCCGATCTCATCAACAGAAATCAAACAATACATCAGCGTCTCACATGAATAAAATAATATCCGAACTTATTAGGGTATGATTGGCTTCTCCTTGCATTTTGTCTATTTCACGTGTTATCGACATTCTAAAAACGTATTTTTTTAATTGGAGATCAACACGTGTTGATGCACAAAATATAATAGATTTTGGAACAACGTAAAGTGTCAAATTGTAACATTCACAAGGTTGCTTCGGTAAAGTGTAGGTAATATGTAAAAAGATAAAGACAAGAAAACAAATACAAGATATATATGGTTCACCCTAAGTTAGGTTACGTCCACGAGGATAATAGAGTTCTCTTTAATAATATAGAGTTTACATAACGCAAAGATTCGAACATAATCATCATTAGTAAGTTTTAATAATGGGTTAAGTGGAATAATGTCATTATTCATTAGTTGTGGGAGAATGGTCTCCTTTTATAGTTGAGGAGAGTCACACGCTTTTGTCCGAGATCGATGTGGGACTCTATGAGCTTTATTGTGATATTAACATGTGTCGCTTTATGATTGGTCTTCTGGTTTGAGAGAAACTCTTGTACTTCGGCAGTAGTGCGGCTAGTGCCTCAACACAAATCCTTCAATAGGGCTCTGAAGGTATAAAATTGATTGGTACTTGATAATTTTGGAACTGATAAAGTATGATACAAACAAAACGCAAATAGGCTATGATACCACGAAGGATCCTAAAACTAATTTAACAGTAGTGGATGTAATTCAACTCAACTCCAACCACATGGTTGGCAAGAAAGTTAGAATGCCTACTTGGACGGAAAAGGATCCAAGTATAACTTTTTGTAATATAAATCGACTTTATATGAACAATTTTTACCGATGAAACATGAAAATTTATGGAGGGGATTGACATGTCCTACATCTATGCTACTATTATTTTTATAATGTTGAAGGTATCTCACAATAATGTCACCAATATGAGTATATAGTCAATTACTAGCTCGTATGGTTTGAATACACATCAATTCTCGAGCCATGCTATTATCTACCACATTCAAATGGGTTTGAGGTTGAATCATATCATTTTTTTTTTATCGGTTTTTTTTTTTTTCAATGCAAAGCAAAGGTATACATAAATATATATATATATATATATATTTGTTAAAAAACAAAAACAAAAAACAAAAAAAACAAAAACAAAAACAGAAACTTGCAATTGTTTTTTTTTTTTTCATCCCAAAAGCCCCTTCCATCCCTTGGATAGATAGAGGAGAGGTAGAGCTTTTGGTTTGTCATGTTGTCAAAGAGTTGAATTATGATTTTTCCTGTTGTCAAAGAGTTGGTGACATACTAATTTCTCTTTCCATGTAGCCCGAATACCGCATGAGACGGTGGGCATACTTTTGGCACTTGAATTAAACGACACATCAAAGCAGAGCCAATGGGCCCAAAGAATGCATATGTGGTAGTTCAAATTCGGATTGAAAAGCTCCAATTCTTTGCTCACTTTTCACTAAATCAACCCTTTGGAGTGTCTAGACTCCTATTTAAAAACTAATTCTATGTGTGACGCGTAGTAAGAGACTAGTGATCACTTAGTGAAGACAAAATGACGATGGAGAACAAAGACAACACAAGAAGCAATGAAAGTGGGCCAGGTGGGGATGCTAAATCTAATTGTACTGGCGTGAAATATGTCAGCCAAAGTTGCGTGGTTGAGAAGCTTGAAACAAAGTACTCAGGCATGCACATCAGTACTAGTAAACATGACCCAGTTGTCCCAGGTTTGGCTTCATAAAAACCAATTCACTGGTCTGATCCCAGACCTCTCAAAGTGTGAAACTTTGTTCGATCTCCTTCTTCGGCTCTTTCTCTCTCTCTCTTGTGGCACAAATTGGACTTTAAATCACAATGTGTGGTTTCCACGTTTGCTACATCATCTTTTAACAGTTAATTTAACGAAGTGATTAACGGTTGTACGAAATTAAACTAAAATAATAACTAATTTATAAGATTGAAATGTTTTAGGGATAATTCATTGAATTTCTTAAATCCAAACTAAAATAATAACATCACTTTCATATGATTTCCTAATACATATAGATATATTGACTTTACATAAAATTATAATTTACCCTAATAATTTCTTTAGTGCATGTATTGTTGGAGAAGGAGATTCAAACTTGGCACGTCTACAAACAGTGCAAAAGAAAATACTACAAAAGAATAGTTAGTTCGACTCTAATTTTTATCTTTCCTAACCAATCGAGATAAAAGCCTAAAAGAAAAAAAAAACAACCTTAATTCATCGTGATTCATCTTGCTCTTACTGAGAGAGCCGATGATCCATCGTCGTAGATGTTGAAAAACAAATCGCCATCACTCTCACACAAGGCATAGACGATGTCACCATGGTTGCCCTTTTTGAAAGATCTCTTTGTCAATAACAATCCAAGAATTTGCACAAATTGATATACTAGTTCAAACTCTTATCTACTTGTATAAATTTATAAACTAAAAGGCTCTTTTGACAAATTTTTCTGATTTATTTTTAAATAATCTTCATCCTAAAGGCCAATAATATGTTGGAAGCATGATTCATGAATAGTCAATTCTCTGTTTTATCTAAGCACATAGCACCCTTTTATCCCGATCCCATACGTATATATGGTCTGAAGAAAAAGATACATTTGCTCGACAAATTAAGCGGATAAACTCCCACTTTGAAAAATATTTGCTTGACTCGACTGCTTATAAGTAGTTACAATAATCATTCATATTGCTGAGTCCAATAGCACAGAGTTATAACTAAGCGGTACATTCACTAAGTGGAATCCATCAAGGTGGGTAAGGGCCACAACCATTAATTTGGAGTATCATAGTAACCACACTCTATGGTTCTCAAGAGTAGAGCACCCCACTCCCTATGTTTGGGTAGCAAACCACAAATTGACTATGTTGTATTTAAAGAATAATCAGCTGTAAAATAAAACAAATAAATGTTTGATAATTTGTATGCTTAAAATTGTGAGTATAGTAAAAATCCTATATAAATGAGTAATTTTGAGGAAGTTATTAACGTATCGATAAATAAATATTTATTAACTTATAAAAAAAAAAGTTTTTTTGAACAAACTATCTTATTACACTAAGGGGAGCGGGATTGACTTAACCTCACAATAGGTTAGTAATAATTTAGTTCAAATTCGTTTTTTACTATAATCGAATTTAAGACCTTTCACTTACAAGTAAAGAGGAATACCACTAGACTGTAGTAAAATCCATAGAGACCCAAATTGGAGAAATAAAACCCTACGCTACTGGCTCTAACTAATTTTTATAGTGAATTTTCTTATATCGACATGTTTTGAAAAATAGATGTTTTATATAGAAAGATTTTATTCACAGAGTGCTAAGTGCATGCGAAAGAGAGGCTAATAACTAATGAAAGCAAAAATGACCATGAAAAACAAAAGCAACAAGAAACAATAGAAGTGCGGCAAGTAGATACCTGCAAATGCTATTGTACTAGGGTGTGATTCGTGACATCGTTCAAAGTTGTCTCGTGCTATGCGAGTCTGCCACAACCATGATTCATAATTTACAAATTAAGTGGACGGAGTTTCACATCGGAAAGCACTTGCCTAGCACGGAACGGATGTTTATAAGAAGTTCTACTAAATATTAATTTTGCCAAGCTCAGTAGCATAGACCTGTAACTAAGTAGAGCATTTAAGTGATAGATACCGATGAAGCTTGAGTTAGGTTGTGTAAAGGTGTTTAAATTTTGTACACAAACCACAATTTATGGAGCGTGTGATCATACCAAGCACGTCATATGTTGCACGAGTTATTAGGACGCCTCTCTAAAAGCGGGTAGCAAACCAACAAAGAAGTCAACAGACGGTTTAAATGGGTTTCAACAGCCAGCGGCTGCCCAGATCCTACAGATGATGATGCCTTTACCAAGCGGACTGCCCGGCTCAACTTCCCCATCTTACAACCACTTTTTTGCCCACTCGTCCTAAATTTTTTCTAGTTTATGGTTGAAATCTTTACAGCTTTTCATTGGAATGGAATTGCGAAACTGGGTTTCAGCTTTTGAATGCAAAGTTTGCAAGATCTTGCCAACTTGATGTGGCTATCTCTTGATTTTGAGTGTTTTTTTTTTTTCTAAATTTCTTTTCTACATCCCAGAAATACGTGCTTCGAACTTGGCACCTAGTTCAATAGCCTGAAAGAGAATACCGCTAAATTAATAGCTAGTTGGTTGCATACCTCTTGAATTTGAGTTTTTATTCCAAATGATTTTTTTTCCAACCACTTGAGCAGTAATTAACAGATTTTACTCACGATGATACAAAAATTACGAGTAGGAACACGTGCCCGAAAATGCCAGATACATGATATTTATTGACAGGTACATAATAAATACTTAGACACGGCAATAATTCGACTCTAACCCTTGCCTTCCCTTCATGAGATGAAAGCCAAAAGAGTTCCTCGCGATTCATCTTGCTCTGACTGGGGGAGCCGATGATCCATTATCGGAGACGTCAAAAAACAAATCATCACTCTTACTCAAGGCATAGACAATATCCACCATAAAATCTTGAATGTTCTTTTCTTTTTAAGGACAACCCGATAAATATTCTAAACTACTCGATGAATGATATATATTCTAAACTGCTCTAATCTACGTTAAATTCTGGATAAAAAAAGAAAGAGAGAAGAAACTAAATGTTGTGTTTAACCTCACCAAACCTATTAAAATAACATGAAAAATGATTCCAACAACTGGATGGACCCTGCAATACTCTCCAACAAACAACTGAACTAAATAGAATGACTAAAAACCAAATTGTAAGGCTGCACATTTGGAAGTTTCTGCACATGGTTCACTTTGTTATCTTTCACCTAATACTTCATTTGGCTTTTGATTTACTGTGACGATATTTTAAATTACTCTCTAATTTACAAGAAGAGAATTCAAATTTAATAAGATAGTGCAAGCCAACTAATTTAACACACGCTTCTACTTTTATTTGACTTCTTTGACACCCAATAACGCAATTTTTTACTTCATTCTTTATCCTTTTGGGATATGCATGATAATACATTATATCTATCTATCTAGAAAGCTCATTACCATTTGCCAAAAACTTTGGTCTAAATTTTAGAAATACATCATCTATGGCTACATTCAAAGGCTCTACATTTGAATATCCATTTAATTGGGCCACAAATGCGACACCACTGACGGCAGACATTTTTCCCAGCATTATTTTCTTCCTAAGAATGCTTTAAACACAATTAATATCTAAAGCTTCCTGCCAAACAAGATATTCTATTATAAAAACTTAAAAACCTTAGTAAGCAGACAAGTCGCATTGCCAGATTACCTAAATCATATCATATATTAGCAGTAATTAATTGAAGATTGCAACAGATGAGTTTTATAATGAGGCTTCTCAAGAGCTGTCCTAGTCTGAATCCTTTATCTTTGCAATGTTTCAACCTTTGGCTCAAACAAGTCTGCATCTTCTACCATCCGTGCGTTTTTTCTTGAATACTTAGAGCAACTCCAGCGTTGGAGCCCTCCCCCCTGGCAATACACTATTCAATCCACCTAATAAACAGTAACTGCCCTTAATGAACAGTAAGTAGCCCTGGCAATAGAATTTGCATCTCCACCGTTACACTTCAATAGCCCTGACAATAGGCAATAAAATATTAGTATTTTTTTTATTTATAAAATAATACAAAATAATTTTAATTGTAATATCGGATAAGATTTTTAATCGTTCTCGTTGCGCCACGTGTCATTATCCGAAGTATTATTAAATAATACAAAATAATACAAAATAATACAATTATTGGTGATGGATTTCTGATAAGATTATTAACCAATCACGTCGCGCCACGTGTCATAATCTGTTCACAATCTTTGAGGATAGATTTCCATCAGATTTTTAACTAATGACGGCATGCCACGTGTCATAATCTATTCACAATCTTTGAGGATAGATTTCCATCAGATTTGTAACGAATGACGGCATGCCACGTGGCATTATGCACAACCTAATCCTTTCTGAATCCTCTATATAATCCACCATCCATCCTCACAAATCTCACACCAAAATTCTCAAGATCTCTATCATTATTCATAGTTTCTGCTTCCTTATTCACAAAAATCTGTATCATTATTCATAGTTTCTGTTTCTTTCTTTCAATGTCTTCTTCTTCTTCCTCAAGGATGATGTGGGAATTCAATCAGGAAGAGGAAGAATTGTTTAACGAATCAGAAGCAATGTTCAATCACCAGGGGGTAAGAAATGAGAGGGAAGAGGATGAGGAGCGTCAAATGAGAGATGACGAAGTAAGAAAGGGTAGGGCCTCACATTCCCGTCTAGTCATCCAAGCTGCAGCTCAGATCTGCAGGCCCAGCCGTTCCGGAAACCTTGATAGAAGCAGGCAATGACGAGGTATGAAACTCTTGGATGATTATTTTGTTCCTAATAGTGCATTCCCTGATACGTACTTTAAACGTCGTTTTAGAATGGAACGACATTTGTTCAACAAAATCATGATTGCTGTTTGCAACCATGATTCTTATTTTGTGCAAAAGAAAGATGCTTTTGGTGCTATGGGTCTACTGCTTGAGCAAAAAATTACTGCTGCCTTACGGATGCTTGCATATGGAGCATCTGCAGACCAAGTGGATGAGATAACGAGGATGGGGCAATCAACCATTCTTGAGTCCCTGATGAGGTTTTGCGGAGCAATCGAATCTATCTACACCGCTGAGTACCTCCGCAAACCTACACACATAGACTTGGAGCGGCTGTTGAAGAAGGCGGAGATGCGTGGCTTTCCTGGGATGATTGGAAGCATTGATTGTATGCACTGGACGTGGAAAAACTGTCCAAGTGCATGGCAAGGCGCTTACGGGGACAGAAAAGGAGCAAAAAGTATCATTCTGGAGGCGGTGACATCTTTTGATACATGGATTTGGCATGCCTTTTTCGGGGTCCCGGGAGCTCAAAATGACATCAACATTCTTGCCCAATCCCCAGTGTTCAACGATGTCCTGCAAGGAAAGGCACCAAAAGTTACGTATGAGGTCAACGGACGTATGTACGACGGGCCATACTACCTAGCTGACGGCATCTACCCGCGCTGGTCAACATTTGTCAAAACAGTGCCACGTCCGCGGAGTGCAAAGGAAAAACACTTTGCAAGCTGTCAAGAGGGGTGCATGAAGGATGTGGAGCGTTGTTTCGGTATCCTCCAAGCTCGCTGGGCGATCGTCAGGGGTGCTGCCAGATTGTTTGATGTAGAGTCGCTTCGATCCATCATGATGACGTGCATCATTCTTCACAACATGATTGTGGAAGATGAGTACGATTATGAAGCTGTTGATGAATATGAGCCAGACCCGATGAACCATTCAAGAACACGTATATATTGTGCTCATGACGCCACCGATGAGCCCGTGCAACATGAGCCATTACAAAGGGATGGACGTTACAATGAAAGGCTCATTCAACGATATACTGCATTTCAAATGCCAGACATGCACAATGCCCGACAAATTGACTTGATAGAGCACCAGTGGGCATTGAAACAAGCTGAAGATAATTAAGTTCATTTAGTGTGTTTTTTTGAATTTGGTATGTTTATGTTATTTTATTTGGTGTGTTTTATTATTTGGTATGTTTATGTAATTTTTTTATGTTTATGTTTATGTAATTCTTAGTATATGTAATTCTTAGTATGTTTATGTTTATGTTTATGTAATTTTTTTATGTTTATGTTTATGTAATTCTTAGTATGTTTATGTTTATGTTTATGTAATTTTTTTATGTTTATTTTTATGTAATTCTTAGTATATGTAATTTTTTTATGTTTATGTTTATGTAATTCTTAGTATATGTAATTTTTTTATGTTTATTTTTATGTGGAGCGTTATACAAGGACTTTTAATTAGAACGATGGTCATGGTCATGGACTTTTAATTATTTTATACAAGGAGGTAGAGGGTTTGTTAATAATTTTCATGTCGTGAGGAAAGCAAGGAGGCAGAGGGTAATTCTTAGTATAAATAACTTACCAAATTAATTTGAATAAATATTCAAGAAATTGGAAACAACATAAATAATACAAACAATAAATAATAAATTACAACCCAAAGTGATTGGAAAATTATGGGCTCCGATTACAAAAAGTACTCTATTCATCATCACTTAACCAATTTGTGGTGCTAGGATGATCTTCTCTTGCGGTGCTAGAACCACCTTGGCTTGCTATTGCTTCTCTTGCACGCCTCCTTCGCACAACGTCCGCTTTCTCTGACTTCCAAAAAAATTTAGAATTTGGAGACTTCCCTTCTAAAGACATGTTCATAATCTCACGATCTTGTTGAGCCCGTCTTTCTTCTCTAACATGTTCCCTTTCTTGCCTAAGTAGCTCTCTTTCTATCTCATTAGCATAAAATTCTCTCTCAACAGCTACTGCTTTTGATGCCTCTCTAGCCTTATCAGTCTCATCTTTCGCCATTTCCCTCGCCAAAGTCAATTCACCTTGGCGAGTAAGTTCTTCCATGAACTTTGCATAATCATTCTTGGAAGCACCCCCTTTTCTCTTTGAAGCCTTCTTACCTTGAGGCCTAATTGGAAAACGGGTCGAACCCGACGCTTGTTCAGGGAGGGGCGTTTCGGGCACTTCTTCTGCATCATCTTCATGAACATGATCGGGTGTAGAGTGTAGAGGGGTGTTGTTCATGTGCACTTCTGGACCGACTGACACAACTCTAAATTTAGGACAATCTTTGACAATATTTCAACATTCCCACCGGTTGAATGATTTATTTTTGCTTTTGGTTTTGGCAGCGTACCAAGCTTGTGCTTGAAGTTCCTACACAATAAAAATAAGTAACAAATAAATAATACAAATAAATAATTATAATGAAAATAAGTAACAAATATATAATACAAACAACATAATTATAATGTAACAAATAAATGTAACAAATAAGTAACAATAACATAATTATAATGTAACAAACAACATAATTATAATGTAACAAACAAATAAATAATACAAACAACATAATTATAATGTAACAAACAACATAATTATAATGTAACAAATAAGTAACAATAAATAATAAATTTTGTACGTAACAAATAAATAATACAAACAATAAATAATAAATTATGTAGATAACAAATAAATAATACAAACAAATAATTATAATGTAAATTTGGGTATCAAATAAATAATATATTGTTACCTGATCCGAGTAATTTTCCCCACTTCGAATATTACTACTAGCTTGTGCCAAAGCGTCTCTCCACATACTAAACGATTGGCTAAGTAATTTCCAACGACTGGACATCGATTCTTTGGTTCTTTTCCCACCAATTTTCTCAAGAAAATTGGTATGAATAAGACTCCACATTTCTCGCAACTGCATCTCATTACCCGTAAGCGAACTATGAGTAACTTCAACCCAGCTATTACACAACGCAACATTTTCAATAAGCGACCAATTCGTACCTGCACCAGTGGTCATTTTGTTGAAAAAAAATGGATTCAAACTTTGAGACAAAGAAAGGAATGTGATTGAAAGTAGTTGAGAAAATATGAAATTGTTGTGTAAGGTAGATGATAATGAGAAGGTATTTATAGAAAAGTAAAAACAATTTTTTTTACAATTTTTTTTCAGATTTTTCAGATATTTTTTTGAATTTTTTTGAATTTTTTACAAATTTTTTTAAAATTTTTATTCAATTAATTAATCTCTGCCGTTGGATATAAAAAAATTTGAATTCCAACGCTCCAGATTGTGCCACGTGTCACAACGGTAACTTTTCAGATTTTAAAAACTATTTTTTCATTTATTTTTTAATTTATAAAGCATTTTAATATCCACCGTTGATCTCAGATCGAACGGTGGATATTAAATCTGACTTAAAATTTTTTTTTTACCGTTGAGATCGAACGGTCCACATTAAGTGACCGTTAAGATCTAACGCACCGTGGGAAGCCACATGGCTTCCCAACGGTAACTGACGGATTCTGTTTTTTCTGATTTTTGTGTCGGCGACACGCCCCCACGCGCGGGTGGGGTGCACGCGCCTGACACAAAAAAATTTAAATATTGAGCTGACGCCACCCTGGCGTCAGCCTTACGTCACCCCCACCTCGGGCTCAAGGGCTGGCAATCCCTCACGGGCCCGGAGCTCGGGCCTTCCCCTTCCATCTGGCTAGCCCACGTTGGAGCGACGCCACCGGCCCTCGAGCCCTTGTTTTGGAGCCTGTCCCCCGAGCAAAACCCAACGGTGGGAATGCTCTTACAGACACTAAAGTTTCCACACAAATTTGCATAAAATCTGACAGTCCTCGGCCACTCAGTTTAAGTTGTCGGATAATCCAACGGTCAAATATGTGTAAGGCATTGAGAGTGCCTGTAGGTATTCGATCTCCTTCTTCGGCTCTTTCTCTCTCTCTCTCTCCTGTGGCACAAATTGGACTTTAAATCACAATGTGTGGTTTCCACGTTTGCCACATCATCTTTTAACAGTTAATTTAACAAAGTGATTAACGGTTGTACGAAATTAAACTAAAATAATAACTAATTTATAAGATTGAAATGTTTTAGGGATAATTCATCGAATTTCTTAAATCCAAACTAAAATAATAACATCACTTTCATATGATTTCCTAATACATATAGATATATTGACTTTACATAAAATTATAATTTACCCTAATAATTTCTTTAGTGCATGTATTGTTGGAGAAGGAGATTTAAACTTGGCACGTCTACAAACAGTGCAAAAGAAAATATTACAAAAGAATAGTTAGTTCGACTCTAATTTTCATCTTTCCTAACCAATCGAGATAAAAGCCTAAAAGAAAAAAAAACAACCTTAATTCATCGTGATTCATCTTGCTCTTACTGAGAGAGCCGATGATCCATCGTCGTAGATGTTGAAAAACAAATCGCCATCACTCTCACACAAGGCATAGACGATGTCACCATGGTTGCCCTTTTTGAAAGATCTCTTTGTCAATAACAATCCAAGAATTTGCACAAATTGATATACTAGTTCAAACTCTTATCTACTTGTATAAATTTATAAACTAAAAGGCTCTTTTGACAAATTTTTCTGATTTATTTTTAAATAATCTTCATCCTAAAGGCCAATAATATGTTGGAAGCATGATTCATGAATAGTCAATTCTCTGTTTTATCTAAGCACAGAGCACCCTTTTATCCCGATCCTATACGTATATATGGTCTGAAGAAAAAGATACATTTGCTCGACAAATTAAGCGGATAAACTCCCACTTTGAAAAATATTTGCTTGACTCGACTGCTTATAAGTAGTTACAATAATCATTCATATTGCTGAGTCCAATAGCACAGAGTTATAACTAAGCGGTACATTCACTAAGTGGAATCCATCAAGGTGGGTAAGGGCCACAACCATTAATTTGGAGTATCATAGTAACCACACTCTATGGTTCTCAAGAGTAGAGCACCCCACTCCCTATGTTTGGGTAGCAAACCACAAATTGACTATGTTGTATTTAAAGAATAATCAGCTGTAAAATAAAACAAATAAACGTTTGATAATTTGTATGCTTAAAATTGTGAGTATAGTAAAAATCCTATATAAATGAGTAATTTTGAAGAAGTTATTAACGTATCGATAAATAAATATTTATTAACTTATAAAAAAAAAAAAGTTTTTATGAACAAACTATCTTATTACACTAAGGGGAGCGGGATTGACTTAACCTCACAATGGGTTAGCAATAATTTAGTTCAAATTCGTTTTTTACTATAATCGAATTTAAAACCTTTCACTTACAAGTAAAGAGGAATACCACTAGACCGTAGTAAAATCCATATAGACCCAAATTGGAGAAATAAAACCCTACGCTACTGGCTCTAACTAATTTTTATAGTGAATTTTCTTATATCGACATGTTTTGAAAAATAGATGTTTTATATAGAAAGATTTTATTCACAGAGTGCTAAGTGCATGCGAAAGAGAGGCTAATAACTAATGAAAGCAAAAATGACCATGAAAAACAAAAGCTGCAAGAAACAATGGAAGTCCGGCAAGTAGATACCTGCAAATGCTATTGTACTAGGGTGTGATTCGTGACATCGTTCAAAGTCGTCTCGTGCTATGTGAGTCTGCCACAACCATGATTCATAATTTACAAATTAAGCGGACGGAGTTTCACATCGGAAAGCATTTGCCTAGCACAGAACGGATGCTTATAAGAAGTTCTACTAAATATTAATGTTGCCGAGCTCAGTAGCATAGACCTGTAACTAAGTAGAGCATTTAAGTGATAGATACTGATGGAGTTTGAGTTAGGTTGGGTAAAGGTGTTTAAATTTTGTACACAAACCACCATTTATGGAGCGTGTGATCATACCAAGCACGTCATATGTTGCACGAGTTATTAGGACGCCTCTCTAAAAGTGGGTAGCAAACCAACAAAGAAGTCAACAGACGGTTTAAATGGGATTCAACAGCCAGCGGCTGCCCAGATCCTACAGATGATGATGCCTTTACCAAGCGTACTGCCCGGCTCAACTTCCCCATCTTACAACCACTTTTTTGCCCACTCGTCCTAAATTTTTTCTAGTTTATGGTTGAAATCTTTACAGCTTTTCATTGGAATGGAATTGCGAAACTGGGTTTCAGCTTTTGAATGCAAAGTTTGCAAGATCTTGCCAACTTGATGTGGCTATCTCTTGATTTTGGGTGTTTTTTTTTCTTTCTAAATTTCTTTTCTACATCCCAGAAATACATGCTTCGAACTTGGCACCTAGTTCAATAGTCTGGAAGAGAATACCGCTAAATTAATAGCTAGTTGGTTGCATACGTCTTGAATTTGAGTTTTTATTCCAAATGATTTTTTTTCCTACCACTTGAGCAGTAATGAACAGATTTTACTCACTATGATACAAAAATTACGAGTAGGGACACGTGCCCGAAAATGCCAGATACATGATATTTATTGACAGGTACATAATAAATACTTAGACACGGCAATAATTCGACTCTAACCCTTGCCTTCCCTACATGAGATGAAAGCCAAAAGAGTTCCTCGCGATTCATCTTGCTCTGACTGGGGGAGCCGATGATCCATTATCGGAGACGTCAAAAAACAAATCATCACTCTTACTCAAGGCATAGACAATATCCACCATAGTTGGCCTTTTTGAAGGATCTTTATGCAAACAAGCAATGGCAACAGTCACAACATTCAGTATGCTCTCCACTGAGCATGACTCCGAGAAAACTTCAGTGTCCACCCACTCCCTGAGTTTCCTTGCCTTCTCTTCCTCATTTCCCTCCAAAATCCTACCAGCACTTGCCCACAAAACATTTCCATCTTCATCAATCGCCTCCTTCCCCGAAACGAGCTCTAATAACACCACTCCAAAAGAGAAAACATCCATTTTCGTTGACACCACCCCGTCAGCTAGATACTCTGGTGCAATGTAGCCTTGAGTTCCAACAATGTGCATTGTTATGGCATTGCAACCAGTCTTTGCTAGCCCAAAATTGGCTATTTTGGCTCTCATGTTCGAATCTAAGAGAATATTGCTGCTCTTGATGTCTTTGTGCACAACCCTCGGCCTAGTGTGCTCGTGAATGTATTGGAGACCGTTTGCAACGTCGATAGCAACTTGCAGCCTTGTCTTCCAACTCAATTTTTCATTCTTGTTTTCATGCAGCCATGAATAAAGAGAACCATTTTCGACATACTCGTAAATTAGATAGCAAGAATCATCCTCCGAGTCTATGCAGAAACCCTCTAGCTTCACCAAACTGCCATGGTTTACCTTCAAAATTCGAAAAGCCAGTATTTTGTCAATTATAATTCAAAATTGTGCACATAATTACATACTAATCATGTTTCAAAAGTAATTAAAGTACCCTATGCAAAGTAGTTAAAATGTCTGCTAATAACAGTATATTGGAAGTCATCAAAGTTTTTCAGTTCCAAGTATGAGAAGCAATCTCATATGCACCCCAGTAGAAGTAAAATCTTCAATGTTCTTTTCTTTTTAAGGAAAACCCGATAAATATTCTAAACTACTCGATGAATGATATATATTCTAAACTGCTCTAATCTACGTTAAATTCTGGATAAAAAAGAAAAGAGAGAAGAAAGTAAATGTTGTGTTTAACCTCACCAAACCTATTAAAATAACATGAAAAATGATTCCAACAACTGGATGGACCCGGCAATACTCTCCAACAAACAACTGAACTAAATAGAATGACTAAAAACCAAATTGTAAGGCTGCACATTTGGAAGTTTCTGCACATGGTTCACTTTGTTATCTTTCACCTAATACTTCATTTAACTTTTGATTTACTGTGACGATATTTTAAATTACTCTCTAATTTACAAGAAGAGAATTCAAATTTAAGAAGATAGTGCAAGCCAACTAATTTAACACACGCTTCTACTTTTATTTGACTTCTTTGACACCCAATAACGCAATTTTTTACTTCATTCTTTATCCTTTTGGGATATGCATGATAATACATTATATCTATCTATCTAGAAAGCTCATTACCATTTGCCAAAAACTTTGGTCTAAATTTTAGAAATACATCATCTATGGCTACATTCAAAGGCTCTACATTTGAATATCCATTTAATTGGGCCACAAATGCGACACCACTGACGGCAGACATTTTTCCCAGCATTATTTTCTTCCTAAGAATGCTTTAAACACAATTAATATCTAAAGCTTCCTGCCAAACAAGATATTCTATTATAAAAACTTAAAAAACTTAGTAAGCAGACAAGTCGCATTGCCAGATTACCTAAATCATATCATATATTAGCAGTAATTAATTGAATATTGCAACAGATCAGTTTTATAATGAGGCTTCTCAAGAGCTGTCCTAGTCTGAATCCTTTATCTTTTGGAATGTTTCAACCTTTGGCTCAAACAAGTCTGCATCTTCTACCATCTGTGCGTTTTTTCTTGAATACACTAAAGTTTCCACACAATTTGCATAAAATCTGACAGTCCTCGGCCACTCAGTCTAAGTTGTCGGATAATCCAACGGTCAAATATGTGTAAGGCATTGAGAGTGCCTGTAGGTATTCAAGAAAAATCGCTATTTGTGACCTTGTTCTTGTCCCTCCAGCCAAAACATGCTTACGAACATTAAACTGCACTAATTAATAATTAAAAGAGAACAACCTTCATAAACGCCATGTTCTTGCTTAAGTAAGAAGTTTTGCTTAAACTGAAGGAGGAGAATCATTTAAATGAGCCGACACCGCGTAATTTGACAATGGTTCATATCCGAAACAACGTTTCACAACGTTTGTTTAGGTTTCATTTATTTTATTACTTTTTAGAATATAAATCTAAATGCTAAAACAATGTGATTTCGACCATGAACATAATATTCCACACAGAAAATAATAAGTAAAAGATCCTATGATCTATATATCAATTCACACTTGGCTAGCCCTTATTCACAACTTTCAAATTTGTATCGTGGATAGCTAGTTTGGTAAAAGATCCTATGATCTATATATCAAGTACCTAAAAATTAAGAAACAAAAACAGAGAAGAAAAGAAGAAGGTGAAATACCTTTTGCAAAATCTTGAGCTCCTCGTAGGCATTCCACTTCATCTTCTTGATGGCATAGAAATCTCCATTAATGGAGCCTTTATACACGGACCCTTCAATCAAGCTACTTTCTCTGAACCCATCTGTGGCCTCTCTCAACTCTTCAATCCCAAACACTTTGTACTTGTCCAAGCAATCCGAAACATCCGCCAACAAACCCACCTCCATTTCCTTCGCCCTCTCCGACCCCTGCTTGCTCTTGTACAGAACCTTATTCTCCTCATCTCCCTTCCCACCAATCTTCTTCTTCAGCAATCCGTCTCTGTAAATCAAAAACCCGACAACGAAAATCAGCACAAGTCCGGTAATTCCCAGCCCAATTGCCAGCCCTCTGATCACTCCTTTCCTCTCTGTCTTCCCAGACGGTGCAGCAGAAGGAACAACAGTGGGTTGGGAGAGTACTGGAAGGCGAGCCACCGGCACGAAAACCGTGTCAAAAGGCTGGATGTTGTTGCCGTTTAAATCGGTTATGGCCTTTGCTTGCACCCCGAAAAATGAAGCAACGGTCGAGATGTTGTCAGACGGCCGGAAAACGTACGAGATGAGGTAATTGGTTCCGTTTCCGACCTGGGTTTTGTTGGGGCACTTGCAGAAGATGGGAAAATAGGCGGTGACGCCGATGGTTAGGTTGGTGGCGACCAGATCAGGGTTTACGAGCTCGACGGACTGGTAGGTGGTGAGGTTTTGGAAGTTGTGGGTGGAGATCTGGTAGAAAGTGTCGCCGGCTTTGATGGTGAAGGAGATATTGGCGTAGGAAATGGAGATGGAGGAGTTGGGGGACTTGCAGGAGCATGAGAGGGGGACGAAGAGGGGTTGGCCGGCGACAAGGGAGGCATTCGGGGAGGAGATGTTGCTGGGGTTGGAGATCATGAGGCGGCTGACTTGGAAGAGGTCTCCGATGGCGGCGAGGTCGAGGAAGTCGGGGGAGAGGGCTCGGTACAAGGCGTAGGTCTGGCATGGGTCGGCGGTTTGGTTGGCTGTGGCTGAGCAGGTGTATCCTTCTGTGCTCGGATCTTGAGCTTCTGCATGGCGGAGGAGGTGGTGGCAGCTGAGAAAGAAGAAGCAGAGCAGGGCGGAGGAGACGTTCAGAGTTTTGGTTCTCATATTTTCTGGTTTTTTGTTTTTACGCTGAATGGCTTCCGATGTGTGCGTATATAAGTTGGCGGGTCTCGCTATAGATAATGAAACAACTAAATAATAATAATAAGTGTAGCATTATTTCGTATTTAGAATTAAAAAAGCATTATAGTCAAAGACGCTTCCGTAGAGTTTCGTCTATTTTCCATGGTCTATTTTCCTACTGGTCCTACCACATGCATTTTTCCAACTAACACATATTTCTAGTCAACCAGGTCAATGGGCGTGGCCATCACTCCATAATCCCTCTCTCCCTGATTTCTTCCGATCAAGTGGTTATACAAGATTGGATTTCTGATCAGAACATTAAGGCGCAATCTACTGAATTATTAGGATGGCTGTAATTTAGCCTGTTAACGAGGTCATTACCACGTGACGTTCAAGTTCGTGCTAGTGCGATTAATATTCAATAATAACTATTTTTTTAACTTATTCAAGGGGGAACACTACAAATTGCTTCCCCTAGAAAGGGGTTGAGGTTGTGAACACTGAGGTGATAGGACAAGGAAAGGAAAAATATCTGCGACAAAATTCAAGTCGCGCATTAATGTTTGACAGGAGAGGCCAAGTGCGTTGCCGTTTGGTTTGGGACGGATCGCACAACAGATTGATATTCTTACAAAACGCGATCAGGTTTGAAACCTCACACTTCCATCCAGTGTTTGACTAAGTGTACATAGTATGTTTTAAAAGTCAAAGTCATCGTACAATGTCGATTCCAGAAGCCAAATGAAAAACTGAGACCTGGCACTGGCAGCCACACAGGTTGTCTTCCAACGCATGATGATTTAGAGGTAGAGTACAAATGATAAACAATTAGGCCTTGTTTAATGCGTGGGATTCGTTTGAATTGGATAATTCTCTAGATTCAACAAATATTAAGTGATCTGTGAACATTTTGACTAAGTGAAGGTAAAAGATAAATTCGTCACAAAAATAACTTATTTATTCAAATCCTATCAATTTTGTGTAGATAAATTGTGCAAGTGTACATCCACTTCTTCATTCGAAATTGATTGAATCTTTAATCTAATTTAACCCAGTAAGCCAATCATATACACCAAATGAGGTCCAACTCTTGACAAATATGACCCTTATAGCTTCTTGAGCCTAACTATTACTGCACTCGATTGTTAATGATACTAGTCGAGTGGAATTTTTTTCTGTCTATAAATTATTTTTAAATGCTTCTCACTAATAATTGTTAGAGAGAAGTCAAGTGAGTAGTCATTTAACAGCGATATGCACCATGATGAGCTACATTATATCTTTTATACACCATCCAATAATACATGACAAAATTGAAAGAGGACTAAATCAATCGCCATATACCTTTCATGCTCAAGTTGGCTGAGAACTTGAGAGTTGGGTGCGTGTTACTCACGATTCAATGACTGGAAATAAGATGAAGGTGCAACATATATGGAAGAAGGTTCATGCATAATTTGTCGAGCTGATTCAAGGCATATCTCGGATTGAGCAATTTCTGGTGAGTAGGTACAATCAGTTGCATAAAGATTTAAAAGCTTGGCAAGAAGCCATCACAAAAGAGGGAGGAATTTATTGAAGTGGTGATAATTAATCTAACCAATATGGTATTAATATTTATTATTAATAAATAAAAAATGTAATTAATATGTCATTATTTTGACCTTTGTTATGTAAATTTAATGTTGTTTCACAATTTTTTTTCAACAACTACAAGCACAAATGTAGTTCAATCTTGATAACAAGAAATCATTCACAAGGCATGAATGTTGAAACATTGTGAAGCATACTCCAAAGTACCAAGTTTTGCCTAGTGGTCCACAAGTTAAGTTGAATGAGACTCCATTGCACGAGCCAACTACTGAAGAGTCGTCATTGAAGACCCAAGAAACACTGAGGCATATTGGTAAGAAAAGAGCTGGAAGAGGGTGTTCGTCGAAGAATGATTATTCTAAGATAGTTGAGGAAATGGCTCGCCAACATGCAATGAATATAGAGCAAGGAAGGTTATCTTATGAGCAAGACAGGGCTAGAGATAAAACAAAAGCGAGAGAAATGGAGTTTCCTCTTCTTCTTTTATCTTATTTATTTATTTATTTTGAGGTAACAAAATGTAATAGGCAAGAAATACAAGAGGAGAAGGATTGTGATACCATGTCCCAACACCTCGATGATATGTCACATATTTAAAATGTTTTTGGAAAAACGAGGAAGTTCCATACATTCCAAGGGAAGACGAAACGAGCCATATTGATTTTATCCCCTAGGTTAAATGCTGTTAAGATTGTTGAAATTAATTATGTTTGTTATAATGCTGTGTTTTTTCCTTGTATTTGAAATAATTTATTGGAATTCAACAATTGTTTTATTTTAAAAGCATTAAAAAAAATTGTGAATAGTACTTACCATTGTCACGAGCCATATTGATTTTATCCCCTAAGTTAAATGCTATTAAGATTGTTGAAATTAATTATGTTTGTTATAATGCTGTGTTTTTTCCTTGTATTTGAAATAATTTATTGGAATTCAACAATTATTTTATTTTAAAAGCATTAAAAAAAAATTGTGAATAGTACTTACCATTGTCATTTTTCAAACAAGTGGAGTTGCATAAAGGCAAGTGCTATTCAAAATGAATAGTTAGGGCAACTTACATGCCTTTACCCTCCTAAAACGGGTGGACTTGCTCGTGTCTATTCCAATCCTTCCAATCTTGAGGAGATTAGGAGGGACAAGTTTTTGTCATAATTAATTCATCTTATACCTTCACTTAGACAAACTATGTAAGTTGGCATCCATTCCATATTGATTGAATCTATTAAGGAGTAATGCTAGGAAGATTAAATGACATGGAAATTGATGATTGGATTATTATTTAAGCGTTGATAAACGTACTCATTTCCTATTGGTAACGCATCATTTAGTTTATAAATTTTGTCTAAAAATTTAATTTCCCCAGCATACTCATCTAGTAAGTTATCTAATCTAAACCATAAAATGAATCTTATACACCAAGTGAGGCCGCAATCTTGACAAATATGACCTTTATAGCCACTTTTAAAGAGAACCTCTTGGACCTAACTATCATTGCACTCGACCATTATGAACAGTAGGCGAGTTGATTATTTTTTTCTTAGGTAATGCTAGGCAGACTTAATTTGTAAACTAAATTTGCAAATTAAATGATGTTCACCAATAAGAAATAAGCACGTTAATCAACACTTGAGTAATAATCTAATAATCAACTTTCACATCATTTAATTTACAAAATTGTCTAGAAATTTAGTCGCCCTTCCAATACCCTTTTTTCTTCTATAAATTGCTTTTTAAATGCTTTTCACTAATAATTGTTAGGGAGACTAAGTTAATTGAGTAGTCATTTAAATGCAACATGCACCATGATGAGCTATTCAAAGTGAATAGTAAGGGCAACTTACATGCCTTTGCTCTCCTAAAACGGGTGGACTTGTTCTTGTCTATTCTAATCCTATCAATCTTGTGGAGATTAAGAGGGGCAAGTTTTCGTCATAATTAATTCATCTTCTACTTTCACTTGGACAAACTATGTGAGTGGGCACCCACTTCTTCATTCCATATTGATTAAATCTTGTAAGTTATCTAATCTAAACCACTAAATGAATCCTATACACCAAATGAAGCCAAAATCTTGACAAAGATGAACCTTATAGCTACTTTTAAAGATGAACCTCTTGGACCTAACTATCATTGCACTCGACCAACTATTGACTATAGTCGAGGGGATTATTTTTTCTTGGATAATGTCAGACAAACTAAATTTGTAAACTAAATTTGTAAACTAAATGA